>NW_022631079.1:7624030-8161845 GCF_010015895.1 Lontra canadensis
ATGTGTATGTGTGTGTGTATATATATACACACACACATACACATATACACACACACATATACGTACATACAGGGGAACATTATTCAACCTTAAAAAGGAAATTCTGACACTTGCTACGACATGAGTGAACCTTGAAAACATTTAAGCTAAGAGTCATAAAAGGACAAAAGCTATATGATTCCACTTACATGGAGTAGCTATAGGAGACAAATTCGTAGAGAAAGAAAGTACAGTGGTGGATTTCGGGGTCCAGAGAGGTTAGGGAAGAACAGGGAGTTACTACTGAATGTAATGGGTACAGACCTTCAGTTCTACAAGATGACAAGAGTTCTGGAGATGGACGGTGGCAATGGTTGCCCAGTAAGATGAATGTATCTAATCCCACTGAACCGTACATAAAAATGGCTAAGATGGTCAATTTTACATTACATGTGCTTTTTGCCATGATTTAAAAAAAGAACCGAATCTGCCTTGCAGGGCAGAAAAAGGGTGCCCACACAGCCAATCACTGTGCCTTTATCAGCAACCACTGCATAATAGGTATCATTTTTACTTGATTACTGGCCCATAAAAGACACCAGTTAGGAAATGAACAGTCTGCTGTGTTTAAAAGCAGAAAAGATTCAAAGCGTCTTCCCAGCCCGACCACAAGCAACAGACAGCGAGGCATCAGCTGCACTCTGCAGCTTCGGCTGGTTTTCTCACTAGCAACTGTCTTGGCAGAAAGGGCCCAGGAAGACCTTAGCTGCGAGGAACAATGGCATTCTTACCAAGTGTTCGAGGCCATAGTCAGCTTGGGCAATGCTAGTGCTGCTGAAAGTGTTTGTTTCAACGATATCTGCCCCAGCCAGCAAGTAATCCTGCAACAAGAGGTAGCAACGTCAGTGCTCGGGGTTTCAGAGGCCCTGTCCCCCCGCAATAAACACCTCTGCTCACCACCACCACCCAAACACCGTGTGACCACCCACTAAGCGAGCCACTGCCCCGGAGCCCAGAGACGCAAAAAGATACAAGGACCCGACAGAGAGGGACGTGGTGTAAACAAGCGCAGAGCTCGATGCGGACACAGTTCCCATGCTAAGCGGGGTGAACGGAATGAAGTTCCTTAAACCCCAAGTTTTCGTTGCCTCATGGAAAGTACCAGAACGCAACTCCACGGGGTGGCTGTGTGATGACACGAGTTCTGGCCCAGGACAGCCCTCTCCAGCCTCAGCACAGTTCGATTCCCACCGGTGACGGCTCGATCTCTGAGAGCCCAGCTCTGCCCATGATTGTTTCAGTCCCTCTCTGCAGGTCCCTCTGAGCCAGACGGGCACTCCTTCTAGGACCCGGAGGCTCTCGGCGCCTTGCTGTCCTCCTGGTTCAAAACCCGCTTTCCCCACTTCACGCTTTGGGGACGACACTTCTTCATCCTCAATCTGAGGAACACTCTGGAATCTCTCAACTCCCCTGATTTTTCCCAACAGTAAGCAAACCCACCCCCTCCCTAACTGATACACACTCTTGACAAGGAGCTGGGAAGTGAATTTCTCACTTATAGTAAGTCACAAACATCCGAAATATCCACCAGTTGGAAAAAAAACAAATAAGCTAGAATGTATCCATTTTATAACATGCTTTGTGGCGGCTAAAAACACCATGTATATCTACGGATATTGACATGGAAAGATCTCCAAAAATAGGCCTGAGTAGAAAGCAAAACTGACCGATATGTAAAACAGGACACATTAAGTTTAAAGCATACATGCACACAACAGTATGCGTTTTCGCACATATATACATAAATGCCTAACAAATTGATGTGGAAAGACATATAGGAGTAAGTGGTTATCTCAGGAGAAAAAAAAAAGAAATTTGGAATAGTGGTCAAAAATGAATTTATTCTCGGGGCACCCGGATGGCTCAGTGGGTTAAGCTTCTGCCCTCAGCTCAGGTCATGATCTCAGGATCCTGGGATAGAGCCCCACATTGGGCTCCCTGCTCAGCAGGGAGAGAAGCTCAGCTTCTCCTCTCTCTGCCTGCTGCTCTGCCTACTTGTGATCTCTCTCTCTGTCAAATAAATAAAGTCTTTAAAAAAAAAAAGTGAATTTATTCTCAATCTATGGGTTTGGTCTTATGAGAGCAAATTAAATTTTTCAAAAAAGAGCAAGAAAAACTGGAAACAACATTAATGCCTAGGAATAAGTAAACTAGTTAAGTAATTAATAATACATATGTAGGTTATATCATGAAGTTATTAAACCTTGTTTGAGAATATTCAATACTCCTGTATACAGATAAAAATGCAAATCATACAACAGTACGAATATAATTAAAATTTAATTTTTAAGATCCCACTATAAAAACTAGATTAAAATATAACTTAAAATATGTGATTAATAGTTAGTCTTGGTATTGATATCTCCTGGTTTTGATTTTCTCCTTTATGGTTTTCTATACTATCTTTTTTTTTTAAACAATAAACATGTATTGTCTTTACAGTTAGCAAAAAAATTTCTCAGTTCACAGTTCTCTCCAATTTGGTGTAGATTTGAAAATTTCCATAATATACAGTTTAGAAGGTGTTTCTTATAGCTCTTCACCCTCTCCCTATGCCTCTTCTCCTAGCTCAATATCCCACTCCTGGACTCCAGGCAGGACGTCCCTCGATTCCAATCCTATTCCTGCCAATTTAAAAAACATGTGATCTGGGGCACCTGGGTGTCTCAGTGGGTTAGGCCTCTGCCCTAGGCTCGGGTCATGATCTCAGGGTCCTGGAATCAAGCCCCACATCAGGCTCTCTGCTCACGGGCAGCCTGTTTCCCCCTCTCTGCCTACTTGTGATCTCTGTGAAATAAATAAACAAAATCTTTAAAAAAATAAAAAACAAAAACGTTATGACCTGAGTCAAGCTACTGAATTTCTCCACTCCTCACAGAGCAAGCTGTCAGGAGGAAAGGAGGCCAGGAAGAACAGCATTTTTAGAGGCTAACAGAGGTTCTGAATTGTGTTTCGTGGGGCAATGCTGTGGGCAAGGACTGCCTGCGGCGCTCACCCATATCCTGGCGGCAAGCTCCCACAAACGTTTCCCCAGCAGAGCCCAAGATGTGAGGACACCAGCCCTCGTGGCATCTCAGCTATAACCATAGGGAACTTCGGGGAGAAAACAGTGTATTACTCACAAGTCCTGGAGGGTACAGGCATGCCCAGAGCCACACTTCAAGGGGCGGGGGGGCAGATGGGCACGGGAGTGAGCACAGACATAGGGTTCTGCCTTTCTGGGGGAACAAGGATGGGGCACCTAGGGTTTCACAGTTTCACTCTTTACTGCCAAATTTAAAACATAAGAGTGGGAACCAGGGTGTAGAAAGGGAAAAATGGGGCCAGGCAGTTGTCGGGCTCATCCAGGGCTCCCCAAGAGCAGAACTCATGAGTGAGGGCCATCAGGTATCAAGTTGTTCAGCGAGTAGCAGCACCATGTTTAATTAGAGACAGATGTCTCCTGAAATGCAGATCTTGGCAACCAAAAGCTCAATGTCAGGCATTCACGCTACGACCCAAAGCAGCTTACTGCCAGGCACCTATATTACAAATATAACTTGGACATTCTGTTAAAATTATACATCAGAGGATCTGATCTATGGTCACTGGCTCGACCAGAAATAACCACATGTGAAAAAAACCTGGTCTGTTTCCCTTCTTCATCCATGAATACAACACGCTCTCCACATGTCTGGCTAGTAAATGCGCCCCCATAAACGGGACACCCCGGCACACTTTGTTGTACTTACAGCCATTTTCACTCCACAGACCTATCGTGGGAACCTCGGTCTTCCATCTAGATGCCTACCTAATACACAGGGCAAGCAATCTTTCCTCTAACAAATATTTATTGAGCACTTCCTATGTGGGAGATAACGTTCTAGGCAGTAGGGCTTCAGTAGTGAAAAAAGAGGCATAAATTCTTGCCCTGCAGAAGCTTATAATCTAGTGGTAATCCACAGGAACAAAATGATGAAGCTAAGGGTACAACAGTTCATGTGATTTCAACAGCTCCATTGTAAGAAGTTTATTTGTGGGGCACCTAGGTGGCTCAGTCAAGTAAGCAACTGCCTTCCACTCAGGTCATGATTGCTGTGTCCTAGGATAGAGCCCAGCATCAGGCTCCTTGATCAGCGAGGAGCCTACTTCTCCCTCTCCCTCTGCCTGCTGCTTCCCGTTTATGCTGTCTCAAATAAATAAATAAATAAAATTTTTAAAAAGTGTATTTGTAACCATACCAGGCCATTCATATCAATGATGATATTCCCAATCTACAACAGACTAGATTTTATAATAGGATTTACTACTCTCAAGGCCTCGCAGAAAAATTTAGTTACCATTCTTCTTACAGAACCATACCTTTTTAAGGATCAATTTTAAATCTTCTGGTACCTGGAATTCCCATAATGAGCAAAGGAAAGGCATTCTTAGCTTTCCTTCACATGAACGCCATTCTGCAATTAACCTAGAACAAAGTCTTGACCACACAACAGAATGATCCCTTCCATTCTCGATGGATCCGTTAATCACAAAGTGATTTGTTTAGATGAATTTTTTTTTCCCTTAAGAGACTGAAACATCTATAACAATGCCCTTCTCTAGAAAATAAAACTTTCTCACTTCACTAGTAAATATGTTTTATCCTTCCAGTTGAATCCAGACCAAGAAAATAGATTCGATCACCTCAGTAGCTCTTCTGGTTGTAATTTTATGAAATTCTGGCGATGACCTACCAAACAATTTCATTCTGTGTTTCTTTCTAAATTTTAAAAATCTACTGCCCCCAGTTATTTTTTCCTGATTCATGCTGGCTAACCATTTTTATTGGAGACAGGAAAATGGAATGAAAGAGCATGGGATTTCACGTCAGGAAGCTCCCAAACGTCAGACAAGTTCTTTACCCTCTGTGAGCCACAACTTCCAAATCCACAAAATAAGAATAACGACCACCTTTTTGGTTTTACTTTATCGGGGCTGCTGTGGTGACTCAGGTAAAGCAGTGTATGTGAAAAGCCCAATTTGTCCAGGATTTCTATGGTCTTTCATTTAACTGCCTCAAAGGCAGGAAAACTACCTTTCTCACCTCCTTATCCTGAATGCTCATCGCAGTGTGAGGCCTTTCTTCAGTGCCCACAGCCTTCTTTGTGAACGAAACACCTCTTTCTTCTGTAACCTCCAGAGCCCTCGATATGCAAAGAGGCTTACAGAATAACAGCATGAGAACAGGAGGCATGGCGGTACTGTACCTTATGGATCTGGTAAATGACGTTGGGTTGAGTTATACTTAAAATGTCATTGTTGCCTTTTAGGGGCCTGACATGATCTTGAAATTCTTGACCTCGGAAGTCTTCTTCACTTAGCTTATGCCGCTGGATCATGGTCCCCATCCCTCCATCCAGCACCATGATCCTCTCCCGAAGAATGGCTTCAATCTCATCCTGCAGGCTTTTCTTCACACCTGCTTTAAAGAAAGTGAAAAATCCGACTTTCAAAATCCAGGGGGAAAAGATGCGTGCGGAAGGTTTCTAAGAACTACTAAAAGCCTCAATGACACTGACTAGAGCCCCCTCCTTGGTTCGGCTTTTCTTGGCTACCCTCACCACAGCCCACGTATGCCATCCCAAACCTGCTCTCTTTTAGCTCCAAATCCTTCTCCTTCTGTAGGAAATTCTACTTCTACTAACCCCTGTCAGAAGAAGTCTTCTACCCAGAGCTCCAAAATTCACCCTACCCTCCACCTCATAATCCTCTTATAGCTTGGCTCAAGCTTTTCCCTCTCTCTGACCTTAAGAAAGAGCACTTCTGTATCCTCTACAGCTCTGATAGTGGAACATGCCTCCATTCCTCCTCCCATTTTCATAAAAAGTCCAAGCATTTTTTCCAGAAGGTCTCTACTGTATTCACTTTTCAGTCCAGAAATAGAAACTATTTTCAGTCTTTAATACAGTTGTTACTGTAAAACAACCTACCTAGCTCCCACATATACAAATTTTGAGATCTTGTGAAAGGAGTCATCATATATGCAAGAGATCAAAGCTTTTTTTAGAGGCTCTAAATAAAACATCTGATTTTTTATTAGAAATTTAACAAACATATTCTATACTCTGTGTGGAAGACTGAAGTCCCAGAAAATGCTAAATTAACTTTGGCCCACTAAATATCAAAATATACCATAAAACTATATTCCCATAAAAAAGGAAAAATAAAATACAGAGTATCTCCATTGCTTGGAATAGGAAAAGACCTAAGATTCAAAAAGCCTAACTTGTAATATTAAAAAAATATATATATATAAATGTGATTCCATAAAAACTAAGGATTCCTATGAAATGAAAGTTACCATAGACAAAATTAACAAACAGATTATGGATTGGAGGAAGATTCTGCAATGTCTCAAACTGAAAGGGACTAACACCTATAATGTACAAGGAAGTCCTACAAAGATACAAATAATCAAGTCAAGGAAGAAGAAAATAATACTCAGCAACTATATAAAGAGATGCTCAAGCTCATTAGCGACTGGATGTGAATTAAAATAAGATGATACCCATTTGTAACCAACAGATGGACAATAATTAAAAAACGGGATAATGCCAAAGAAATCTGCACCCTCCAGTATGCCTGCTGGACAGAGCCATTCTGGAGAGCAGCCTAGCAGAACTTGGTAAAAAGTAAGCATGCAGAAAACACAGCAACCTCAATCCCGGGTGTATTTCCCAAACAAAATCTCAGGTTGATCCACCAGGAACACAGAAGGGCATGTTTGTAGGAGTGGCACGTTGGAGACAACGTTGGGAAATGTCCAAGTAAAATGTGGTAGACATTCGTGGGGAACACTGCACTGCTATATGATAATGGTGGGATACTACGTGAAAGGGTCAGCAATCATCTACTACCGAGATACTACTTACATAAATTAAAAGTACATACACACACTAGAGTACAAGGACACATACAAATACATGGCGATATGGGAACCAGGCCACCTGTGAGACCATGAGAACTGTGAACAGAAAATGAGATAAAAGGGGAAATAATAAAATGGGAATTGCATGCATTGAAGACAAAACTCCCCCCAACTGAGGCCCTTAAAAATTCCCTTCTACATCATCCACATGCTTATTTATCCTGTAGGGGATAAGATTTCCCTTTTAGAGGTCCTCCTCCCAGATTTGTTCGTTTAATGTTCATTGTTCTTATCCTGATGTATTCCCCAAGCTTTTCCAACAGGGGGTTATCTTTCACTGGCTTCTAATCACCGTTGCCCCTCCAGAAGCTTCTCCTAAGAGTAAGTCACCTTAACAATTCTTCTTTTTTCCCTTGGTAAGGTGAGCAGTCACAGAGATCTTCCATGAAGAACAATGATAACCAAAACAGCCTATTTATCTATATTCGGTTCATTGCATACAGAACATTCTGTAGAGTTTACTCCTGACTAACCACGTTCTTAACAGGGCAGATTCTACCCAACAACTCTCACAGTGGAAACAAAAATATATAGCTCTGCATTGCCCCCATTTAGCTGACGCATTCTGCTGTTGATATATTTAGATGAAGGTGAAATAACGTTATTTCCTTTCTTAATTAAATAGAAAAGCAAGCAGTCATGAGGCAGAGATATTATTCAAAGAACGGTATGATCTGCCTCTCTACCTCTTCTTTTATACCAACAGTGATAAAATGTTTCCCAGTCACATTTCCACTGGTTTCAAGAACAATTTTACCAGTCCCATATCAGAACCCTAGAATCAACAGGGTCACCAGCTCACCTCTGATAAATTTCCTTCTGAGTTATGAATTCAGTATTCAGCCCCTGCCATGCTAAACACCCTCATTTCCCCACACCCAGGTACTGCTCCATCCTTAGGACTGGTTCTCTTCTTTCTACATTTCCTACCTCATACCTCCCGTGTTTTTATGGGTATGTTTGACCAAAAATTTTAATCAAGGATGACCTTAGAGACCGATCTCATTATAAAGCTGAAACTATTGTCAGTTCTTGAGCTAACCTAGTTTTTTCTCAACATTAATCTCAGAGCCATCATTAGAATCGCTTGAGATTACTACTCCCCATCACGACCTACTATCTGCTCATTTTACAAAGTGATTCTATGCAATCTGGAGTGTGCAGAACGACTGCTCTAACCCTGATGTGGTAAAAGAAACGTTTCCTTAAGTTTTATCGTTCTCTGGGTTTCCTTATCCGCCTTGCAACACAGAAACTTTCTTTGGATGAGCACAGCAGGTGCTCAATAAATATTTATTGAACTGAAAACGTTAACTCTGGCAAAAATTTCCACTGCGCCCCGCTGAAATAAGTTGTACCCAACAACGAAGTTACTTTGACATTAAGAGGTGTCTCGGGCGCGCGCAGAGAGAGGACGCCTCATAGCTGCGGAGAATCCGCTTGCCTGGGGAGGAAGAGGTGAAGGTGCGGAAGGAACCCAGCAGAAGCACGTGGAACCTCCGCCAGCTCAAAGCTGCCGCCCTCCCGCCCGCGGGGAAAACTGGCGGCGCGCCTCCAGGAGGCGAGGAGAATTACCCCAGGGATTAGGAGCCCATAACAGGACTCAGTACACAACCCAACCGCGGAGAGCTGGAGGCAGCGTTACCGGAAGGCTTCAGCTCTGGCAGCGCGGGCGACATGCAGCCGAGTCTCCTCCTCCGCAGGCCAAGGGCGAAGCCGGGGAGTCGCACTCTGCACAGGAGAACACGGCCAAGAGCAACGCCAGCCAGCGCCTGGGAGCCGACCTCAGGGGCCGAGGTCACAGGAGGCACCAAGGAGCCCGAAGCCCGCGGCCCGGGTCCCGCGACGCCCGGGGCCTTCCGCGCACCACACGCCGCGCGGGGGACCTTCCGCAAGACCTGGGCGCGGCGTGGCGATAACAGACGCGCCCTCGGCCGCTACAACGCTCCAGCACGTGCTTTCTTCCCGGTCACCCGGCCTGTCCTCGGCGCAGAGCTGGCGGCCACACACGCGCGACCCTACGCGGGTCGCGGGAAAGGCGTGGACTGGACCCGAAAAGGAGGACGCCGTGGCGCTCGAGGCGCGGGACCGAGGATCTCAAGCTCCTTGGGTTTTGGGACAGCTGACAACGTTGCTAGCGTCTCCGCTCAATCTAGCCTCTGCGTGGGAGGTCCTGCCCCTTCCGACCTATGATTGGTCTGTACGAGCACGTCGCGCTGTATTGGCGGATCCATTTCAACCAGTCACCTGAGGGTTTGCCCCAGGGCTCTCTGGGAGTTGTAGTCCAAGGTCCCATGCAGTCAATGTTGCCGGAGCCCCAAACTGTTAAGCCCTGCGGGGTCTGGGCGCATCTCCAAGCCCGATATCCGGAAATGCGGCCGGCGAGGTCTCTCAAGTTTAAGTCGTAGCGCGGAGTCGGCGCTAGCTTCAACCTGTGGCGGTGTCAAGAGCGGGGAATTTGGAGTCGGGGGACCAAGTTCTAGCCACGTTTTGCTACTTACTGGCTCTGGGCAAGATGAATAACCTCTGAGTCTCTCGGCTCCACAAACAGAAAATGATAGGGTGGTAGTAATTGCTGCTTTATAAGCCTGTTGTAGGGGGAAAATGAGATCGTGCCAACGCGCTGTGAAAACTCTGAAGTACATACTTGCGTGTTAACTGTCAACTAATTGCAGTATAATTTATTGAACACTTAACTATGTATCATGCGTTGGGCTAAACACTCTCAATGCAAGGAAAGACAAGCTACGTCACACCCCCGCCTCTGTCTTGAAGAAAGAACTCACAACTAGCTAAAACTAATAATTGAACAGGGAAAAATGAGAACCACATACACTGTGCCAAAAGAGCTGCGTTGCTCCAAGGATGTTGGAGGAAAGCTTCCAGGAAGTAACTGGGACTTGGACGTAGGAGCTCTCCAGTGGGGAGAGACTTCCTGAGTAGAACACAGCACTAGAGAGACTTTGAAAATAAAGAAAAGCTCTGTAAGGGTGAGCATGGTAGACAGGAGGAAAGCAAATGAATCTAGGAAAATAAAGTTGAGACCAAATTATGAAGTTTATTAATCTTTTTATTTTAAAATACACATTTGTATGCCATTCTCATTTTATTATGTAATTATACCTCAATTTTTTATGTCTAAAAAATTATGATAATCATGAGTATCGCATCTTTACCAAAAATGGTCATACTTGGAGATGAAAAAACTCAATTGGGGGAGAATGGAACAAAGAAGAGTGTAGGAGGGAGAGGATGGCCCTGAAGAGCTGAAGATCTTGCTCAGATTGCAAGGTTTCTGTTTTGTTTTGTTAGATTTTTATTTGACACAGAGAGAGAGAGAGCAAGAGCACAAGTAGGCAGAGAAGCGGGCAGAGGGAGATAGAGAAGCAGACTCCCAGATGAGCAGGGAGCCGGACATGGGGTTCGATCCCAAAACCCTGGGATTATGACCTGAGCCTGAAGGCAGATCCTTAACCAACTGAGCCACCCAGGCACCCCTAGATTGTAAAGTTTTAAATTATCACCAATCTCACATTTTTTTGAGGTGTTCCTTGAAAAAAAAATCTTCTGGGTGCCTAGTTACTTAGTATCCTCTATCTTAGCAGAAATTGCAGGAATTGTAGATCAGCCTCTGTGTTTAATAAATTATCAAATATTTGCTTTGTCAGCTAAAAATGACCAGACCCGGTGTTTCCTTAGTCTTAAAAGAGTAACAAATAAGACTAAAAGGTCAGTGAATTCCTAGTACAAAAACTCACACAACTTAAAGAAGAGTTCCAAGAATACCGTTATGGGTTGAAATGTGGCCCACAACAGTCCTAAACCCTAGCACTTCAGAACGGAACGTCCTCGGAAGTAGAGTTGGTGCACAGGTAACTAGTTAAGATAAGGTCCAAGGAGAATGGACTCTTAGTCCAACATGAGCGGTGTCCTTACTGGAAGAGGACAGAGATACACAAGGATAAAACAGCCACATGAAACAGAAGCAGAGTCCCGCATGGACCTGCTGACACGTTGGTTTTGGACTAGCAGTTTCCAAGACTGTGACACAGTACCTTTCTGATGTTTTAGACCACCCATCTTGTGATACTTTATTACACTAGGCCTAGGAAACTAATACAGTGGACATAAATACCCAACTCTTACTGTATGCCAGTAAATAAACTGTATTTCAGCTTTATACAGTATTCTATGGGTCTTGGCTGGCTCAGTCGGTTAAGCGTCTGCCTTTGGCTCGGATCATGATCTCAGGATCCTGGGATCGAGCCCTGCATCATCGGGCTTCCTGCTCAGTGGGGAGCCTGCTTCTCCATCTCCTTCTGACCCTCCTCCCTGCTTGTGCGCCCTCACTCTCTCTCCCTCTCTGTCTCAAGTAAATAAATAAAATCTTTAAAAAAAAAAAAACATTATTCTACGGTTTGATTGTGTGTGCCAAGCCCATTGGGTTGTTTTGGTGTCCTGCTAGTCAGAGTCCTAAGAATGTCAACTGAGAGCCAGTTCTCAAACAAGGGATTGCTACCCCTGGGGGGTGTGGAGGTGACCATTAGCTTTCCCCAGAAGATCCCTGACTTTTCCTTCTTCCCTCAATTCCCTTCATAATCTCAAGGTTATGACCCACCCCTAGAGTCACATAGATCAACAAGCACTTTGATAACCCACATGGATTGTAGTAATTGAGCTGAATTTACTGCGTCTGTGATACACAATCTTGTTGCCAAGTACAAGGTAGTAAAAGAATACAAAGAAAAAAGGAGGTTATTTTATTGTCACCAATAGCCCTGGAGAGGCCTTGCTCCCCCTTTTCTCCTGCATGGAGAGAATTACCATCTCTCTCTTTAGGACTTTGTTTCCTGGGCAAGTCAAGTTCAATCTGTGCCGTCTGCTCCACTGACTCCAAAAGCGTTCTTTTTTTTTTTTTTTTAAGATTTTATTTGTTTATTTGAGAGAGAGAGAATGAGCAAGCATGAGCGGGTAGGAGGGCCAGAGAGAGAGGGAGAAGTAGGCTGCCCTCTGAGCCGGGAGCCCAACATAGGACTCGATCCAAGGACCCTGGGATTATGACCTGAGATGACTGAGCCATCTAGGCGCCCCCAGCTGGATCTTTAAATGCCAGTACATCATAACTCTTATCTTTTAATAACTCTGAATCATGTCCCAAATACCACAGAAATTCTAGGTTTCAACTTGACTATCTTAATTGAAACTTGCCTCCCTGCTTCCCAGGCAGGGCCAGAAAATAATGTTTTAAGTCACCTCTATTTTAAAATTTGCCCTTTAAAGGAAAACAAAAACAAAATATTAACTTGGCTATAATTGCTGAACTTTTTAAGCACTAAACCCTAACCAATTTCTTTTTGTAGTTATGAGAAAAGAATTTGTTCTCAATGAACTCTTTTCAATTTAAAAATTATTTCTGATTTCCCTCCAGGTCTATTCTATAAATTTCCAGACTTCAAAGAAAAGACTTTAAAAAGGGTTTGTCAGGTCACTTTGCCTCCTTATATTGCATTTATAAAAGTAAAAGTTTAGCAGTTAGCTAAAAGTTTAGCTCTCAGTTCATCATCTTAAACTGATTAAATCCCACATTCCTGTCTATTAAGCAAAAATGTTTGTACTCCTAGACAAAACCAAGCCAAACCAAACCAAACCAATCATCCCCCCAAAACACAAAACCAAAATCCAAACCAAAGCAAATTTTAAAAACCAAAAACCTGGGGTGTCTGGGTGGCTCAGTGGGTTGAGCATCTGCCTTTGGTTCAGGTCATGATCTCAGGGTCCTGGGATCGAGCCCCGCATCAGGCTCCCTGCTTAACAGGGAGTCAGTTTCTCCCTCTCCCTAAGCCCCTCCCCTTGCTCATGCTCTCTCTCTCAAATAAATAAATAAATAAATATAGATATATATATATGAATTTTTTTAAAAAGATCCAATTGTTGAAATCCTATAACTTGTTGGCATTATTATTCATTTGTTTAACAAATATTTGTCGACACTGACCAGGCACTGGAGCTAAAATAATGGGACAGACTCAGGTCATGTAGCCTAGAGCGTAGGAAAAATGATAATCACATATATCATTACAAAGCAAGGTTAGGCCCATGGAGGAGGATATCTGTAAGCTAGGTGCTCTTATTACCCTTGTCTCACAATGAAAAAAAAAAAAAAAGGAGAATGTGGCTGGTCATAACTGATCACAGTCAGTTACAGATGTCTTTGTTCCTTCTCCACCTGCCTGGCTTTACTGATTAACCTAAAAGAAAAGAAAAAGAAGAGAGAGAACTTAAAACAACTTGCCCAAGGTAGCAAAACTGGTCCTCATACCTGGAAAAACTGGTTTTAGTGTTTGTACTCTTTAAAAAAAAAAAGATTTTATTTATTTGACAGAGAAAGAGAGAGATCACAGGCAGGCAGAGAGGCAGGTGCGGGGGGGGTGGGAAGCAGGCTCCCCGCCGAGCAGAGAGCCCGATGTGGGGCTCGATCCCAGGACCTGGAGATCATGACCTTAGCCAAAGGCACAGGCCTAACCCACTGAGCCACCCAGGTGCCCCTGTTTGCGCTCTTTGTCACTAAACCAACGCTTCCCTGTGGGCAGCCCTCTCCCCAGAAAACTGGAAGTCCCAAACTGCTTGTAATGTCAGCTGTAACTCAGATGCCCCTGCTCTCATCGTAACATATGTTTATAAAAATGTTACTGCTTTCTTAGTAGTTAAATAAATGTCATCCTTATTCCCAAAATGCTGAAATTTTAAGTATGCTATATTTTCAATGGGAGATACTCATACGTGGCTTTGGGGGGCCAGATAAAAATTTAAAGTTCAAAGGAAGATCACAGACACCATCCCCAGCGTGTTAGTATATGAACTTCCAGAGCTCTGGTAGGTCAGGCACCTTGCCCTCTACCCTGTCTGCCCTTTTGCCTTGTGTACTTAAGCCTTTAATTCAGTTTAAGGAAGTCTTTTTTTTTTTTTTAAGATTTTATCTGTTTGAGAGACAGAGAGCACAAGTAGGGGAGAGGGTTCAAAGAAGAGAGGAAAGCAGGCTACCTGCTGAGCTGGGAGCCTTAGTGGGGGACTCAATCCTGGGACCCTGGGATCATGAACTGAGCTGAAGGCAGACGCTTAACCCGCTGAGCCACCCAGGCGCCCCAAGAAAGTCTTATTTAAGTACAGACTTTTTCTGGCTCAGTCCTAACTACATCTACAGCAACATCTAGTACCTGGACACACAGTGGCAAGTGAATAAATGTTCGCAAGAATAATTTACTGGGGGGTGCACCTGGGTTTCTCCAGTTACTGGAGAAACATGGCAGTCGCCATTTTTCAGAGCTTAATCAATTGAACACTGCTAGCTCAAATTTCACAGCAGACTCTGTAAAAGGCACAGAGAGGATGTTGTGTGCTTGTTTTTATTTTTACCAGGATATCGCTTAAAAGCTTTAATCATTCTCTGAAGTTGGAGATAGTATTCTTTTATTTTCCAATGGTAAGATAAATCTCACAGGGTTAACATTAAATAAAGCAAAAGAATCCCCGGATGAAGCTGAGTCTAACTTAATGAAAGGTATTAATCCTGGTAAAGAAACACCGTGTTCCTCAGAAAACGGGGGGTCGGGGGGTGGGGGAGTGGAGGGTGGGTGGCTGAGTAAGAGTGAGAAATGGAGGCACGGAGAAGGGACTCAGGAATGTCCGCCTTGCTAGTGGGCTCTTTGCCCTCGTTTCTGGTGCCGTGAGTGCATCCTAGAGAGCATACCTCGGGCTGTCATGGTTCAACCACACTAAACTTCAGTCATCCAAGGATTCCCTGGGTGAACAACTAGTCCTTCTCTGCCGGCAGACAATCATGCTGGGATAGGTCTCTCCATTGAAAGCAGAACAACAGAGTACCTGGTACATGACTGAGACTACCCCATGTGTAAATACCATGTACTTCTAATAATATTTGGGGTAGCTTTCCACTTGGATGATCAGTTGGTATTAAGGACCTTGATATAAAAGTCCTTATAAGAACCACTAATTTGACATGGGGGGTTAATGGGGTAGTAGAAGAGTAAATGAAACAAGTTGGGATTGGGAGGGAGACAAACCATAAGTGACTCTTAATCTCACAAAACAAACTGAGGGTTGCTGGGGGGAGGGGGGTTGGGAGGGGGGGGTGGGGTTATGGACATTGGGTAGGGTATGTGCTATGGTGAGTGCTGTGAAGTGTGTAAACCTGGAGATTCACAGACCTGTACCCCTGGGGGAAAAAAAATATATGTTTATAAAAAATAAAATTAAAAAAAAAAGAACCACTAATTTGGGTACCTCTCAAAAATGAAATATGGCCTTTAAGCATTATGTAAGCTATGTTTTTCTTCAAGTAAATATTTAATCGACAATCACTTATTCATTCTATGTGTCAAACACTCTTAGTTTATATTGCAGGGTTAATTCTGGAGTGTGTTAAATCATGGAACGTTTTTCCCTGGGAGCTAATTTAGTTTGAAAGAAATTGAAACCTATGGCATTATTCAGAATATCAAAATGTATAATTAATATTGACAGCAGAGCCTTAGAAAAGTCAATAAAACAGGTACTAATTAAGTGCTGGAAGTAGATAAGTACTATGTCAGGCGTTTTGGGGGGAGTACAGAGATGTTCGAAATGGGATTTCTAGGGGTGCCTGGGTGGCTCAGCTGATTGAGTGTCTGCCTTCAGCTCAGGTCATGATTCCGGGTCTTGGGATCGAGTCCTGTGTCAGTCTCACTGCTCAGTGGAGAGTCTGCTTTTTCCTTTCCCTCTGCCATCACTTTCTCTCTCTCTCTTTCCCTCAAATCAATAAATAAAAGCTTCAAAATGGGATTTCTACCTCAAAGATCCTGTAGTATAGCTGAAGACAGAATACAAATGAGTAAGACAAAGTGGAAATGGAATAAGGGAAATACAAATGAAAAGCTACTGACTAGAGGAAAGGAAGACGTTCATTCGAAATACAAAGAACTAATGCCTGATGTGATGGCATTGGATGGTGAGGCGTTTGGACGGTTATGAGAGTAGAGCCTTCCTGAATGGGATAGGTTTCTTAGAAAAGAAGCCCAAGACAGCTTCTTTAGAAAAGGGTATTCCGGGGCGCCTGGGTGGCTCAGTGAGTTAAGCCTCTGCCTTCAGCTCAGGTCATGGTCCCAGGGTCCTGGGATCGAGCCTCGCATCTGGCTCTCTGCTCTGCAGGCAGCCTGCTTCCTCCCCTCTGCCAGCCCCTCTGCCTACTTGTGATCTGTCTGTGAAATAAATAAATAAAATCTTAAAAAAAAAAAAAAGAAAAGAAAAGGGTATTCCTTGGTCACAAGTAATCCAAAAAGGGCACAGAGATGTTCTAAGCTCTGCCATATGTAACATGTCTTTCTACTGCTGACGTGCTTGAACGGCTGGCTGATTACCTATGAAATTCTTGAATCACAGCCTTTTCCCCTCAAAACTGATTGCTGTGTTATCTCCTCTTTCTTTCTTTCTTTTTTTAAACAGCTCTACTGAGATATATTATTCACATACCATGCAATTCGGTTATTTAAAGTATACAATTCAATGGTTTTGGGTGTATTATATTATTAATTTTAAAAATCGCATTATAACATATAACATAAAATGTGCCATTTCAACCTTTTTTAGTATACAATTTAGTGGCATTAACAACAGTCACGGTATTGGGCAACCGTCACCATTTCACACTTCCAAAACTTTTTTGCCATCCTGAACAGAAGCCTTGTAACAATTAAGCAATAACTCCCCATTCCTCCTCACCCCAGTTCCTGGTAACCTATAATCTGATTTCTGTCTCTATGAATTTGACAACTCTAGGTTCCTCATGTAAATTGAATTATATTTGTCCTTTATGTACCCGAGTTATTTCATTTAGCATAATGTTTTTAAGGTTCACTAACACTGAAGCATATATACTAGCTTTGTTCCTTTTTAAGGCAGCACAGTATTCCATTGTACGAACACATCACCTATTGTTTTTCCGTTCATTTGTTCATGGACATATAGAAAGTTTCCACCTTGTAACTGCTGTGAGTAATGCTACAATGAACATCAGTAGATGAGTATATGCTCCAGGCCCTGCTTTCAACATTTTGGGTATATACTTGGGACCCGGAATTGCTGGATTTTGTCATCATTCTATGTTTAGTTTTTTGAGGAACTTCCCAACTGTTTACCATAGTAGCTGCAGCATTTTACATCCCAACCAGCAATGTAGAAATGTCCTAATTTCCCTGCATCCTTTCCAACACTTGTCATTTTTCATCTCATTGATAATAGCCATCTTAATAAGAATAACATGATATCTCACTGTAGTTTGGGTTTGCATTTCTCTAACGATTAGTAATGATTGGCCATTTTTCTATCTTCTTTGGAGAAATGTCTGCTTAAATCCTTTGCCCATTTTGGATCGCCCATTTTTTTGTTGTCATATTATTTAAATTTATATATTCTGGATATTAATCCCTTATCAGATACATGATTTATGAATATTTTCTCCCATTCTATGGGTCCTCTTCTCACTCTTTTGATAGTGCCCCTTGAGGCACAAAAGTTTTTAGCTTTGTTTAAGTCCAATCTATATATTTTTTCATTTAAAACCTGTGCTCTTGGTGTCATATCCGTAAAATCATTGCTAAATCCAATGGCATGAACATTTCCCCCTATGTTCCCTATGTTTTCTTCCAAGATTTTTGTAGTTTTAGCTATTCAGATTAGGCCTCTCATTCATTTTGAGTTGATTTTTGCATATGGTATAACATAAGGGTCCAAATTTACTTTTTGCATGTGAAATCCAAATCTTCCCACCATAATTTATTGACATTTTCTTCCACCATTGCATGGTCTTGGCATCCTTGTCAAAAATCAATTAACCATACATGTCAGGGTTTGTTCTTGGGTTCTGTAGTTTATTCTCTTGGCCTATGTGTTTATCCTTATGCCAGTACCACACCATTTGGCTTTGTAGTACATTTTGAAATCAGTAAGTGCGAGTCCTTCAACTTTGGTCTTTTTTCTCAAGCTAGTTTGGCTATTTAAGGTTCCTTGAAACTTCAAATGAATTTCAGGGTGAGTTTTTCTATTTCTATAAAAATGCCATTGGGATTTTAATACAGATTTCATTGAATCTGTACATTGTTTTTTGGCAGTATTCACATTTAACAATATTTCATTTCATGGATCTGTGATAGCTTTCCATTTATTTAGGTCTTCTTCAATTTCTTTTTTTAAATATTTTATTTATTTATTTGACAGAGAAAGAGATCACAAGTAGGCAGAGAGACAGGCAGAGAGAGAGTGGGAAGCAGGGAGCCTGATGTGGGGCTCGATCCCAGGACCCTGAGACCATGACCTGAGCTGAAGGCAGAGGCTCAACCCACTGAGCCACCCAGGCGCCCTGGTCTTCCTCAATTTCTTACAGCAGTGTCTTGTATTTTCAGTGTGTAAGCCTTTTGCCTCCTTGATTTAATCGATTCCTAAGTATTTTATTCTGTTAAATGCTATGGCAAATGGAATCATTTCCTAAGTTCCTTTTTTAGATTGTTCACTGCAAATGTATAGAAATACAACTGATTTGGGGGTGTTGATTTTGTATTTGAATCTTTACTGAATTCATTTATTGGCTCTAACAATTTTTGTGTGTGTGAATTATTTAGGGCTTTCCACATAGAAGATTGTGTCATCCGTGAACAGAGATCATCTTACTTTCTTTCCAGATTTGATGTATTTTATTTGTTTTCCTTGCCTAATTACTCTGGATAGAATTTTCAGTACTACGTTGAATAGCAGTGATGAAAGCAGACATCCTTGCCTTGTTCCTGATCTTGGAGGAAAAGCTTCCAGCCTTCTACCACTGCATATGAGGCTAGCTGTGAGTTTTTTTATTTTGTGTGGTCTTTATCATCTTGGGGAAGCACCAAGATGCTTCTATTTTAATGAGTTTTTTTATCATGTAAGGGTGTTAATATTATATTCTTTTTCTGTATCGATTCAGACGATCATGGGTATTCCTCCCCCTTCTTTGTGCTTCATTATGTCACATTAGACAAAAAAGATAAAAGTAGGTAGGGATCCTAAACGGAGTGGTTTCAAGTTAGGATTGGATGACCCCGCTGATGTGTCTCTGCTCTTCTGCCTCTGCCTTCAGCCAGGCCCTTATCTCACACTTAGACTCTTATAACAGCCTTCTCAAAATATGTCTCCATTTTAATGTCAGTGGATCTTGGAATGATTGTTATTAGCATAATGAAATAATTTTCTGTCTTAAAACTGCCTAGCACTCTATGGGGGAGGAAGGTGGGCACTGCTGGCCTTTCTCTGGCTCCCTCCCAGTCGCTCCTTCTGCACACTGCTCACTGCCTGACCCACCCTCCTGACACCCCCTCTCAGCAAGCCCCTCCTTCGTTCACCAGTCAGCCCTCCTCACTTCTGGCCACAACCAGCCTTGAGGAAGTTGGCTGTGAGCAGTGAGCTCCGGAGTATGCCTCCTAACTCTTTCACCAAGGAGCTGCCCTGGAGATAGCCATCAGCCGGGAGCAGTGGTCTCTGGGAAGTATCTGGAGGTTCATGCCCTGGAACAGAGGGAGGCTGCTGAACCTTGAATAGCGGTGGGCATTGGCATAAAGCAGGTGCAAGCCCTGACTGAGGCTGTGTGTCCTGTGCCAAAGAAAACATACTTAGAAGAAGCTTAGACATTAATCATTCAAAGATTTATTGAATGACTATTTTATGAAAGCATTGTGATAAACGGAAGGGATTAAAAGAAATAAAGCATGGCCCCTGTCTTTAGAGAACTTGTGGTTGGTCTGCTGGGAATTAAGAACTTCCAATTCAGTGATCTTATTGGATACCGGACTTTTAATGGATAACTACCAGACTGCATCGTCTGAGAGGCCTGGTTGTCCCTTATCTCCAGGCTCTAAGTAACCTGTTTCATTTTTAACCTCATAATAATATTGAATGTGTACATATGTTAGGACATAAATATAAATATTGAATTAAGTTTAGTGTTTAAATCTAGAGTGTTAGGGGCTTTCATACATCTGAAGCAAACAAAGAGTCTGCTTCTTCTATGTTTATCGCTTAAATGCATCCTCCAGCAGGCTGGGTATTCATTTCATTTTGTGAATTTTGTACATATTTCCATTTAATATTTTATCTATTTATTTTTCCCTGAACTGTTCACTATAGAACATCTCATGCATCATGCGAAATTGGGTGATTCAGACATCCGGCCCAGTGGGGAGAAAGTGTGGATTTTTTATATATTGAAGAATGGCTCTTACAGTCTACACCCCGGCAGGAAATGGAATGTGGTCCGATGTGTGGTATTAGAATCAGACTCAGAATTGCTTAACTTCAAAATTCATCTTGGGGTAATGGATAAGAACAGTTCTGGAAGTCCCAACTCTGCTAGCTGGGCAATCAGAGTCACTTAACTATTATGGTCTCACTTTTCTCTAGAATGAGGATAATAGTTGATTCCAGGGGAGCACTGTGAGGAGCAGCTGTGATAATGGGTGTTGCCTTTCTTCTCTGAGACTCATTTCTAGCAAATGAAGGGGTTCGGATGAGATTATCTCTGGGCCATAATTTCCTGAAATCTTGTTTATATCTTTAAATCAGTATTTCCCAAAGCACGTTTCACAAGAGGGTTTTAGGTACATGACAGAACATTCCTTATTTTAATAGTTATGGCAGCAGACAAGGAAGAGTTGACCAGAAGGCCAACTCTGTTCAGGGCATATGCCTGAGGCCTACCATCAGATTTACTGGGCCTCACCAAACTTCAGCTTCCAGTCAAGACTTTACCCACAGCTTTCCATGATTATCAAAAGTAAGTGGGGTGATGAATGGTTAGTTTTATGATAACCATTGGGGGGCCATCAGATACAGGAAGAAGAGACAATAAAAGCTGAATTTCATAGCAACAAGTTGGAGCCTGCAGAGCTCCCCACTGGGATTTGGATGTATAGATTCCTTCAGCACATGAGCTTCTGGAGGAATCCTAAAGTAGACCCCTCAGCTGGAGAGGGGAGAGAGCTGGGGCTGGTACTGTGGTGTAGACCCCACACCCCTGAGGCCCACTGCAGTGTAAGGAGGGAACAGGCAGTAGCCTTAACACTTGTGGGTGAGGTCTTGGGCTCAGAAACACCGCGGTAGCAAGAGTACAACAGGAGTAGCAGGCCGAGGTGTATGTGGTATAATGTACCAACATAACCAGCATCCCAAACACACTGGGTGATCAGGGACCAAAAAAATAAAATGGCGAGGATTGAGGCAAGGTTGACCAGCAGCCTTTCCCCATGGATGCCACCTGTCAATCTTCTCATAAGAAAGTGACGTCATAACGGAAGATCCTAGCTAATGATAAGACATTTGTCAAGCTTATCATTCAAGATCCATATCACGTAGTCTCTTTTAATAAAACAATGTTCTCAAAAAAGAACAGAGATCATTATTTGAAAGAGAACAAATGGATAGGTAGGAACAGGAGGAAGACAAAGACCCTTAGCCCCAGAGATAGAAGTATTCTGTGCCAGCAAAACTGCTCACATTCACTCTGATGCGAAAGAGTCAGAACAGCATTGGATGGTAAAACCACGTAGAAAAAAGAGGAAAAAAGCATGTGAAAACAAAGAATGTCTGAAAATTGCACTTAAAATTACATGTGGTGGTTGTAAAATGAACAAATACATGGATGGATTGAATAAATGGATGTGTTGAATTTGGTATATAATGTTGCTATCTTCCATTATTAAATATATATAAAGATGAGTTGACAGAAAAAAATGTGAAAACATTTAGCACAATCTGAAATACTATAACTAGAGCACCTGGGTGGCTCAGTTGGTTAAGTGTCTGCCTTTGGCTCAGGTCATGATCTCAGGGTCCTGGGATAGAGCCCCAATTCAGGCTTCCAGCCCAGTGGGGAGTCTGTTTGTCCCTCTCCCTCTGCACCACCCCACCCCATGCTCATGCATGTGCACTCTCTCTCTCTCTCAGATAAATAAAATCCTTAAAAATAAATTAAATAAAATACTATAAATATAGCCGTGCAACCAGGTCAGGAAACTGTCAATGTTTCTGTTATATTCTTTGGGGTAAATCTAAGCTGCTAAAACAGAGACCCTAAATGCAATGGCTTAAAGCTTATACAGTTGACCCTTGAACAATGTGGCGGTTAAAGGTGCCAACCCTCCACCCCATGCAGTTGAAAACCTGCTCAGAACTTTTGACTCCCCCCAAATCTCACAACTGATAGTCTACTATTGTCTACTGGAAGCCTTACTGATAAAAGTCAATTAACATGTATTTGTATGTTATATGCATTATGTACTGTATTCTTGGAATAAAGTAAGCCAGAGAAAAGAAAATGTTATTAAGAAAATAATAAGGAGGGACACCTGGGTGGCTCAGTGGGTTAAGGCCTCTGCATTCGGGTTGGGTCATGATCCCAGGGTCCTGGGATCTAGCCCTGCGTCGGGCTCTCTGCTCGCCGGGGAGCCTGCTTTCCCCTCTCTCTCTCTGCCTGCCTCTCTGCCTGCTTGTGGTCTCTGTCTGTCAAATAAATAAATAAAATCTTTAAGAAAAAGAAAAAAAATAATAAAGAAAACACATTTATAGTACTGTACTGCATATATATATATATATGTGTATATATATATATATATATATTTAAACCCTGCGTATAAATGGACCCATGCAGTTCAAACCGATATGTTTAAAGGTCGAATGTACAAATGAGTTTCTTTCCTTATGGCTGAATTGAGGTGAGCAGCCATGTCACTGGGGCAAACCTGTCACTCAGGAACCCAGATATCTTCTTGGTGATAGTGTTCTATCCCTCAGACTTAACAGCCAACTGTTGGTGACACCTGCTGTCTTTCTCTTACAGACTTCTTGTCTAGTCCATTAGACCCAGGAAGGGTTGGGGGCAATCACTCATTTCAATACTCTTTTGCCAATATCTCTCTGAAAATAAAATGCTTTTATATTATCATGTGCTTTAATCATATTTTCACCAAAACATTGGAGCTGCATATTTGCATATTTGCATAATTGAAAAAATGGAAAATGTCTCCATAGAACCTAATTACAAAATTTAGGCTAAACAATTAACTTCATCGGTCTTACTTCCTGTCATTATAAAAAGTAATAATCAGACTTTATTCTTCAATTCAAATAAACTGTTAACACATTTTGAGCAATAGAATAAAAAACACTGAGAGATAAAAGAGGAAACAAATCCTATAAAAGCAGTTAAGTCAAGATTAAAAGGCTGTGGTGCTAATAGAAATTGTTCATTATGTAAATTTTTCTCATTTACTCATGCAATATAATATGTAGCTACAATTTCAAGTTATTCCTGAAGCAAAGGGGAAGCTAAAAGGAATGATAGTCTTTGGTACATGTCTGTGCATCCGTCTCCTGAACTTTGGTGTTTGGAAACAAATACAAATCATGTATAAAATGAAGAAGTAATTCCATTAATTTTATTAGACATACTGATCAAACAGTTTCCAAGTATTTAGCAAAAGAGTAAGGATAGACCGAACGTTAATTGGTCTGGTAGCTAGGATACATTTTTTTTTTTTTTTTGCTAACATGAAATAGTACATACTAAATATTTTCTAAGATGAAGTAAGTTCAAGACTGCCACTGGAATATTTTAAATACCTGGATAATTATGTTTTTAAATGCCTTTCTGTGTAATACATACCACCACGAAGAGAAGTCGTGTCAACAATGACCACAGGCTTTGTCTGGTGACATTTGCAAACTGTGGTTGCCTCAGAAAGCCTCCCTTGGCTGGTCTATGCTGCTGCAGTCCAGTGGTGTTTTTTCCAACCAGCTACCTCCTTCTAAGGATTATTCTCGAGCATAGCTGGAAAAAATTGCTTGTACTTAAATACAGGACCAAAAAAGCAGATGGGTCCTGTATTTGCTTTGCTCCCCATGAGTGTATCTATTTATGTCTTTTTACATTTTTGCCAAGTAACTTTTTGTAGTACAAAATTTAGTTCTAAATGAATGTTCAATGGTTAAATGGTTAAAATTACAAAAATTCTAGGGGTGCCTGGGTGGCTCGGTTGGTTAAGTGTCTGCCTTCAGCTCAGGTCATGATCCCAGGGTCCTGGGATGGAGCCCTGTATCAGGACTCCCTGCTCAGCAGGGTGTCTGCTTCTCCCTTTCACCCTGACTCTCCCCCTCCCCCTGCTCATGCTCTCTCTCTAATAAATAAAATGTTTTAAGAAACTACAAAAATTCTAGAAGAATACAGAAAAATTCTTAGTAACCCTATATTTAGCCAAGACTTAACAGGACACATGGAAAAAAAATCCCAAATTATGAGATAAAACAATAAACTGGATGTCATCAAAATTAAAATTTTGTTCACTAAAGACACTACTCCAAAAATGAAGGGTAAGCCTCAGACTGGGGGCAAACATTCGGATGCTCTGATTTTCCATCACCAGTCTCCCCCATGAGTCATTCATTCTTTTGACAATAATTGAGGAGTGGAAAAGGTGAGGTCAGTAAGTGAAAACAGGCATTACTGCTGCCCCCAACACTTTATAATACACGCATCTGATTTCAGAATGTCCCCACAAGGGCCAATGTGTTCCATTCCGAACACCACAGTTCACCTTCAGCAGAACAATGAATAAGACCAGAAAAGGTAGAAAGTTTCAGGATTGGAAGTGTGGTGACTTGATCAAGGACCCCACTAAGGGATTCAAATAATAGTTCCAATAATCCCTTTGTTTGGAGCCTTGGAGATTTTTTCCTTTCAAGATTTTATTTATTTATTTGACAGAGAGAGAGAGATCACAAGTAGGCAGAGAGGCAGGCAGAGAGAAACGGGGAAGCAGGCTCCCTGCTGAGCAGAGCCAGATGCCGGGCTTCATCCCAGCATGCCGAGATCATGACCTGAGCTGAAGGCAGAGGCTTAACCCACTGAGCCACCCAGGCGCCCCAGAGCCCTGGACATTTTTATAGCCTAGGTCAGTGCACCTTAGATTTAGAATGGGTGAAGGGTGTGCTCTTCTTGTGAGAAGTGGGGGAAAGGTGGTCCTACAAGCAAAAGCGACAAAGGAGATCCTATGGTGTTAGGAGGGAGTGCATCCGGGAAGCTGAAGATCCAGAAATGTGTTAAAAGTGCTTCATTTCCACGAAGCGCTTGGACATCTCCACGTGCATGGGTCCGCCTGCTGGAAGTCCACTGCTCTAACTCACTCATCAGTTCGAATTCTTTCCTGACCATCTCCAGCCCAGCCATGGGCCTGATGATTTCCACCTGTTCTCCTTCCTGTGCGCGCTAGTCAATCACCCTCAAATTCCCACTAGCACACAAACCTGTTCATTCAATGCTCACTACCTGCCCCAGGCTGGGTCCCGTGCTCACGGATGCCTGGGTAAGACGTGTCCTTGCCCTCGCCGTCTCAGCACAGCACTACCCCAGGGCAGTGCCTGAGACCCTCAAAGAAGTTAGCAAGAACAAGGTCTGGAAGTAAAGGAGATGGATGCTGTGAAGATTGGACTAGTCTAGGGAAGGCCTCCCAAAGGAGGAGACAGGCCTGGAGGGATGACGGATTTGCCCCCACCGGAGAAGAGCAAAGAACCTTGCCCAACATCTGAAACACTCAACTGAGTCAGTTGTTAGAAAGGAAGACATTTGGGAAATAACAATGCTTGGGGATATCCGGGTGCGTCTAAGGTGTATGTGGGAACCGTTGCCGGATAGAAGGCTGGTTCCCTACGGGCACTCACTGTTATTCACGCATGGATTTCCTCGTATGTGTCTACAGATCCCATTGGCAACAGTCCCAGAGCAGACCACGGAGTCCGAGGCTCAGAAAAAGCCAGGGCACTCAGCCTCAACTGTACACTAGATTGATCGACAGGAATGACTAGTACCGTTGACTAGCTTCTCCCACCTCCATCCTGATCTAACTGATCTCCAGTGGGGTCCAGGCCTCCATAAGGCAATTTTGATGAGGGAGGTGATTTTGATGAGGGCTACCAATCTTGGCTTTGGGTATTGGTCACCTAGGTAATTTTGAAACTATACACTTACTGACCATAATACCATCCCATTGTTCACACGGAGTATTCAAAACTCTTTTTCTCTTTACAGGTAGTTTACACAGCTCATCTTTCTCCATCCCTGGTAGCTTGTCCCGTAGAGATGCATCGTGCCTTGGGTAGAGGTTCCCACTGATGACTTACAACCCTCTCCAAGCTCCCAGTTTCAGAACAATGATGGTCTGTCAGTTTCTCAAGTATGGAGTTATTAATGAATGCATAAGGGAAACAAGACCTGTCTCCTTCTCTGCTGGTTCCATCGGACACATGAAAATGTCCCAGACAGGACAGTTTAACCACTGCCCAGGCTGCTGGGTATTTAAGAAAGCTCAAGGACACAGCTGGGCACGCTCAATGCCTTCTTGTCAAATAATCCATTGAAAAGGGGGGTGAATTTTTGTCAGTTCTGGTAACCATTAGCAGCTTCACCTCCAAGTCCAAGTTTTTAACTTTGTGTCATGTAGATGTGTCCTTTCACTCAAGAGCCAGAGGCAGCTCATTTCCAGCTTCTTCATTCAAGAACACACACTGAGTCACGTACACGGCAAGAGAGACTACTAAGCCAAATGCACCTGTCTCAAACTAAGTCCTTGCCTGACACTTCTAGGTCACGGACTGGGTGGTGCTGGAGTTTGGTCATTCATATTTGTCCTGTTTACCTTCCCAGTAAGAGCCTAATTCTTTTAGCTTTTTTTATTCTGCCGATCCTTTCCTTTTCCTCTAATCCAGTGGTTTTCATCATTCTTTCTCTTTTTAAGAAGATTTCATTTTTAAGTAACCTCTACACCCAACACAGGGCTCGAACTCATGACTGCAATGAACTTCCAGAGTTGCAGGCTCTACTGACTGAGCCAGCCAGGAGCCCCTAATCCAGCAGTTTTCAATTAAGTGCTATTAGACTCCTCTGTGGCGCTTTTAAAAAAATTCAGATGCCCAGGTCTTAACCCAGACCTTCGTGGCACTGTCAAGAACACCTACTGTGCTTTCTGAGACGAGCTCCTCGGTAAAAATGCCTTCCTAATCCGTTTAGTTTCCCCATGCATTCATCACTCACCTCGAACCGGGTCAACCTTAAATCCACCCTCCACCCCACAAGCCCATCTCGGATTCTTCAAAGCAGACAAATACTAACCCCTTTGAGAGTTTTAAAATATGACGGAAATTTTAAGTAATGAAGACTGTGGTTAACCAAAGAAACTGGTTATTGTTTGGAATAATAAAAAACAGGAATTCTTTTCTTTTTCTTTTACAAATGAAGTTTAATTGATAATTCAGCTTCAGGAATAAAAATAACTTTCTAAAATGAGAGTATAAACATGTTTATTAAGTGTTTTTCAGAGTTCACTTCTTTTCTTCATTTATTTGCATATAGTGCTGATCCATTCTCTTGCCTGAATGTCGTAAAGAAATTTAGAGCTTAGGTAGATGAACTAACTACTCCCGTCCTAAAACACCACATATCTCCCTAGCTGCCTCAAAGGCAGAAGGACTTCCTACTTTTCCCGTAATGTTTATGGCTGGAATATAGCACCTGCTTGAAATAAAATAGGGAGTCAGAATTCACCCTAACCATGACTCCAGAAGTGTCTGGCATTAAACTCATGGACTCGGTTATTTCAGGAATACGCCAACTACCATCTCCTTCATAAAATGAAGCACATTAAATTAAGCTTATAAAGGTTGAGGGTTCTAAAGGGGCCAATGTAGTCAAAGCCATTATGAATGGAAAATAACACATTTCTGTTGCTGGAAGTCTATAACAATCTGAGGAAACAGACTGTAGGTAAGAAGCACATTACTGCCTTTTCTAGTAACACTTTAACTGCTGTTTGCAACTGTTTTTGTTTGTTTCAAATTCCTGTCCTGATCACTGAGGGCGAAGATAGAAAAAGAATTCCTGCTTTATTCTCTACAAGCTGTCAACAAGATGGAAGAACGAGGGAGCAGAAAAATGAATGAGCATTGACAAGACTGAGAGGATGCTGGGAGCACACGGGATGTCCTCCGCGATGAGGCTTCAGATGCGGACAGAGCCAGACTCAGACGTGTCGGGGTTCACAGCCAGTCACAGCCACGAACGCACCCCACATGCTAGTAAAAACATCTAGTAAGTCCTACTGCATGAAATGAGTTAGGAAATGAATTAGGAAAGAACTTACCTCTGCGCCTGCTGAGAATTAAGCCTTTCCTACTGTTTCCTACGAACTCCTTCTCCTTACCAGGTCACAAACCACAGGCAGGAAGAAGTTCTTCCTGGAGAACTATAAGGGTCCCAGTTTCTGACCTGACCCTTCTCAGAATTGCCACTACAGACACTTGTTTATATGAAAACAGAGGCACTTGATAACTAACGGAGAACCTGAGCTAACAAGCTCTAGAGAAAAGACAGAGACCTGGAATCAATAAACAATGCTAAAAAACTGATTTTATCTAGTGCTTTTATCTTCCTCACTGGCAATGAAGCTGACTTTCCTATTTCCTGAGGAGGTCCCTACTCTGGAGGATAAATAAGGCATCGAAACCCACTAACTGACTACATGATCCTATATGATAGACAGCTGACTCATTCATTCACTCATTCATTCACTCATCTCCACTTAAAGAGTTTCCAGAACTAAAGACCTTTTGGGTACTTGGTTTTTATTCCCTGGACAATACTAAATTCAAATATACCTAATTTTGGGATAAGCAAGAAAGTAAAACACTAATATCCCCAACATAGCATGCTAGGGATAATCACATCAACATATCCAACATGAAGAATATTTTTAAAGTATCACATGTTTAGCAAATTAGTGATTTTTTCCCCTATTTTTGAATCTTGGGTATTTTGCAATTTCCTATTTTTTATACTTTTCTTCCATCTCTAGAGCCTCCTAATTTTACACTACATGAGTAATCCGCTGTTTTATCAAAGAAACAAATGAAAACCTGCTTATCTTAGTGTACTCACCTACAAATCCAAAACCAGAGAAACCTACTTATGAAACACACGACCCCATGCACAACCGGAGAAACTTCTTTGTGGCCGTGTCACCCTGCTGGCAAACTATGGAGCTGCCAACTATTTTCTCTCTCTCTTAACTTAGTAACGCTTGTCAAAGGTTCCAGGAAACCAACTGTGACTTCAGCTTTTATTGCGTTCTGAGGGGATCAGTGGATACAGAGCCCCGGCATCACAGATCGCTCTCCCCGTACAGGGCGGAGGAGAAGGCGGTGTAATCCAGGGCGCCAGGCACGCTGCCCGGGCCTGAGTAGGCGGGCATCCTCTTGATGCAGTACTGGGCCTGATCCGGGGGCAGCTCTCGGCGCAGCTCCTCCGCCAGGATGTACGGCTGGGAAAGACACACACGAGGGTTTGTAAGCTCAACTGCAGAACACATGGGAATATACGTGGTTTTCATACTTACACATGGCTTGCGTTTGTTTAGTCTAAATAAAGGGGGAAAGGCAGGGGGTCCAATAGGCCCGGGAGCCGAGGACCCACACAAGGCTGCGTTTCCCTGCTAAGAGCCAAGCTGCAAGGTGATTGCTCTTGGAGGTGGCAGGACATTTAATGGGCTTCATAAAGGCAGAGGGAGGACCAGCATCTGTATTTCTCAAACTGAGCCACCATGCAAGTAAAAAACACTATAACCTAAGAATCGTACTGGAAAGATAAAGGGATATTATACCATATGCTGATGAGAATGTGGGGACAGTTAACATGATCAACTTTTTTTTTTAAATGTATATAATACATGTTTTTAGAAAATGGAGTCGTTTTTCTACTCAGTTTATTAAAAAGCTAATTTTGCCACTGGAGAAAACCTCTCTCTAAAGCAAAATAAAATCGACATTTAATAATGGGATGTATGTATTTTCTTAAAGGTCAAATGTCCAAGAGGAAACAGGCTAATTTTAATAAAACAGACTGGCTGGGTAAGAGGCAAAATAAATAAATAGCAAATATGCTTAACTACGGTTTTGGGGGGTATGGGTGAGTTAGGTGAGCTTTGATTTATTACCTCCTGATCTGATGGGCTCTCTCTCTCTCTCTACCCCCATCCTCAGGACATGGGATTAATTTTAAAACAAACATTATTGTTGTCAGGATAGTTTATCTTGTTTGATGTTGTAAGGTAATAAAGATGGCTCTGCTGATGTTTTCACATGCTAAATTCCTCCTCCCTCTCAGCCAGAACACAGAGTAAAAGAAACCTATTCCACACTTAATTTATACCTACTAAGATATTGTTATTGTTCAGGGAATGAGAGTCAAAAATTCTGAACTTGCCGTTAAACTCCTAGTTAATTTCTAGGCTACAGGTAATGCAAAGCTTGCCAATAGTTTAAAGGACTGAATGGCTATATTTAACTTGGCCTCCAGGGTCGGGCCCAAAGTCATGGTCACCGATCCTTAAGAAAAGGTTCCCAGTTTCACAGTATCTGAATTGTGCAGTTCCTTCTTTCTGAGTCATATCTCCTGACCCAGAATGTAAAATGGAGTTTACCCAAGGAAACATACACAAAAAACTCTATAAAATATGCACTGGGTTCCTTCTGTCAAACTCCCTGAGAGGCCCACACAAATGCTGGAAACAGAATGTCTGGGTTTTCTCTGTTCTGTGGGGGCCATTGTTAGGTTGACTTGCAGCTTTGTGAATTCGATGCTGACGTGGTACAAAATACACTAATATCGAAGTGGTTTTTACTTGGCAACGCTGTTTCCTTCTTTACTAGAACAATGCCATGAGCTCCCACAAAAGCAGAAGGAGATCTGTCACTGCAGACCTTATCAGAAGCCAGGATCCGGAAGGAGGCAATGACCTGCTCGGCCGTGTCCGTGTCGGCCGTCTCTCTCGTCATGAAGTCGATGAAGGACTGGAAGGTGACAGTGCCTTGTCCATTGGGATCCACCAGGGTCATGATTCGTGCAAATTCAGCTTCGCCCTGAGGCAAGGTTGCAAAGAAACAGGTACTTCATCGGGACACAATCCTCAACAGTGCTATTCCCTGACATGCAAATTCCTCATGGTTTGAACACTCAAACACTCCCTGCATTTCCCATCAGTCTTTGGAACAGAATCCCCAGAGGAGTAACTTAAGTTTACTGCCATCAAATGATGTTACAAGTTGCTGTAATGTCAAGCCAGAAGCTCCCAAATGTCCGAATTCCTTCCTCTCTCTGTCCTTGTAGCCCTCAGGACTGACAGACTTCTGGAAGAAGAACTAAGAGAGCAAGGGAGCTAGGCCTTTCCTCCGACCACAACCAACTGCTAAGTAGAAGGCAGTTCAGAACATGGCCCTCACAATTTTTATTTTAAGGGTCTGAAAAGAATCAAAGCAGCTCATGTTCAAATACACATTAGAGTTAGAGGGAAAAGAACCTGGAAAATCATCAGGCTACCAAAAGCCATTGAGGTATATACACTTTTATGAGGGAACTACAGTTTGCAATAAAGTTGTCTTAGAAAGTTCATGTTTCCTTCCTTCACTAGGAAAAATAAAAATCTGACTGATTACAAATAACAATATATGTTCTGGTTCTGTGAAATGATTTTTATACAGCAGCAAGCAAACCTTCAGAAAGATCACCCCCTATACAATGAAAGTGAACCGATCCCAAATGTGCGATCACACGCTAAGCTAGTCATTTCCCATAACGTAAGTCCAAACTCAAAAAACATTTTACAATCCTTGTAAAATGTTAACTTCTGTCTTACCAAATCATAACCCATGGAAATCAAGCAGGCTCTGAAATCCTCGTGATCCATCAGGCCGTTCTTCCTCTGCCGACAAATACAAAGAACAGAGACTCAGAAAATTAGGGACAAAGCAAACTAGTGAAGCGAACAGGACAGAATCCGGTAAGTGAAAGGCCCCGTGGAGCCTTCCCGAGGAGATGGGAAAGGCCACCCGTGACTTAAAAGGGGATGGAACCAACACAAGGATATTACAAAATAGTTTCTTAGAAAGGAAAGAGGAGTAAGGGGGATAACCACCAGGCAAAAGTGATAGGAGACTACACATTCACGACAACCACAGGAAAAAAACACCCAGGGCCATGAGAATGACCCAGTCGGGAAACAACTACTGCCATGTACGGATGACACAGCCCCGAGTGCTCCGAGAAACCATCATGCTCTCGTGGCCCCAAGGGGTTCTCACTTGTGGAGGTCCCCCTTAACAACAGCTCCTAGAACTCAGGCCCAGGGACCTCACAAGCACTCCTAGGCCCGTGGGCCAGGATGGCGTGACCCCTCCAGGCAACACGGCCTCCCCCCACAAACGCCACAGGGGTCTGCCCAGAGCAGCAAGCAGGAATGCCCACACAGATGACAGCTACCACAGCTGAGAAAAGGCCACGTCAGAACAAATGGCAACCCCAACTCTCCAGAAACTGAGGCATCAACACAAAACCCCAGACGCAAGGGACGTGCGTGCTGTGCTAAGACCCTCTGGTCACTTCCTCTCCCCGCCTCCGACCCTCGGGTCAACCTCACTAAAGCAGCCAACAGCCACGGTCGTGGGAGGTCTCCACTCTAAAAGCTCCAATAAGAGCCCCTCAGGGCACGTCTGCTGTGCCCTCTGCCATTCATACCCTCACTATTCAATAGAAGATGACCCGAAATGAATCCGCATCCCTGACACCTGTCTCCATGACCTCAAGCACACTTCATTTCCCCCGCAAACATACACTACTTAATATTTAAAGGCACTTTTTTTTTTTAACTTGGCAGGTTCTGCATTGTCCTCCTCTACAATCTCATTGTCTTGGATTCAAATAGTTGTGCCCATTCTTGATTACGTCTCAGGCCCCCATCAGAGGTCTATAGTCTGAACTCTCTATCAGGTCTGAACCTGGCTGCGTAGCCCAGAGACTTGTTTTTTAGATTGTGGGGGGCAGTGAGGAGGGGCAGAGAATCTCAAGCAGACTCCATGTCCAGCACAAGCCTGACACGGGACTCGATCTCACGACCTGAGATCATGACGTGAGCTGAAACTGAGAGTGGCACTCAATCCACAGAGCCACCCAGGCTCCCTGCCCAGAGGCATTTTGAGAACCGTTTATGATGACTATAAACCATATACACCCGTCCCATACAGAGTAACGAAATACCATTTTCTAGGGATCTTTAGCAAGTGATATGTGGCCTTAGAAGTCACTTTTAGCCATATGATAGGCAAACTGGGAATTTTCGTATAAAGGATTGGTTTTACTCAATATGATTCAAATCAAAATCCCAGGAAGGATTTTAAAAGCAGCACCTTTTTATATGCCCTTATCACGAAAACGGTCATCATTCTGTTGGTGCATTTTCCTTAAAACCTGTCATGAGTCCATTTTATTAATTTAAAAAAATAGGTTTTGTATGTCAAAAGAGTAGGTTAAGTTTTCATTGGAGGTTTCACCTAAAAACTCGGGAAATGTACCTCAGAGTTTCATATTTAAATCTTTAGAAAAGATCTAAGTCCAACAACCACACTGCATCTGGGACAGACTTTTCCTTCGAACAAATCTGGCTTTGCCATTGACTACAAAGGCACCCATCGGCCACCTGCAGAAAGCCACCTGCAAACCTCCAGCTCGAGTCCCCGGGCTCAACATCAGAGCCTAGCACTGTGTTTTTGGTGGCGGTTTCCCTTGACGTTCATCATCCTGTTTCCCTGTAACATTTACAGGGCAATAAGACTTGCACTAAGAGCGTGAATAGGATTTCCAGTGCATTTTCACATCCCCAGAGCTGCCTTCTGAGCAAGTCGGGGGAGACATACCCGGTCGAAGTGGTTGAAGGAGGCCCTGAACTCATTCATCTGCTCCTGAGTAATGCCCTTTGCGTCTCTCGTCAGGATCTGGGTCTCCACCTCATTGATGGTTCTGGCAATGGTCGTCAGCAGCACCTCCCACCCGACACGGATGTGCTACCAGAGGAAAAAGGAAACGGTCAGCTCTGGGTCCTTCTGGCCCATCCATCTTGCCCTCCTGGTTTTCCTAACCAGAGGGCTTAGACCCAGAGGGAGGTTAAGTAGGGCTTACCCAACTCTATTATTATCTGTATTTTTCTCATTCTAATTTTTTACTCTTCCTAAGATTTTGTAGTGGGAAGTGCTCAGAAGTGAGAGTGGGGTTCTAACAGCGGCAAGCGGCACTTTCTAAATAAAATGCACAATGGAGAGTCTATCTGTCACTCAAAATAGATTTCCGTTTACCAACTAGCAGGATGGGCCCAGGGTTACACCTGCGGGCTCCCAGGGGAGCAAAGGGGGCCAGACTGGTAGAACCAGGGAACCTTTAGTTACTCTCCAAGTAGTGCAGTGACTTCACCATCGTGCTAATGAGGACGAGGATGGTGAAAACCAACACTTCCATAGCTCCTGAAACAGTTCACAGAGCTTTTCCACATAGAGGGACAGGGAAGGCTTGAAGATCCCTCACTTCCACGGGGAAGCACCTCCCACCGGAAGAGAGACAAGTGTGGGGGGAGCACCCGAAGAGGCGGTGACATGGTCACAATGGGAAGCAAAGCCCTGAGCCCGTGTACCTCCATGGTGTAGTTAGTGTGCTTGTTGTCGAAGACCAGTGCCTCCTGGATGAGCTGATGGTCTCCCTCCAGCTTGTCGATGTTGTTCTTATAGTTGATGATGTTGTGCTCGTACTGCTTCAGCTGGTTCATCTGGTCTTCCAGGGCCCCCGTGATCTGGACGGAGCTGCGGGCAATCTCCTGACGGGGCAAGCAGAGGTTGGCAAACTGGTGAGCCGGCCTCTGGGGCCGCCATGTGCGAGTCAGGATCCACGGGTCAGCCGCCGAGGCCACGCCCACGTGCGACAGCCCCCAGAGTCCCCGGATTTTCTCCAGGGTCATGGGAAACAGCAGTCCCACGGCAGGACAGCAGCTCTAGCTCTAGTTCATCTAGGTGGTTGGGGGGAGGTGGGAATCAACCGAGATCCAAAATAGCAAAGCAAGAAGAGGGATAAGAGAAGAGTGGTTTCTTCTTCGGCTGCAGATGGAAGCTCCCTTGGGTCAGAACGGCCCTGTTCTGGAGGAGGCTGGGGGATGCTCTGCAGGAGAGAAACTGCCAGACAGATTGAAGACCACTGGAGGGTCAAAAGAATTTCATATTCCTACAGCTTCTCCCTTTAAGGAAAAAAGTACTATTTTATCACCAAAAAGGAGGTTGGGAGAAACACATGAAGGGCAACAGGTATCTCTTGGCTGTTCTTAGTGATAAAATGAACCCAGAAATCAGTGCCATTCCAAGATCACTTTTCCTTAAATATTCTGAAAATGCAAAGCATTTGTGATTCTTCCCATGTCCTCCTTAGGGACGGAGGGTTTAGAATCTAGGTCCCACAGAGACTAAACGCCAAGAAAGAGCCCCGACATCCTTTTTAATGTCCAAATGAACAGATGGCAGCAAGAACGGCCTCATCGCCCTTTTCAGTGGGGCCCCCACGCACTGCACCGATGCCTGCAGGCTACACGAGCTCAGGGGCCCAAAGGAGTAAAGCCTGGTGCGACATGAAGGGCCCCCACAGCACTGAGCAGGGCGACAAGCAGATAAGCAGAAGAGGTGTCACTGTTAGGTCAACACAGGGGCTCATTTCAAGGGCTGCAAGAAGCTCATTGGAAAGGCACCATCCTACCTCCATCTTGTTCTGGATCCACGGCCCAATGGCGTTGGCCTGTGCGGCAAACTGGCGCCGCAGACGCTCATTGGCATGCTGGCGGGCCAGCTCCTCCTGCAGCGACTGATCCCGGATGGGCACAAGCTGCTTCACCTGTCAGGGACCAAGGGCACAGGGATTAGGGGCCAGCCTGCATCCTGTAGGGGTGTGACCAAGATTTGTGCCTATGGTCAAAAGTGCAGGGGGTATGGACAGAGGGAGGGTGGGGAAAAGGGGAAGTAGGGAGACCGAGCGCCCCTACTATAGGAACTGAGGGAGAGCTGGGGCGGCCATGCAGTGGAAAGACGGAGTGTGCCTGCATTAAGGACAAGGAGGTCCGTGCAGCCAGGAGTGGGGTGGGGTGGAGGGGATGGGGAGGTGTTTCAGGGGCCCAGTCCAAAGCGCAGAGGATTTGTGAACTTGAGTGAGGGAGAGCGGATATCTTTATTTTCATGCTCTCTAACTGAAAGTTAGCATTTCCTTCGATTATGAATGTGGGCAGCAAATCCACAGACATATTTAGCCGTGCTGCGATTTGATCAGAGTAAAAAATCACAGACAGTCTCATGTAACAGGAGTTATTGCCTGCCTCTCAAAATAGCACGCACACTCATCCCTGCTTCGAAATGACCAGATCTGCTGCTAGGCCCTGGTTTAAAATGTGTCCGTGCAGGAGCACAGCCATTACCATACGGCAGCTTTTAAAAAACATTTTAATGGCTATATTTTGACATCATTTGTTTCTGTTGCCACCTTAAACGTTTTTAGGAATTTACAAATACAGTTATCTGAAGGGACCCACAGGCTCCCCCAGACTGCCGGATGGATCCAAGACACAAAAAAGTTAAGGATCCCTGCTTAGGTTCGTGAGCTCAACTCCTATCTTACGTGCGATCACAGGACAGCGTTGCACCAGCCTACACTTCTCTCATTCCATTTGTACCCTGTGATTTACAGTTTCATGCCCTGCCTGAGTTCCCTTTGAATCCACAGACAAAGGAACTATTTCAGACCTCGTTTTTGCATTTTCTGCAAAACTGCTCCTACACACGTCATTGTTCATAATGTCCCTTTTACAAAAATCCACAGGCCCACTTTGCTCTTCAACTTCATGCTGAGAGAAATGTTTGTCCCACTTTAGGAAAGGACCTATTTCCTATTCTTTAGGAGGAAGACTTAGCTCAACATGTTCATTTCCACGACGGCTGTCAGAAGGCCTGAGCTAAGTCTGAAGCTCAAATGCAGTCCGTTGGTCCTGTCTCTCAGAAACCCTCTCTCCTCCCCAGACCTGGTCTTCTCCCCTTCTGCACTGTTGATAACTGAACAATTGTTGCTCGTGTGTTTTCACAGCAAGCCACCTCAGATCCACCTGGTGGACTGACTCCAAGGGACTCTGTAGTAGCGTTTGGAGATAACTGTGCTCGAATTCAAACCATGAGGATAAATTTTTTCTTAAGGACGAGACAAAAACGCTCAAATGATCCCATGTGGACTATAATTAAATCTGTGGACAGTTTCCCAAAATCTAAAACGCAGCACGTCAGCAGGAGTCCTTGAGTTCCCCCGTTTTCTAGGCAATTTTTCTGCATTTAAAATTCACACACATTTGGAAAGTGTCTTATCCCATATTCTAAAAATTCTTTAATGGAGTACGTACTATAGACAGGCTTGAGTGCACCAAATTTTCAGTGGGGGTTTTAAAAATAGTTTCCCTTATGGTATTAGTCTCATAACCTATACTGATTTTGCCAACATTTTATAAGGTCTTCCTTAAGGAAAAAATATTTCTACTTTTTTTTTTTAAAGATTTTATTTACTTGTCAGAGAGAGAGGGAAAGAGGAGAGGGGCAAATCGAAGGAGAAGCAGGCTCTCTGCTTAGCAAGAAGCCCGATGTCGGACTCGATCCCAGGACCCTGAGATCATGACCTGAGCCGAAGGCAGCTGCTTAACCGTCCCAGCCACCCAAATGTCCATCTACTTTCTCTCCTTACAGATCAGAGGCTGCCCAAAGGCACTTAAGAGTCTAATATATTTCATCTGTTAAAAACAAGACAACAGTCTCCCAACAGAGTTGCTCAGGTTAAGTCCCATGTCACCTATCCAAGACTAGTTCCAGCTCCCGTTCACCCAGGAACAGAATCAACAATCAGTCGCCCGATCAGCGCACTGGGATAATCTGCCTGACAGACGCCTGCCACCCCCTGAAGGAAAGCAACCTCGCAATAACCAACCGGATTTGTTTGCCTAGTATGACTTCCTCGCTCCCGCTCCCCTCTGCCCACGAAAGTCTCTTTTGTTGTACCACACTTCAGAGCTCCCTTCCATCTGCTCCATGAGAGGTTTGCCTGGTTCCAAAGTTGTGAAAGCTGGGGTGAACGGAACCCTGATCATTGTGCAGATCAGTCACTCTAGTTCCCCAACTATTTACATCTGCCCTCAGCCTCGGCTTCGGGAACGCCCACTTTGGTCACCCACCTTGTCCCACTTGGCCCGGAGCTCGTCCATGGTGACAGTGCTGTAGGGATTACTGGAGCTGATTCTGATGTTGTAGCTCTGGATCACCTTTTCCACCTCGTTCTGGATGGCCATGATGGACTGCCGCTCGCCGTCCGCCTCCGGCAGCGTTGCCTTGAACTGCTCGTGAGCAGTGATCAGACTCTAACCCAGAGACAGAAGTGGGGAGAACTTTACTGTCGTGTGGATTCTACAGGTTTTGGTGTTCCCTTCTGCACACGTCTGTATGCCTTCTATAAGGGCAGGAATCTGTGTAGGGAAAACAAATTCTGGATGTTTTCAGAAAGTGGTTTGGTGCACAAAAGTCAGGTTCCTTGGAAATGGAAAAAAAGATAACCATGATGACTAATTAATGGCTATGAATCCAAAGTCTTCAAAAAAAAAAAAAGTAACTGTTTCCTTTTTTTAAAAAAAAATGTTTGCTTTCATAATTTTTGATCCCCAACTACTGTCTGTGTTTTACTCTCCACTGACAAACAGAACTCAGCTGCCCTTTCTAACATCTTACCTTTGCAGTCCAACAAAAGAACCTACCATTTCCTGCCTTTATACTTAAAGACCACCAGGAAATACATCCCTACTTCTCAAAAGGAGAAGCCATGAAAACCAACTCTTTCCCCCTAAGGCTTTAAAAATCTCCATTTATTTAACCTATCCTTTGGCCCTAATGTATAAGACAGGAGCCCCTTGGTTCTGGTCTATGTAGATGCCTGGCAAACTACTTTCCAGTGCCCAGCTAATAGTCACTTTAGTCACTGCAAGAGATTGGCTTCAATAGAGAGATTGACCTTACACCCAAGGAAGAAACTACATCATGCATTAGGTATGGCTTCCACAGCAAACTTAGAAGTCTCACTCATTCCAAAAATAAATGATTTTAGGTTGCTAACCTCTGCTTAAGAACGCACACACAAAAACATGCAATGTTCAACAAAGTAATTTCTTTCCCCCTACACCCAGGTATAAACCCTTCCAGAATGTTCCTTGGCAAGGAGGTGTGGGTTCGAATTCCAACCTTCAGCCTTCCTTCATATTTGGATTCTTTCTGATGATTTACCTATTTAACAGAAAGAAGAATTTAGAAGTATTTTCCCTGAATATTCCACTGTACATCAAATTCATTGTACACTGGCCTCTCAGTAGACTAGGTGCTGGCTCTTTGAGAGGAACTCTCCTCCCTAACGTTGACTCCTTACAGAAGTCTTACTCACAACTTTGAAGTTCTGGAAGAAATCAGAAGCAGAACATTCTGGTGTTATGGGAGATAGGAGGTGCTGCTTTGTGGTTTCTTATGTTTTTGACCCAGCAAAACTATATAGATCTCAACAAACAGTAATATGCATATATTTGCAAGGTCCTTAACTCAGCAGCCAATAAACTCACACCTTTCTACGAATACCATCCAAGGGCATAAAAGTCTATGTTGCTCAAGGATTCCACAGAATTTTTAAAGAACAGGCACTTTTAGATGTCTTCACCATTGTCGGATGATGTTAATTTTTCCATCACCGCCAAGCCTAGTACACACATTTTTAAGCTAAGGGTCCGAGGGTTATTTGGGCTTCCTAGCTACATTTTTCTTAGTAAGAAACAAAACAAAAGAATTCTACATTTTTAAAATGACACTTCCTCTCGAGCTCAGTACGGGCATGGGGCCAGGGTTTCAGGTACCTGGATTTCCTCAATGCTGTGGACAATGAACATGTCCTGCAGGTCCTCCATGGCGCCCTCCATCCAATTGTTGAAAGGAGCCGCTCGCTTGGCAAACTCCAGGTGAAGCTGATCAATGGTTTCTAGCAATTTCTCAGTTCTCTGGAGAGAAGTTAAACAGAGAAGCATTATCACAGATAAATACGAAAAATTCTCTCCAAAGATGGCAACACGGGTTCCAGAACAAACAACTGTTATCTGACATTTTGTTAATCACAATGCACTCATCATCAGCATGTGTATACAAAAGATTAGCCAGTGTTCTGTGATTAGACTGAGCCCTACAGGTCCCTGAAGTGGCTTCTGAATAAAAAAAAAAAAAAGAAAAAAAAAGATTTAATAACATCCAGAATACCGTTGTTTTCAAAGGAGAGTACTCTGCTCTGTGCTACTTTTCTGAAAACTGAGACTCCATAGTGGGGATATAGTCACTGGCTTCCGACTGACAATAGGACCCTTAAGGTCAGCTCTGATTCCCTAACCATGCTAGGTAACAACACTCAACACACTGTCCTCCTCTTATAGATAACAGTGTGCAGAGAAGACACACACCTTTCCCAGAAGTCACCAACCTAAGTGAAGACAGAGGAACTACAGCTTAATGTTCTTAAATCCTACCTCAGGATCTAACACAGAGATCCCCCCAGCCTCTCTGGGCATGTGGAAACACATGGTTTCGAGCCCTGTAATCACCACCTGATACAAAATGGGTTTGTACCATAATCTTACTACCTCTGGATTCCTCTTTTTTTTTTTTAATTCAAAAGTACGCTTCACTGAAAAAAATAAAAAGCATGCTTCACTGAAAAAAAAGAAAAGTATGCTTCCCTGCTCTGTGGATAAATTATGGGACAAAGCTACCAACTTCGTATCTCCCACTTTCTCCTATTTTTCATATTCTCTGTGGTGGCTCCTCTCACGAGACAACCTGTTTTGCTTTAGACACAACATGCCACAGAAAAGCAGGGAAAATTAATAACAGGGACTCTAATTCAAGAGCCTCTGTGAAAAGATCTCATGTCAACAGGTGGCTGACGGGAAGTCAGGTCACCAGGCTTCACCTCCAGGGCCTCTCTCCTCTTCTGAGTAAGCGTTCCCAGTCTGTCCCACTGGTCACAGATCTTCTGGCACCGATCGTTGACATTCACGGCGTCGTGATAGTCCAGTTCGCTGGGGGGAGTGAAAACAAAGATGAACTTTCCCTGATGTTATGAGGAAAATGAACACGGGCTCAAACAGATTTTTTTCTTTTTTAAGACCTGAGGAAAATGTGGCAGAATATTTCAGGGTTTTGTTAACTGTCACCATTGCAAACATGATCATTCATCTTTGACAGATTCCAGGAAGAATGAATAAAACTCTTACTGGTCCAATGGTTTTCTATACAGTCAAAAATCCTGTCTTCTCTGTGCCCCAAGCTGACTTCATTGTGGCCCAGCCCCAGAGTATTATTTTTAAGTGTCAGTGTACCTGTAAACAAAGCCAACCATCTGACCTGGAGGACAGGCCTGTGGGCCGCCCAAAGCCACAGCTACTGGAACAGCAAAGTGAGTCAAGGCAGAGGGAGGTATCAGCTTGCACCCCATCATGTCCTTGGCTCCCTTCGAAGGGCACTGGGCTTCAGGGCTGGGGTGGAGCGCCACGTCCAGAAGGGACACTGCGGCGGTATCTAGCTCTGCAGGGACCTTGAAAAACTAGCAGACCAGAGCCCTCCCTCTTCTGGACAGAACTTCTGACTTGTCTAATGCCACTGGTGTGACGCCAAGAACAACACAATGTCTTACGAAGCAAACCCTCTTTCCCCTCAAGCCCGGTCTATGCATCCTAATGGGATCTTTGTAAGGTGAACTTGGCATTCAAACAAATTCCCAACTAGAAGGTTCACCTCTTATCTCTGGGGACAAAAAGTTAAGATGAAAGCGAGAGGCTCACAGACCTTTAAAGACACCTTCAGGAGAGACTTCACACACAGTCCAAAGAGACAAGGCAAACGTTAAGGAAACTCCCTCCCACCCATCCTACCAAATCCATTCCACTGAGGCTGACGCTTGTTTATTTCTTCCATTGATTCTGAATTAAGGCAATGGTTGTTTACCATGTGCTTTTCTTTTCCTCTTAAATAATACTAACTTCTCAGGTCCTAAATGTTATTGCTTCTGCTACGGAACAAAGGACGCACTCTCTGGTCGTGAGCTGAGGGTTTGTGCAGGGGGTAAAGCCTGTCCAGCTTACAAGCAGCTTTCCACGTGCACAGAACCCTTCATGCGACTGAGCTGCTGTTAGCTTCTTGAGCTCCTTGGTATAACACCACCCCCCCCCGCCCCGCCGCCCCGAAACAAAACATACCAACAACTCGAGCAGTCTTGAATACAAAGTGAAAAGGCTATGGCTCTTCAAAATGCAAATATCATGGAGAATAAAGACTTAAAGAATTAAAAACCACCAATAAAATCTTTAAAAAAAAAATGGGCGCCTGGGTGGCTCAGTAGGTTAAGCCTCTGCCTTCGGCTCAGGTCATGATCCCAGGGTCCTGGGATCGAGCCCATCGGGCTCTCTGCTCAGTGGGGAGCCTGCTTCCCCCCCCACCCCGCCTGCCTCTCTGCCTACTTGTGATCTCTCTCTGTCAAATAAATACATAAAATCTTTAAAAAAAAAAAAAAAGAATAAAAACCACCACCTGGGGTCCTTCTATGGACCCACAATGGAGACCACAACCCTCCCTTCCCCATCATTGCCTTTAGGGGTACATCCATTTCTCATCTCTAATTCATACAAAGTTCACACAGAGAGTTCTACAAATAGCTGCTCTCAAGGAGTGAAGGTTTGTGGAACTGGGCATACTGGGTTTTCCGCACTTGGCGAGCAGCACAAGCACTGTGATTTATTATTTTATTATCTTGTTAAAAAAACAAGGAAGGAATACATTAAGATGAACACAGATTTAAGTTTTGTATGTGGTGGCTCTTTGGATGGTGTGAAGAACGGACACCGGAGATACCAGGAAGATACCACAAAACTACTCCTTAAATTTTACGTACAACACTTAAAGCCATTCCGAACTATTCACCGGTTATAGAGCATTAAATAGCTTGAGTTTAGTTCATCCCTTACTTTAATTGCAGCTGTTAACAAGCAGTCACACCCCTAACATTCAAGAAGCCTGCTCTTGTAAAGACCACAAATCCAGGGTACAAATTGGATTATGAAGATCTCAAATGATTAAGGGTTTATTTACCAAGGCTAATATTTACTAAGGCTAAAAAAAGAATAGGATAGTCTTATAAGAGGCCATATCTGTTAGTCCATTAGTTTGCTCTACCCAAAAGTGAGCAACATGGAAGTCTGAAAATCTAACATAGGAAAGTAAATGTTTCTGTTTCTAAAAATTATTCTGGGACAGTTATCCTTATGTGATTTTAGGCTCCGAAACTTCTGCAGGTATGTCTGTGATTACAAGGACGGGGAAGGGAGTTGGGAATGAAATCGGTACTTATCCAAAGGGGGCAAGGGTCTTGAAAAAAGGCTTCGAGAAACTGCAGGGAGGTGTCTCCCCGGATGTGGGCCAGAGCCAGATGGTGCACCCGTGACAAGTGGGACCTGAGAACGCCCCCTGGGGCTTACACCAGCCTGGACTCTATCCATGCTGGTCCCTCCCATAAAACAGAGAGCATGCAAAAGAAACTGCGTGTATCAGATGACACAGAAAAAGCAGGGCCGTGGTATGCCCTCCTGGGAGGTAAGGCAGGCATTTCTGTTTGGTGTGTGGATGTTCTGTACCCCGACCTGGGAGAGGCAGCCTTTTCAAACTGGACCCCAGCCCTCCATGCTCATTTCTAACCCTCTTGGAAGCAAGCTGCCTGGGGTGGGGCTGGGGCGTGCTTGTGGATGGGAGGGCCTGGGAATTCTAGCCCATCCAGAGAAGCAAAGCGGACGTCTATCTGTTGAGCTGCTTGGAAACACAGAGGCCTCCAGCTTGGTTCTTCCTAAACTGAGTACAGACCAGCCTTGCCCTGCCTAGAAATGCTCTGGGGAAGCTCTCCAGGGGAATCCTTGCATTGTATCCATGGCCCGGGGGCTTGGCGGGTAGAGCCAGGCAGCCACATGGGAGCAGCAGCGCCTGTGGAAGGCCAACAGCACCTACTTGAGCTCCTGTGCGATGGCTGCTATCTGCTCCACCCGGTCCTGGTGGGCGGCCAGGTCGCTCTCGAAGGCCTCATGTTTCCGCAGTAGGGCCCGGACCTCGGTGAGAGATGCCGACTCGTAGTCCTTCTGCAGCAAGATCTGCTCTTTGCCTGCAAAGGTTGCAGAAGGGAGTATGAATACTCTGATGTCCCACATCAGCTTCCTGGCACCTGCAAAGTTCTCGCTGATGCTTCTGATTCCCAAGAACCAAGAGAAGTGGGAAAGACACAGTGGCGCAGGTGTCATGGGTTTCCAGGCTCTAACTATGCTAACATTGCCCGAGTCCCTCTGTGTTCTAAAAGCTCATGTCTACACATGGCCAGGGGGAGGGGAGAAGTACGTTGAGTCCAGGCTAAATAACAGATTTGCACTCCTCATAATCCCAAGTAACAAGTACCTGATTTTCCAGTGTGATGCTCAGTTAAGTTAGTAATTATTAGTTCACAAGTATTACCTGGGCTAGTTTGACAAGACAGTTGGGACTCTCTTAGGCTGCCCTCAGTTCAACCTTGACTCCAAATATCTTTTTTCTGGAAAGTATTTTCTGTGGTTAAATATAGCCTGTGGTTTCTTTCCTGACCATACTAGAAGTTTCTCTCTCTGAACCTCCACCTATTTCCCCACAAATATTTCTGAATCAAGCAACTGCTGTGATTATAAACGGACTCACGTTTCTTCCTGGTTGATGACCTTTCAGAATTTAATTTTATGAAGCTGGAAATGGAAAGCAAGTGTTCGCACATTTAACAACAACAACATAGCACTTCCTGTGTGCCAGATATGGATTTAAGTGCTTTATACTGTGAACTCATTACATCTTCATCCAAAGCCTATGTGAGAGGTGTTCCTGGTGTCCCCCTTTGAAGAGGACACTGGGGCACTGACACATGAGCTCATGCAAAGTGCTTAGCTGGGAAGTGTCAGAGCTGGGCCTCTGACCTGCGTGGCTGCAGACCCGCGCCTCTTGCCCTCTCGCTGGACAATATCGATGATCAAACACCACCAAAGCAAGAAGGAACCAAAGGATGAGGGGAACCTTCCTGACCTTCCTCAAAACAGATGATGTGGTGGGGAGAATGTTATGTTCCTCTACCTCAGCAAAGAGCAGGCAGGCAAAAAATAAAAAATAAAAACATAGATACACGATCATAGTATCATAGCTATGGAAAGAGATATGTTTGCATATCTGAGAGAAGTAGATAAACCTGAGTGAAATAAGGCGGCTGAGACTGTAGAAAACGATCCCTTGCATTCCTGCTTCCAAGCAGATTTTCTACCTGGGAAATTCTGTTGCTTCGTGGCGTTTAATATTAAACATTCTAGTGGCAGAAGCCAGCCTGTAGGCCTGGGCTGTCTGACCGACAGGGAATAAACAGATACTTGCGGATCGAATGGAACAAGAGTGGGGAAAGACAGGGGGAGGCCAGGACTTATGTAAGTAAGTGTGGGAAGAATGCATTTCGAGTGCCGTTTTGTGAAAAAGCACATTATCTGCTCCACTGGAAAAGAAGTCTCCCCACCCACCTCCTGAAGAAATCTAGGACTGGGACGGCAGCGCGGAGAGGGGCGGGGACACCTGTGCCTACAGGTTCACCGACGGGGGTGTGTGGAGGCTGCACACTGTGGCTCTGTCCACGGCTCAACCCTGATGTTCTTGGAACCCAACCCCAGGCCAGTGCACTTGCCGTAAGCCCACGTTTCGTGCGTGGACGCCTTCTGCCTGAACTTCTCCGCCAGGTGCTCCACACGCTCCAGCCTCCGAATCTCATTCAGCAGCCACTCCTCATAGCCCTTCTCGGCCTGCTCCAGCCTCTGCCAGGCGCCGGCAATGTCCTGGGGGCGTTCAAGCACACGCAAAGGCAGGTTTGTTACCTCCAGCCTCCGGCTTTTCTACAAATCCCCTTTGCCAGGAGTCTGACAGGTTTTCTTTTGTGTTTTCATCTCCTTGGTTTCCTCTCACCCTGCCCCCAAATAACCACTCCACTGTTTTGGCTCTAGAAGGTCTTACTTAGCAGGGAGGACATTAGGGGAAGGAAGGGAAAACTGAACGGGAAGAAATCAGAGGGGGAGACAAACCATGAGAGACTATGGAAATGTGGGAAACAATCTGAGGGTTTCAGAGGGGAGGGGGATGGGGGGACAGGGTAGCCCAGCGATGGATATTAAGGAGGCACATTTTGCATGGAGCACTGGGTGTTCTACGTAATGAATCATGGAACATTCCATCAAAAGATAACGATGTACTACTGTATGGTGACTAACATAACATAATAATAAAAAAAAAACAGGAAAAAATGTTAAATCTGCTCTCCATATACCTAATAAATTTCTTTAGAAAAGAAAGGTCTTACTTATTGCCAGGGCCTTTTTAAAACTAATATGGTTTTTCTCATCAGTCAATAAATGCCTGATACTTGTCCAGATGTGCACAAAGGCTTAGAGGCTTTAATTTTCTGGCTTGCAAAAGATGACACCTCTAAGTGACCCAATTCAAATCAACCATCCAACCAGCCCGCCATCAACAACCAATTCCTGGACGCCAGCAAGAGACTTTTTTTTATAGAAGAATAAATGATACCTTTAAGATTCCCTGCCCCTGAGAACTTACACGAATGTGGGGGAGAAAAGAAACAAGGACTGTTGACCTTGAACAACAGGAGTTAGGAGCGCCAACCTCCCACACAGATGAAAGTCAGTGTACAAACTTTGACTCCCCCAAAACTTAATTACTAACAGCCCACTGTTGACCAGGGGCCTCACCAGTAATGTAGACAGTTGACTAACACATATGCTGTATGTCCTATGTGTTATATACTGTATTCTTATTCTAAACAAAATGCTATCAAGAAAATCAAAAGGAAAATATGCTTATAGCACTATCCTGTATTTACTGAAAAAAGTCCACATGTAAATGGACCCGTGCAGGTCAAATTCGTGTTGTTTGAGGGTCAACTGTAATGAAACAAGGTCACCACAGACAGTGATCGGCTGTGAGGTAAAGACAAAAAGGGGTCAGGTGAGGCTGAGAGCCCCGCATGGGGGTTCCTTCAGGTAGGTTACTTGGAGAAGATGCATCCGAGTCAAGTACCTCAGTGACACAAAAACCCAGTTACGTGAGGAGGTGGGAGTGAGCACTAAGGCCTAAGGGGGGCTGGCCCCGTGGGTGGGGAGCAGGACTGAAGGCAGGTGAGGCCACGTGGGGGTGAGGACGCAGCAGCAGAGACCATCTGCAGGGGACAGAGGGGGTCAGATCACACGGGATCCTCTAGGCCAGGTTCACGAATCTGGATCTTAGTCTAAATACTCTGGAAAGTCATGAGAGGATTTTGAGAAGGGGAGACACACTGTGGTTTCCGTTTTAAAAAGAGCCCAGCTACTGTTGTGAAGAGAGGGAATTTTAGGGGCCAGTGACGGGGACATGGGGCCCAAGGGAAGAGGGAGAGAGGGAGGGAGGGAGGGAGGAGGAGAGAGAGAGAGAGAGAGAGAGAGGTGGCTCAGCAGACAGCGACACGTGCAGGTAGACAGCAGGGCTCAGAGTGAAGACAGAAGCTGGATGCGGAGCCACCAGGACCACTGAGGCACTGCAGGCAAGAAGGTGATGGAAAGAAAGAATGTGGATACCACCTGGGCTTGGGGCATCCGTAACTTAGGCAATGCCATTTGCTAAGACAAGCATGCCAGAGCGGGGCTCAGGGATAGGTAGGGTCTGAAAGGCTCTGAGACATCCCTGAGGCTACGCGAACCTGGGAGTCAGGAAGAAGTTGGAGCTGGAGACGCAGGGCTGGGGAGGCACTGGCCTGGGGGAGTACGGGGTGCAGAAGAGGGTCTGCACCACGCTCGGGAGAGGTCTTCCCACGCACTGGGGTGGGGGGTGGGCAGCAGAGGGAAGGACTCTGTGGGGTCGCAAGAAAACGACATGGTTGAGAGTAGAAAGAGTTTTAGCAAACAGCATCGTTAACGAGGTTCGAGTGACAGAGAATATGGAAATGAAAGTGACAGCCAAAATGTCACCACATACACACCCCTCCCCCAGAGCCAAACAGGAACGGTCTCCAGAGGGTACAAGCCAGGCCGTAGGGTGAAGAGTAAAAGGAATAAAGGAGCGGTGAGCGGCTGGCAAGGGCTGCCACCGGGACTCCTCCTGGATGTTCTGCTGCGAAGGGCAGCCGAGGGCCAGGACCACACGCTGAAAGCAGGCCGACAAGGTGGCAAGGTTTGCAATTCTCGAGTCCCAGGTAGGGGTGCAAGGGAGCCTGGAGAGAAGGGGAGCCTGCCGTGCGGGGAGGGAGACCCCTGTCGCACCAGGCCCTGGACAGGTGACTGGTTAGAGAGGGCACATGATGACAGTTGCGGGAGGGCAGGGGAGGCGGTAAAGGCCACTCTCGGCAGGGCACCACACCAGGAGCAGCTGGTGGGGAGAAAACATCCCAACTGATGTGGTAACAGGGCCCTCAACCTATCCATGCGCTGGAAGGAGCTGGAGAAGTCAGTGTGGCCTTCTGGGTGGCCCGTCAGGGAGGAGGCTTTGGGAACCGTCGGGCCTGGGGGCGGGCACTCACCGACACCATCTTGCCCTCGGAGGGCATGAAGGCGGGCCGGTTGCTGATCCGCAGCTTGGTCTGCAGCGTGTTGAAGTTGATCTCCAGCTGGCACTTCTCCTGCACCTTGGGCGGCTTGTGCTTGCGCCGATAGTCCCGGAAGTCCTCCAGCTTCTTCTGCATGGCCTGCATGGTCTTCTCCGGGGTCCGGTTCTCCAGCCAGGGGATCGTGCGGCGGATCCACTCCAACAGCTGCCCCCAAAAGACATAAATGGCGCTGAAGAGGCCAGCAAGCCGCCCCCCCCCACCCCCAGGTGAAAAACAGAAGCACCCGACAGTTGGAATGGATGCCACCTAACGTTCCTAAAATGACAGAGTATGAATAGAATACTCCGGACTGAGGGAAGAGGATAAAAAGGCATCTCTATGCACATGCGCTGGGGCATGAATGAAAATTTCCGTGTCCCCTGGACCCCACCCCACGGCCACTGGTGAGCACCCCCACAGCCCCACACACAGGTCGAAAACTGAAAGGCAGCACGAGTCATGTTCCACAAGAATGTGACAGTTACAGGAAACTCAGGGACCAGACATTAGCAGACAAATGCCGGATGGAGCTTTCAAATGAAAAACAAAAACCTGACATGGGATGGAAACTCAGCAAAGAATCGGGTTTAACTGAAAATGTAATTATATTTCAAATAAGCTCAAATCTCATGAGTCTACTGACCGGGAAGCTGTATTGCAAATCTGGGACTGACTCAATGCCAAAGTATATTTGAATTTATCATCTAGCTTTTGAGGAAATCCACGTGACAGAATTGAAAATGGTAGTGAATTCCTAAGAATGTAGTATATATGCTCCCTTCTCTCAAATCACGGTCAAGTTGAAAAGCCACTAAAAATTGACACCCGTGATTACTTGGAAAATTAGAGCACTTAAGAATAAAAATTCACTAAAATGGTGATACACCCAGAGTCGAAGGGTTTGAGGAGGATAAATGAAGGACCAGGGAAGAAAAGGAAGGACAGAATTACTAGGCGTCTGTCCTTTGGTCCTGCTTGTGTTTCTATCCTGATGTTGGTCCCTGGGTTAAACAATGCTGCCAAACTGAATTATCCCACAGCAGCTGTATGAAAACATAAACTCAATATCATCAGATTGGATTACTAATAACCAGTCCTTTGGAAGATTTATTCCAAGTATCCCGACACTTTTCCCAGGACAGACCAAGTATCAGCTAAATCGAGTCAGAGCAAAGACCATTTGGTCACTGACATGTGTCACTGTAACTGAGTTCAGCCCAGAGAGGGTGTGGCTGTACCCTTTGCTCAGCCCAGCCCTTGTACCAGGGAAGCAACGCAGCAGCAGTGACGAGACTGCTCGGTTGCTTTTTAGGCTCTAATCAGAACAAAAAGAAAAGCAACGTGAAAAGTGCTCTTTTAACCAAGAATCTGGCTGAAGAGCTGCAGAAGGTATCGTGGACATTTGTGCTCAAACGCCTTGGACAGGGAGCTCTGTCTTCCCCACATTTCCCTCTAGACATTCATAAGACACGCACTCAACACTGAGCCGTGTCTCCCAATGGGCTGGGTCAGTTCCCAGGATGCTTAGCTGCTGCATGGATCAGGGCTTCTGAGGAATGGAGGGCACACGCTAGGTGAGGTCAGTAACCAATGAAGCAGGAAAAAAAAAAAAAAAGTAACGCGGTGTCCCCTGGGGGCGCCTGACCCTGGAGGTGCAGAGCTGAGCACGGAATCACCTCCCACGCCTGCAAACATGCAAACTACCTCTATGCTTTGGGGCGGTTGGGGAGCCCATCACGATGACTTTTGTGCCAATCAATATGGCGCTATGAGACAGGCAACCTCTGAGAAAAACTGTGTTTTCCCACTTTCATTCTGTCTGAGATGAAAAATGCAAAGAAAGAAAACACTGACAGCCAGTGTGTCCCCCTCCGTGCCTCTCCCTCTGGGTGGGAATGGACAGGACTGCCGGGCACCCACTTCCTTTACCTCACTTGCTAGCCTCTCATATTCTTCCATCAGCCTCTCATTCTCTTGATTCACAGCAAGAACCTTACATATCCTGTTAGCCGCTGTCTCAGCCTGTAAAACACAATAGGTGAACAGGACAGCTCTGTGGACAGGGACACGCATGCACAAAATGGAACGTGGTGGGGCAGGAGAGGAGACGAGGAGATGGCGTGCTGATTCAAGGTTAGGGTAGAGGAAGACTGAGGGTATGGCTGTTGAACACTAGGAGTCATTTCACACCTTTTTTACACAGACTTACACGGCAGGCTGAATGTACTGTGGGGAATAATGGGGAGATACCATTAGTCTAAAACACAAGCTTCGTAAAACATCAAGCAAGTTAGTGACAGAATAAACAGGTCAAGGAAGCCGAAATCCCCTGTCCCTGAATGTCCACCTGAGCACTCTACTGACCTCGTGACTATGGGGTCAGAACTCTCTAGAGAACTTTGGAAATCAAAGCAAAAAAACAAAAATAAACGAACAAAATGGCTGGGTCCTGAATAGATCTTGTCACTGCACCGAGTTCGCTGAAGCCCTCTTGTCTTGAAATGAATACACAGAACTTGCTAGAAGGGATCTTTCCACAGAGCTAAACTTGCTTTAAGATTTGTTGGACCTCCATGAGAAGTCACAGAGGTATATGGAATTCTCGGTCATCATTTCGTGGAGGGGAACTTGGGCCAGAAGTGGCAAAGTGCCCTGAACCATGACTGCATGATGAATTAAGAAGAGCAAACAGCTCCTCCTGGCCCCCAGCCCGTCTCAAAGCCTGGCCTCTAAAGCCCCATTTGCAGTTAGTGTCATTTGCTGGTGACAGGCATAGAGAAATCACAGAAATGACACATCCTGTGTTTTCCCCCTACCCCCGCCAGTCCATCTGTTTTCTCTAAGTAGATTATGTGAAGGGGCAAGAGACAGTTGAGTAAGGAGGAAGCTGAGGGCCATGTGCCCACAACGTGTGTCTTAAGAAATGTGAATTTTTCTGAGGTTTTAACATCGTTATCCTTTCACTGTTTCCATTAAATTAAGATTAGTTTTGAAAGATGTTAGAACAAATCACTGAACGGTGAAGGCAGTTTCTAGGCAGAGTAGAACAAGGGGCCCTGAGAAGGCGCTCATCTGTCCTTGCCCAACCTCCCTGTCACTGTTCAATGACCGTGGTGCCATTTTCCAGGCATTTTCTTCCTAAAGCACCAGTGTTTCCCACAATTAACTAATGAAATCAAAGCAGGATCTTAGAAGGAAGGAAGGATTTAAACAGCAACAACAACAACACTTCAGGAACTGTCTAAAGTTAAAGTTGTTAAGAAACACGAAGGAGTCACAGTTTGGAACTGGGCGTATTAGGTCATCACAACACACTCAGGAAGATTCCAAGGTAAGATGTGAAGCGCACAGACACACACCCAGATACGCACACACACACACACACACACACACACACACAGCTAAAACCGGTGCCCCGGGCGGCACGGGCTGAGTACCTGCTCCGCGCCCGCAAACGCGTGGTAGAAGCAGGAAACGTAAGTCATGATAGCTCTTTCATCGGGTTTGGGAGTGTTCACAATGTCTGAAGGGAGGGAAGAAATAACACAGAAAACAAACACACATACAGATGAAGAGCAGAAACCAGGGTGAACAAAGGGAAGAACAGACCACTCTCCACCGATCCGTTTTCTGGGTGTGTCTGGGGCCCCCGGTCCTAAAGCTCGGGAAGGCTCTTGGGCCCAGGCGCGGTTTGTGAACACAAGGGCTTGAATGACTTGAGCCAGCAGGTTCTCTGGTTTGGTTTTTGTTTTGTTTTTTTTTAATAATCGGTCTGAGGGCTTTCTGCATCCCCCACCCCGTGATGAGCTTCTAAAAGTGCAGTCAAGGCACGAATACGGGGACTGCATGCTACGTATCCGGGCTCATTGTCACGTCCTGATGACTCGTGAGGCCCACGTCCGCTCATCTGTTGACCACATCAGGCCGCCTGCCACCGGTGCTCTGGGCCATCCATGTCACCTTGCAAGATGCTGGGAACGCTGGCAGAGCCCCAGGGCCCCCTCTCTCCTGCCCCTTCCCCACCCCACCTTCCTAACTGTATACTCGGTGGGTGGCTTGGCTCCTGGTGGGGAACAAGAGTCACTGGAGAGGACGTGGTTTTTAACCCCTTCTGTGCCTACTTACCTTGCCATTTACAGAAATCACCAAGGTAACAAAACCTCTAAAGAGAAGGATAGACACGGCTTGTACTTATTGTGACTCTTGCTACGGTCTGTAGTAGCTGCCGAAACCACCAACAGGAAGAGAAAACAGGACCGTGTGAACACGCAACCTTTCTCCTTCCACCTTGGCGACAACACTGTTTGCTGAATTGCTTTTTAACTTTAAACTCGGTTCAGTCACTGGATAAAACACAGTTAAAAAGAGACCTTGTACTTCCCTAAGGGTGAAACCTAGCCATCGGGTTTTCAGAGGGCATGCCCAGAAAGGATGTGGGGGTTGTGTCACGGCATGGAATCTTCTGGAAAACACACATGAACGGCATACTACTGCATGGACAGAAAGTAAGATTCAAAGAAAACTAGACTAAAAAAGACAAATGACTGCCTCCTCAGAACCAGACAGGTCTCCTTACTCAGAGGAGAGGGGGAAAGAGAAAAACAATTGGAAAAAAAAAAATTAAGACACAGAAGGTGAAGGGTGAGTGGTGATTCATGTTTTACATCCTCACCTTCTGTGCACCAGCAAAAGCATGATAGTAACAGGAAACATAAGTCATTATGGCTCTCTCATCAGGTCTGGCAGTATATACTAAATCTGTGTGGAGAAAAGAAGGTTAACTGCCCAGATGTTCTAGCACTCACAGGCTTCGGCCAAGTGCTGCCCTGGAGAAGTCAAAACAATGAATCCCCCCACCCCGCACCCCTCCCACACTTAGGCGGTTAAAACTTTGGCTCCAGTCAAAGAAGTCAGACCTACAAAGTCATTACTCTGTGTCCTTCAGAGAACTGCCAAACAGAAGGAGATGGTAGTGGATAAGGTCCCTAAACGGGCAAGGAGGTCACATCCACGGCCAGAATCGGAGCTCCGGAAGCCCCAGGATGCACTTGACAGGACATTCCCTGAGACTTTCTCCCGCTGCACACACAGAGGGGGTCAACAGAGATCCCTTCTGTGAGTCCACACGGAGCCTACACACCCAGGAACTTAAGCCTGGTGCTCACCTCAAGGAAAGGTTTGTGGAGGAAAACAGAGAAACAACATTCAGAACCTTTTAAAAGCACGGCAGACGGTTAAGAGGGGAAAAAGTTTCTACAGTGTTTACTACAGGTAACAGGTCACGGGAGAGTGGCCCAAGGAGCCAGTCAAAAGTCCCCACTGAGGGTTCAGGCCCCAACACAATGACAGCAGGCGGGAAGGCAAGGCTGTGCCAGAAGGACAAGCATTCTGACAGGAAGCAGCCAGCTCGCGATGTGGCCAAAATAAGGTCATGCTAACACAACGCTGTGGTGGTGATTAAGACCCAAGGGCGGGGGAAGCAAGGATAAAGAGGGTCACATGTGGGGGGACCCACTGGGTAGTCCTGTCACAGTAAGCCCCACACCCAAGTCAGTCAAGTTCATGACTGCTAGAAAATTCCTGTGAGAAATTACACAGAAAATATTATAGTATGTAAGCATTTTTCCGAACCATTTAAAAGGAATTAGACAAAAAAGGCACAAGGGAGGAGAAAATGAAGGAGTACCAGCACATCTCATCAGCCTGGAAGGAGTCACAGGATGGACACATGCCCAGAGCAGGACTCAGAGGCTAAGGAAAAAATCTACTAAGACGCATGTCAGCAGGCCAGAGGAATAATGATGGTGACCCTGAACTCACCCTCAAATGCAGTGTATTAGGGAGGTATTAATTTACTAAATGTCCGTTTTCTCCTCTCTTTAGTATCCTAGCTTTAATTCGAGTGGATAAACTCTAGGTAGTTATTTACTCTATGGAAATGTCAAAGGAGATGCCACACAAATGTAAACTTAGTTTAGAGAGGACAGACAGACAAAAAGGAAAGGGAACTGTCTATTCTATGCTGCTCCTCCATTATTTTTTTTTTAAGATTTTATTATTTATTTGACAGAGACATATCACAAGTAGGCAGAGAGGCAGGCAGAGAGAGCGGGAGAAGCAGGCTCTCCACTGAGCAGAGAGCCTGATACGGGGCTCGATCCCAGGCCCCTGGGATCATGACCTGAGCCAATGGCAGAGGCTTAACCCACTGAGCCACCCAGGTGCCCCAACTCCTCCATTATTTTATTGACTCTCTCCCTTTATAGAGTTTTTGAAAACCATCAATCGATTCGGAGGAGTATATTCAAGTGTTAATGCCCAATAATACAGGTGTTTGTTAAAATGGTTAAATTAATGAATGGGTAAAATCAGAATCCTACTTTGAAGGTCACTGTTATGAGCTTCACTGTATCCGTCAAAAGGATATGTTGGGGTCCTAACTGCCACCCTGGTACCTGTGACCGTGACCTCATTTGCAAGAAGGCCTTTGTAGACAGAATCAAGTTAAAATGAGGTCCTGCTGAGAGAGGGAGGATCCTTCATCTAACATGACTGATGTCCTTACAAGAAAGAAAGAAAGAGATGTAGAGACAGAGAGGGGAGAGCAAGGCCACCTTAAAGCCAAGGACCACATGAGGCTTTCTGAAGCTGGAAGAGACAAGGAAGGAACCTTCCTCTACGGGCTCTGAATGAAGCATGGCCCTGCCAACAGCTTGGTTTCAGATTTACAGCCTCCAGAATCATAAGAGAATAAATTCCTATTGCTTCAAGCCAACGAGTTTATGATAATTTATAATACAATCACCAGCAATAAGGAGGAACAGAAGACTGACAATGGATGATAATCAAGTTCTTTGCTTTTCCCCAATAATCCCAATTAGGGGAAGAAATGGACTGTGAGGGAATCATAGTATTAACAACAAACGCAGTAACCTAATTTCCTTGAGGGCAGGACCCTGCCTGGTACATCTCATTCCCTCCCAAGGTACCTAGCCGAGGGTCTTGCCCGTGGCAGGCACTCAGTCTATATCTGCTGAGTGGTAAGTGACTCACGAACAAGAGAAATGAACGGATGGTCTCCACATATCTGTGCTTTCTACGGCGGTGTGCCACAGAGCGACCCTCACGAGTCTGTCACATACAGAGGGCACACAAGTTATCTGAAACCAGTCCCCAGCGTGAGGGACGCCCAGCAGCAAAATACTTAGACGTTCCTGCAAATCTAACTAAACTAAATTTAATTCAGACCCAAAATGAAACGTGGACGTTTGAGAGGTATGAGGACGGCTGAACGCTCCGTATTCTCTGTTTTGATTCTCTACCTTCTGGTTGGAAGGAAGGATGTTTTCCCTTGTGGAGTCCTGAGCACTTCCCAAGAAGACTTATTTGCTAAGCTTGTCTCCATGTGGTAAGAAAAATAACAGTGTGTTGTTACAAAAATAAAAATAGTTTTTCTTTGCAGATCACAAACCCAAGCATTCCATTTCTTTGCCAAAGCTGAACTTTTTTACCGAATTCTTTTACTATAGTTTTGCTGGCGTGGTTTTGAGCAGGATTTTTTTTTTTAAGATTTTATTTATTTATTTGACAGAGATCACAAGTAGGGAGAGAGGCAGGTGGGGCGGGGGGGGGAAGCAGGCTCCCCACCGAGCAGAGAGCCCGATGTGGGGTTCTATCCCAGGACCCTGGGATCAGGACCTGAGCCTGAAGGCAGAGGCTTTAACCCACTGAGCCACCCAGGGGCTCCTTGAGCAGGATTTTTAAAAAGAATTCATGAACATGCTACAAATGAAATGCTCTTCACACTCCTGTGGCCAATGACAGAAACGTTTTCAGATTCCTAAGTACGTCAGATATAATCTGCCTACGAAGTCTTATAAATCCTGACACACAGCCATGGCACAACTAGGCCACAGACTTTCCGCAAGTCAATAAAACACAATTTTCCTCTCACCTTCAGCATCCAGCATTTTAGGAATATCCAGGTGCTTCTCTGCAATTTCCATGGCCAGGTTGATATTTCCTATTGGGTCATCCTGCATGAAAAACAGCACAACCAGTGTTTGAAAATATCTTTCGAATAGGAGTTACCAGTAATGTGTTTGACACACCTCATTTCTAGGAGGAGATCTTTCCATGCACATAACCATCACAGTGTAAGTAATTTCCCTTCTTATCTTTTTCCAATCATGTCAAATATTTAGAGAAACACCAAAAATGATATGAACCCCACACAATGCATGCACACTCCAACTCATAAAATGTGAGCCCAAGGTTTAAGAGGACAACGCTTTGCAGACAGGGGAAAGCTGTCACATATTTTCTCATGGGCTGGAAAGAATACTTCTTAGCTAATTTTCAACCTTTAAATGATTCCAGAAGAAATCATGAAACAGAAATTTTCCAGATCTGCAAGGTGATCATGGAGAATATTTAGTACGATGTTTTTGTTTTAAATATAAGAAAGCTGAGGCATAAAGAGAAGGAAATATGCTAGCTGGTGAAACTCCTGGGTCCCCAAAGAAGGTCATAAGATGGCTACAAAGAGTGAAAATTATGCTTCTAGGATGCCAAAGACTAAAATTGTGAATGAAAACTGTGAGGAAATTTTTGTTCTTAAGATTATGTCTATCTTCACTGTGAAACTGGTTAAATATATATATTTATATATATGTGTGTGTGTGTATGTGTGTGTATACAGACACATACACACACACACAAAGAAATAAAATAAATTTAATAAAATAAATTTAACCAGAGGTGTATAAGTGAAACACCAAAAAATTTAAAGACTCATTTAACATTTCTTATTTTGTTCCACTTAAGACATTACAGACCTGAAATGGGATGGGGATCGTTAAGATAGAAAATCAAACTGAAAACTAGGGTTAGTCCAGGGGTGGCTTTCATGAATTTTAACATCAAAGCCATTTAAACACCGTGGAACGTGCAATGCTTTGCCATCAGTACATTTGAATAGGCTGAAGCAATTTTAAAAGAGCAGACCTTAAAAACACACTCATGAGGCTCAATGAAGAAACCCAAGTAAGTTTCCTGGCCTCAGAAAGTATACACTTCAGGCAAAACATTTTTTTCAAGTAAATGTTTTAACAAAGCACATAATCATTCCAACAAAAGAAGCCCTATCGTTAAAGCTTCTTTTTTCCTTTTTTTAAAGATTTTATTTATTTATTTAACAGAGAGAGAGAGAGAGAGAGATCACAAGTAGGCAGAGAGGCAGGCAGATGGAGAGGGGGAAGCAGGCTCCCTGCTGAGCAGAGAGCCCGATGTGGGGCTCGATCCCAGGACCCTGAGATCATAACCTGAGCTAAAAGCAGGGGCTTACCCTCTGAGCCACCCAGGAACCCCTAAAAGAAGCCCTATTGTAATGTGAGCCTTACCTGCATAGTTTATGCATGTGTTTACAAAGCCAAATTACTGAGTAAAATTTTCCCTTTTGTTTTAAATGTATAAGAAAAATTTCAGCATTAAAAATAGATTGATTCTGACACTTTGTGAACACTATCTCATTTATACTGAGAGAGATAAAATGTGGCAGTGAAGTATTTTCTTGGCTCAGCTACTGGCCATGTGACCTTGGGCAGATTGCTGAATTCCATACTTTGTTCATCCGTAAAAGTGGGATGATAACAGTACCTACTTCATCAGTATGTTATATTTCACTGTGCACAGCAAAGACAGAAGGAATATGCATGTATATGTAACATACACAGAATAATATGTATATATAACATACACATTAGAACATGTACTAATATACATATTTAATATGTGTGATATATACATATGTGTCATATGCATATGAGTACATACATACATATACAACAATATATTTATTTATAACACAGCCTAATCGAGAGCTATGTAAATATTAACTGCTATTGCTCATTACTATCATTTTTTGCTCATCTTTGACAGCCAATTACCACAAGTCTGTTGACTATAGGTAATAAAAATCGACCATTTTAATGTGCTAACGAAACTAGTTCCATCTAGAAGAATCCCTTCATTTTGCAAATGAGACAGAGATTCACTGAGAAAACATACACCATCTCTGTGTCCGAAGCGTTTTAAAGTAAGTCCAGAATAAGAGAATATGGGCTTTGAAAAGTTGAGGACCTCCGGCAACCTTATGTTCCAGAACTGTGGGATTCACCTTCCCTACAAGTCAATTCTCCACGAGCTCCCCTACAGTCATCAGAGACCAGCCAGTAGACAGGCAAGGAGCAAGTAATAACAACTGAAAAGGGAGCCAAAGGGACCTCTTGCAATGACCATGCATAGCACACAGGGGAGGGCAGCATGCAGGACGGATTCCACACCATGACACTGCCACTCAAGGGAGCAGCCCGCTGTGCACACCAGCAACCAGAAGCACTGGGGCCCTAACCACCACATGCGGCAACGTTTTCCGGGCAGGCAATGCCTTTAGTCCTAAATCCTGAGAGCACAGACTGTCTGCCACAAGGTTTAGGAGGGGCATGGACTTCTTTTTTCCATCACAGATTACATTTTTAAACTACTTTTCTGAAGAAAGAGTTCTGAGAATATTTGAAACTTAAGTACACTAAAGCTTAAGCTTAAAGAGAGAATTCAAATGTAGCGCTAAATTTTCTAAAGAGACCAAAACCAAAATTAATAACAAAACCCTTTTTCTTTAAAAAAAAAAAATGTTTTTAAGGGCGCCTGGGTGGCTCAGTGCGTTGAGTCTCTGCCTTCAGCTCAGGTCATGATCTCAGGGTCCTGGGATCGAGTCCCACATCGGGCTCTCTGCTCAGCAGGGAGCCTGCTTCCCTCTCTCTCTCTGCCTGCCTCTCTGGGGCTTAAACTCACAACCCCAAGATCAAAAGTCACGTGCTCTTCAGAGTGGGCCATCAGGCACCCTCAAATGCTCTTTTCTACAACTACAACTAATATCTTCTCTCAATCGCAAGATAATGGTAAAATGTCCCTCATGTGAGAAGTAAGTTAATCAGTTCTGAGTAAAAATGTCTGCAATTAAGTCCTTCAGAAAAGGTAAAGAGAATTTAAAAAGAAGGCTTTGAGTATTTGAACTTTTCTTTCCCCTCCCCCAGTAAAAGCCCATATATCTTCCCTTTTCATATTTACAACCTGGGAATGTAAAATCACTAAGAAACATAAATAAAAACCTTCAGAGTAAATCAAGCCAAATTGACAAATGTATCTTAATTTGGGCCAAAAGGGTGACTTGGCTTTGGGTATTGTCCCACCCTATTTAATATTAGTAATTAATTATTAATCAAAGTATTTTCCTGGCTGCCTTTTCCGTCTATACCACGTGCCAGGCGAGCTGGGAGACTCAGCTGGCGGTAAGCTGCGTGTTTGAGTTCAGTGCTGACATGCTCACTTTCAGGGTGACATGCTGAGGGACAGAGAGGATGTGGCATGCCAGGCCCCCAGAATGACCTTGTTAAGCTTTGAGTAGTCAATGAGGTCAGGCCGATGTCTGTGGATGAGCGCACAGAGTCCAAGGCCATCCTTCCAGCTGCGCCACGGTCAGGAAGAACAGGAACACATGTTAATGGAGAGAAAGCAGCAGCTTACGTCTTGGACAGACGTAATCCTACAAGTGGTCCCTCCTGTCCTTCTGTCTGTCACGCCCACCCTTGCCCTGAGACTCCTCCCTATCTACTGGCCCAGTCCCGGTTCTGGGCTGGGAGAACCAGCGACACCCTCTTCTCACCCTGCCCTCCTCCCTGGTCAGCACCTTCCTGTCCCGATCCCTCCTCCCCATCTCCCACGAGGACCCTCCTGCAGGGTCTGCCCAAAAACCACACACAAGGACGTCTATCCTTAAATGTCCAGGACATACTTCCCCCTCAAGATCCTTAGTACACTTGAAAGTCCCTATGAGCTCCCAGGGACTCCTCTGTCTTCATAAGGTTCTTCACATGTTTTCAAAAAGGCAAAGACATGGTAGCACCCGAGGGACTCAGCAAGGAGGACCCGCACTCCTGGTCTGTCTCCCCAGAGACGCTCACGCTAACTGTTCTCTAGACAACCCCGGGTTTTGAGCTTGTCAGAGGCGACCAGGGGTTCACTGAGGGCTGGGAGTGGGAGTTCTGCTCCCCAAAAGGTCAGGGGAAGAAAGAAACTCCAGGGGGCTACAGAGCTGAAGTGCTTGACACTGTCCTGGGCAAAGGAGGAAAGGCAAGAAGGTCAATGAGAGGCAAGCTGACTTCCACACCTGCCTTCTCCTTTGGGGCTCCTCCTGTCCTCAAGACAGCGTGCTGTAGGGACAGAGAAGTCCTCTTTTCCACCTTTGCACACTCAAGGCCTGGCTCAGTGCCTGACACTTGGTAGACACTCTATAATATTTGTCCACCCAGGAGAGCCTCCCCCATTTTCCCTCGCGGCTCCTGCTTGCCCTTCGTTTCCCTGATAATCCATGGTGGCTGAGGACCTATTTCTATTCCTGAGTAACCCACCAAACAGAGGGTGAAAATACAGCTCTTCTACTCTCAGAAGACGTGCGTGAGGAGGAACACTGGGGCAAGTGATAAAATCACGCTCTGAGATTAAATTTAGACTCCATTCACGCACGTTCCTGTCATTTTACAAATACAAGTTTCCTCCTTCTCTCGAACCCCAGCATACAAAGTTGGCCGAGGAAGTGTCTTTCTCTGCAGCACAGAGGGAGGTGCTGGAGTATGGACAGTAAGGCAGGGGGACACGCAGACTCCGCCTCGATGTCCTTGCTGAGAAGCCACGCCTGCCACCTCCCAACAGCAGCAGGTGAAGGTCACAGTGAGATGCATGCCCATAACCCCCAAATAGTGAAGGCCCATTCGAGTGCTGAGCAGTACTATGCTGTTTTACCAGCCCCTCAAAGCCACTGGATGGGTTCCCCAGAGGGATCTTAAGTATCAGAGATGCTACAGCCTTTGGTCCACGGCAGACGTAAAACGTGCCTCAGACCAGAGCCGGAAGACAATAGCAGACATAACCACGGCTCTCCCAGGACTCCAGGAGAATCTAAGAAGCCCAGGGCCTTCCTTGCTCACCTGGTGTGGAAGTTCTGAATGTTCACATTTCTATAAGGAGCGGTTTTTCTTTGACACCAAAGCAGCAGACCTTCTTTGGCGGAGGTTTCTGTAATGACAGCCAAGAAACAGTGTCCACATGGAAATACTCAGTACTTAAGGCACCCAACTCCCAGGCTTGATAAGAGACCTCCCAGGGCGCGGACCACCAAACGTATCATCTCTTCTTGTGATCTCTGCTGGGACCCTGCTCCCGGGGGCAGACTGCTGAGGACACCGAAGGGACTTGAAAAGGCCAGCATGGGGGCAACCACAAGTTATGACATCATAAACACAAAACCAGACAGCGGGGATACTGGCAAAGAATTGTTTTTTAAAGTTTCGTTTAAAAACTTTCAAGTTTCTGGGGCACACCTGGGTGGCTCAGTGGGTTAAAGCCTCTGCCTCCGGCTCAGGTCATGATCTCAGGGTCCTGGGATCGAGCCCCGCATCAGGCTCTCTGCTCTGTGGGGAGCCTGCTTCCTCCTCTCTCTCTCTACCTGCCTCTCTGCCTACTTGTGATCTCTGCCTGTCAAATAAATAAATAAAATCTTTTTAAAAAATAAATAAATAAATAATAAACATTTTCGAGTTTTGCTTAAAAATTACTACTATGCACTAGACTATGACTTCACTAACCTGTCATTTGATTCTCTTATCATCTTGGGTCAATGGGATGCACAGAGACCACCGTGTCTCAGATTTATTCCCTTACCCACTGATTTGTATAATACCAAAAGGCTTTTATTAGTACGTTTCAGGTTTGGCCACTTGAGTTCTGATGAAGTAGAAACAACAGCAGGCCCCCCATGGTAGCACAAGGCAGGCCACTGAGGTCCCAGTTCCGACCCCCGCATTCCCCAGAGGCCATTCTTCCTCAGGCCGCTCCGCCCAGGACTGACAGAGGGAGAGGCGCTGGAGCCAGCCATTCCTGTGTGGATGCGGCTCCTCTGAGACCCAAGGCTGAAGGGCTCCCCATCAGACCCTTCTCCTGGCAGACCTCCCTTCCCTTCTCCAGCACGGGTGTTGGCCAGGTGCCCTGGATGGCTCTCTCTTGGCCATTGCTGGTTCTTCATAGGCATTCCCCACGCCCCCCCCCAAAAAAAATCTCTAGCATGTCTGTTCTGGACTGAATGTGTTTCCCCCACCCCCAAATTCCTATGTGGGGTTTTTTTTTTTTAAATATTTTACTTATTTATTTGAGAGAAAGAGAGAGAGGGGGAATGAGGAGAAAGAGTGTGAGGGGGGGAGGCTCAGAGGGAGAAGCAGAGTCCCTGCTGAGCAGGGAGTCCAATGCAGGACTTGATCCCAGGATTCCAGGATCATGAACTGACCCACAGGTAGTTGCTTAACCAACTGAGCAACCTAGGCACCCCCCTCCCCAAATTCCTATGTTAAAGCCCTGACCTTATTTAGAGATGGAGCCTTTGGGAGGCAACTAAGGTTAGATGAGATCATGAGGGTGGTGCTCCCAGGATGGGAGTAGAGCCCTTCTGAGAAGAGAGCTCTTCCTCTCCCTCTGCCATGAAGGATGTAGCAAGAAAGTGGCCATTTAAAAGCCAAAATGAAGGTCTTTAGCCAAAACAGACCATGCTGGCAGCCTGATCTTGGATTTCCACCCTCTAGAACCATGAGAAAATAAATTTCTGTTGGTCAGGACACCTGGTCTATGGTCTTCTGTGATGGCAGCTTAAGATGGCTAAGACAGTGTCTAATACCCTTCTGGCATCAGCTTCTTGGAGGGTCCCAAATTACCCACATCCAAACATCTCCTCAAAACTGTTCCCCAAAATCTAGGATTCTGCCTGTATTTAAGTGCTAACAATTTAGAAAACCCCTATAAACATGTGGACTCTTAACTAACATTGGGCCCTGGCCTTCCATTTTAGTAAGGACTTCAAGTTGATTTTGTTTTCTGTAAAAAGTGTTCTGTAGGGGCGCCTGGGTGGCTCAGTGGGTTAAAGCCTCTGCCTTCAGCTCAGGTCATGATCCCAGGGTCCTGGGATCGAGCCCCGCATAGGGCTCTCTGCTCAGCAGGGAGCCTGCTTCCTCCTCTCTCCCTCTGCCTGCCTCCCTGCCTACTTGTGGTCTCTGTCTGTCAAATAAATAAATAAAATCTTAAAAAAAAACACAAGTGTTCTGTAATTATTTATCTGAATTGCCCATTCTCATTCAGACTTTCCCATGACCCATAACCCAGCTGAAATAAACACACTCCCAAAATTTCACGTGCTAAAGGAATCACTTGAACCACTCCTATTCATGTCTCTTCTCCAGAAAATCTTATTAAGAAAAAAAACTGAATGTTCTAAGACTTTATTCAAATATTAACTGGTAAAAATGTTGAAAAATGGAACTCCACACTGCCTGCCTTTGGGTCCCAACCAAAGTTACTAATAAGAAAAAGTACACTGGGGCACCTGAGTGGCTCAGTCATTAAGCATCTGCCTCTGGCTCAGGTCATGATCCCAGGGTCCTGGGTTTGAGCCCTGTATATGGCTCCCTGCTCAGTGGGAAGCCTGATTCTCCTCCTCCCACTCCTCCTGCTTGTGTTCCCCCTCTCACTATATCTCTTTCTGTCAAATAAATAAAATATCTTTAAAAAAAGGAAAAAGTACATCAGGAGGAAATAATGCATTGTATTTTAGAAAGTTTAAGTGAAATTTTGGCTAGAAAGGCAAAGAGAGGTAAAGCAGATCAACAGAATCTCATAAAGTTTAAATCTGCCTCATTTCATGGAGTTTTACCTAATTTATGTCTAAATATGTCTGAACAGTCTTATGCGATGAATGTCAACGTTTTCTCCTTATTTCATTGGCTAACCTAATAAAAAAGGACTCTCTCCCACCCCAACGCCACTGTCAGGTTTTCCTAACCAGGCCTATTATGTCCCTGGCATCAGTACACCCCACTGCCAGCAAGGACAGCTTAAATCTGAAACATGGCCTTTTGGCACACACAGAATAGTTGATGTGAAAAGCACATTATAAGTAGGTACTGCCATTTATCATTCCATCACAAAACATGAGAGATGAACCAAGCAAACCCCATCCACGTACAACAGGACCGCCCTCATTAGCAGGTGTGTTCATCTCTCATTTTATTTCCTGGAAGAAATCCATCATTCTTCCAAAGGACACTGGCTCCTCAAAGAATTCAATCATAATAACAATGACTTTTTGCACATGCTACACATCATGAAAACAAACTAAGATCATCTTTCTAGACACCTCCAAAAATTAAGTGAGATTATTGAGAAATGACTCCAAAAAAGTAAAACAATAAAGAAAACAAAAATGTAAGTCAGCCAACTACCTCCTGAAAAACATCTACTTGGAAGAGATCAAGGGACTTTGCTAATCATATTCCTACTTTTGAATGTTTAACTTCTTAGTCTTTTGAAAAGCAGGTTAATGTATCTTTTTATTATGATAACTTCACAAAATACTGTGACATCTTATTTTGGACACATCAACAATCACTCTAGGGAAAATGAATAATGGATACCACTCATGGCTACATTTGAAATAGAAGTAAATTCTAAATTAAACTATCACTAATTTGACATGTGTAACCCATCAGAAAAAACCCTGTAATAACCTCTGTAATATTTGTGGGAAAAGGATTCGTTAGACTAGCAAATGCAACTATGTGAATAAGCTTTTTTAAAATAGTATTTGTTTTTTAAGGTGAGCTCAGCTGTTTAAATATTTAAATTTGGAAGTATATGAAATTGGTAAAATTATTATAAATTACTGTTTTCTTAATAAAGCAAGAACTTAGAAGAAGCATCTTGTTATTTTCACTGGAATGAAATGAATGTATCTTTAAAAAAGCACATTGTATAAAAGTTTTCAAATTCAGACTTTATAAATTCTGAGCCTGAATTATTGAGATTTTAATATCATTATATCTCACTTGGATTTTTATTTATTTATTTTTTAAAGATTATTTATTTATTTGCCAGAGAGAGAGAGAGAGACAGCAAGAGAAGGAACACAACAGGGGGAGTAGGAGAGTGAGATGCAGGCTTCCAGCTGAGCAGATAGCCCAAAGTGGGGCTGAATCCCTGAATCCCTGGGATCATGACCGAGCTGAAGGCAGACGCCCACTGACTAAGCCACCCAGGCGCCCCGCAGTTGGATTTTTAGATGACACAAATGGGGCTTCCATGACAGAAGGGAGTAATCTAAGTGGTCAGAAATTCCTTAAGGGTAAATGCTGTAGGCTTCGTGCCATCTGACGCAACAGTAAGTAAATCACTGGTTTTTAATGTTTGATGGTTGAATAGTAACTAACATCACCTAAAAAGACCCGCATCAGAGGGTACTCTGTCCTGGGCAGAACTACAAACAATGTCCCCACCCTCACGGTTCAGGTTCCTGGATACCTGTTGGGTAACAAAGGTACAAGAGGTTGACAACAGTTGGACGATCCAGACCACCTTTAAGTAGGTTCCGCAACTATACATTTTGTGATTTGAGGGCTAAATAGGCAAAGTTCTAATTTTAAGAATGTCAATTTGACACTTTTCAACAGTGCTGAATTCATCAAAATATTTAGGAGTACAGTGGGCGAAAAAGACTAAAGATTTTCATCTTCTGTGGCAGTGCCAAGGACTATGGTTCTATTATAGTGATGGAACAGTTGTTAGGCCCAAAGATACAATAACAATGGAGAGTTTGTTAACAGAAAGACAGAAAGCTGTAGAGACAGACACAGAGACGGAGAAGGAAAGCAGGGACGGAGGGTGAATGAATGAACTCAGATTTCAACTGATCGCTTTTTTGCACCTGCAAGTCCACAGAACTGTTAGAGTTGGAAACCTATGAATATAATAAGCAATTTAAAGCCCCCAAAATGCTCATTTTAAAAAGCGACTTCTGTTCTGAACATGTGCTCATCTTTTCCAAAACGATTCCACCCCCATGAATGAAACAGTATTGCTGGGGTCTTTCCCATACAAATATAAAACCTGTGAAAACCCAACTCCCATATCTTCCATTAAATCATGGAAATGACTGTTCAATTTTACAAGGTCTTATTTAAATTCTACTTTATAAATTCAATCTAGGAATGACTCCGAGTTCCTAATACAATCAGATTTTCAGCCGTGTCTTTTACCTTCCACTGAAATATCCTGAATAGCAAAGCGAAGGATGATGGTCCAGATCATACCCAGCGTCATCTTCACGTTGCCATCCACAATTTCTTTAGGAAAGAAACAACAACAACAAATTCGCATAAAGGTGACATCATCAGTGCATACATTTTTCCTACAGCTTGTATGTTTCCCATAAGTTTTGACTTCAGAGCTACTGGAAAAAAAAAAAAAAAAATATATATATATATATATATAATGGAAAGACCAGTTCACGTTTTCATGTGTCGCAGTGTGTCTAGTTATACAGTATTCATAACCAAATGTCTCTGGTTTAAATGAATTCTGAGTTAATAATAAGCATATATCTTGTAAATGCATAATCACTGAAAACAACCCGAGTTTCCAAAGCCCAAAGACTAGATGGGCCAAGGTTCTGAGTAGTCAGTTTCAGAGAACACGGGCTCATCTTCACCCTGATCCCTCGAGGGTGCCCCAGGTGGGGCAAGGTCATGGTACTTAGCTGTAAAAAAAAACACAAGAAGCCGAGTCGTCTCAGCTCCTGCCACACTAACTGCGGCTCCCAATCTCCCCAAGAAAGAAGAGGTCACTTCCCTCCTACTAATTAGTTCTTCATAAGAGTCACTGGGAAGGTTAAGCTCTTTCCCACCCCAATAATCAGGCTAACGAAGACAGCATTATATTTGACTCTATTCTTTACAAATAATCCTACAGCCTGGTCTGCCATTCATGCTACCTTTTCTTCTCATCTCTGTACCCCAGACCTTAGCAGACAGCCTGACACCATAAGATGGCAAGCACCATAAGTGCCAGGAGGAATTTGCCCAGCTGCAGGCCCACCCACCTTCCACTGGGAGGTCAGTGTGGCAAGCCGGGTCATTCCTATCACCCCTCATTTACCTTCAGCCCCAATGGACACCAGTTTCACGCCTTTGCTGGCTATGTAATCCAAGGCTTTGTTGACATTAGCAATTTTGTGGAACCGCATTTTTCCTCGGTCAGGTTTGGGCAGCCTTTCTCCTGTCGGATGAAGAAAGAATAGCGTAGACACAGAGAAAGTAACCCCTTGACAGGGAATCGAGACACTAAAATTCAGAGTCCATCCTTCCTTAAATGGAAATAGGTATATGACTGTTTCTGATGGGTCTCTGGTTTTTGTAAACCATGCACCAAAAAAACCTTTAAGACCAATGGACCAGTGCAGAGCCATATGCTTTTCGGATCTGCTTGGGAGAGTCCGGTTTGGTCTACCAGCCAAACTTACAAAGGAGTCTAGAGAAAAGCTGGTTGGCAGCCCAGGAGCCTCTGGAGTTGCTGACTAACTATTAGAGGAAATCAAGAGAGCCTGGTCCAAATCACAGCACTGGGTGCCAGGGCTCATGGCAGACACCCGATTATGAAGATATATGGAGCGGGGCACACTTGCCACCGCCCTTCTAGTCCCACTTCTTCAAGGGTGATCCCTTCTCTCATCCAAAGTCTAAACCAGCCAACTCAAATTCAGAGCAAAACATAACCCCTCTGGGATTTGAGCTCATGTTTTCAGACTTATGGCAACATGTATCCTGGCTTTCTGCACGGAAGACCATGTCTGGGAGAGGCACCTGCTGGGCTTAGAGCAGATAGAGGGCAGCACCGTGGGGAGTCGCATAAATGTCATTTTTTTCTTTTCTTATTCTGTTTCAAGGTGGGTGGTGCAAATATTATTTTAATAGGTCAATTTCAAACAGAATTTACTCCGTTTTCAGAGCAGAAAAATAACTCCAGGCAGATTGCTCTTTGGAAAGGTGTTCTCTGCCCATAATACCGTGTTCTGGCCCAGCCAGGGTCAAAGGGCACGTCTGAGGCAGTCGTTTCTAAATAGATGTGTATCTAGAGCCCACACACAGATGCGCGGGGTGCAGCAGGACACCTGTACATCCAAGACCAACCTGAGATGACTTCCAAAAGCAGCATGAGCTTAAGGCCATTCCTGAAGTCTTCCTCGATGTTCTCAATCTGGGTGCCGGCCTTCCTTAGGTGGGAATTACACCAGGCAGTGAAAGTCTGCAACGAGAACCAAGCACTGTTTGACACGGCCCCAGCCCCATCAGGGCACCCCTCCACCCCATGTGGCCAACACTCAACTTCTTGCACACTCAAGACTGGAGCTCCTGGGGCCTTCTAGGGCAAGCACACAGAATTTGATGGAAAGGATGACTCGAGGCCTATGGTAAGATTTTAGTAGTTTCCCCTTTAGGGACCAAAAAAAAAAAAAAAATCATTTATTTGATATACCAGCCTGAGGGATTTATGCCTTCAGCTTAAAAAGGTACCATGTTCACACCTATGACCTGACCTTCTGAAAACCTATTTCGTAGGAGATATGGACTAAATGAGAGCATGCTTATTCCCTGCATGCAACAAAAATAAGCTTGCTTGCAGAATGGATGAATAAAGAATGTTTAAATAATGTTCATAATGGCTTACTTCAGAGTGGAGGGTGGGCGGTATTGTGTCGTGGAGAGGAAAGGAAAGGAGGGCCCCCAAACCACTCATTATCTACATCTTAGTTTATCCTGAATGTGCAACAGTGTTAAGCTAGTAACTAAATCACTTAAACAAATTTGCAGTATAGTCAATCATTAAAAATAATGATAATAATAACAGTAATAAGGACCTCCTCCTGGCATATGCCAGGCCCTGGGCTAGACCCCGGATTTCAAAGCAGTTAGATAGAGCCCGGCCATGGAAGGGATCCCAGTCCCGTCATGTTAACAAATCATGAAGACAGTCTTCAGTGGAAAGGTGGGCTGTATATCAAGAGGCATCCAAAGTCATTCTGTTTATTTTTCAAGCTGCTCTTAACTTGGTTTCCACTTGTGCACTATTTCCTGCCAAAACCATTTTAGAAGGGCTTGTACGGCAGCTGCTGGCTAAGAATGCAAATGTCCCCTTGGGTTGCAACAGCTGTGGGGCTCCAGAACAAAGTGCCCAGCATGTTACTCTGTGCGGAGACGCGCAAATAGGGTCTGTGTGACAGAGGAGAAAATGAATCCCTAAAAACTAGGTGGGTCCCGTGCAAGACCACAAAAAGATACTCTTTCCATATAAATGATTTTCCTGGGAAACAGAAAATTTTCAAATCCAACAGTCACTTATTTCAACAAAGATGCGATGGCATTAAGTATGAGGGCAAAAAGAGAATGTAGGCATTTTCTTGGACTTACAATAATTCATTTCACCCTGAGAGCCTAAAGGAATAATTATTTCTCCTAAAACACCACTAAACTTGAAACCATATGCTCTAGATCTACCTCCAGTTGATATGGTAGCCCCTAGCCATGGGTGGCTATTTAGGTATAAACTAACTAAAATGAAAGGAAATGAAAAATCTTAGTTCCTCAGTTGCATAAGCTACTTTTCAAGTACTCAGAAGCCACATGTAGCTGGGGGTTACTGAGCTGGACAGTGCCCAGATGGATCATTCCAGCAATACGGAAAGCTCAATGGGATAGCACTGTTCTAGAGAACCAAACTTTGGTGTTTGAAGCCAAGATTGTTAGGAAGAGTTTAACATTTTTTTTATTTCAATATCAATTTTATCTATTTGCTTTTTGAATAGGCGATACATTTCCCTGGCTCAAGATTCAAGTGCCACAAAAAGGGAATAAAGTGAAAAGCATCCCTCTCTTCCCATTCCCGGGTACCCAGTTCCCCTCTCCAGAGGAAACAAACATTCAGTTTTGCGTGTGTCTCTTCAAGGATCTTTGATACCTATGTAAGTACACAGATACACACTCCTTTTTTTTTTTTTTGTCCTTTAACCCATACCAGAATATAAACATTGTCCTGCACCTGGATTTTTTTTTTTTTTACCCACGTAAGAAATATAACCTAGAGCTCTTTCCATTTCCGCATAGATCATTCCTTTTGATGGCTGCATAGTATTCCACCATAGTACATATACTGTGCTGTATGTAACCAGCTCCCTGTGGATGGACATTTTGGGTGTTTCTAGACAGTTATCTCAGTAAAACACATCCTAGGCCCGTTTCCAGCAACCAAAATGACTAAATGTGTTTGGGTTTTGCATTTTTTTTTTTAACTGACAATGAGACTAATCACAGACCTAAACTTTTGGGAAAGGCACAAGAAAACAGGTTGTGATTTTTTAAAATGGAATTGACAGAAAAATAGAATGATATAAAATACTTAGAGAGTTGCCTTTATTTAGATTTGAATTTAAAAATGAGCAACTACTGCTGGTGCCAATTTCCTTATCTTGTCACCGTGTCACTTAAGTCCCTTCGTAATAAAAGTGTCAGAAACACTTCCAAATATAATCCCAAAGCTGCAAGCTTCCTGACCCCGTGATGAAACACTGGTGAAGTCTGTTTGATACAACCTTTTTATAGGTATACTCACAATGAAGGTAATATACCATAGGTAATTATCCCTTTGTGCAAATCTGGAGAATGAATTTAATCTAAAAGGTCAATTTATTTAGGTAAGTTTAATGAAGTGTCCCTATCTTTAATGAGCCCTTCTAAGAGCCAATAAAGGTGGTAACTACCAACTTCCATGTGAAAAGGACCCCGACAGCGCTGGTATAATGGCTTTGCAAAGAGGCCGGTGCACTCTGAAAAGGAATTTTAAGCTTTATTAGAATGTTTAATTTTCAGTCTATCTACAGTTTTAATTACCATAGCCTACAGAGACTGTTCTTAGGCATTTCCAGTCATCCTGGGTTTCTGTGAAAAGCCTGCTAATTTATACAGGAGACAAAGCCACAACAGCAAGGGCAAGACCCCACACATTTACCCGAAGGCTTCTCTGTGGCTAGCCTTGCTACTTGACATCAACGTGGGAACTCAATCTTGGAGGACTAGCGTGGCCAGGAGGTAGGTTCACATGGTTTTAGAGCCAGGCTCCTTGGATCAAACCAAACTACCAAGCCAGATGTCCTTCCTAAGAGAAATGGTGCTCTATGAACTGGACACGCCCACCAAGGAGAGAGGCCATGGTGTCCACAGGCTGTGGCTCAACCCAGAAGCTGCTCAGTCACATGTGAGGTCCTCCAACTTCCTCTCCTGCTTCCTCTACCTCTCTTCTGGAGAAGAGCTCATTCCCTGCTCTTCTGCACCTAGTGATAAGACCCAATGCTTTCTGAAGCTCAAAAACAGGCACATAAAAAAAAAAAAAAAAAAAAAAAAAAAACCTTTGAGAGCCATACAAAGAGAACCAAGATGGGACACCACAGACCCATCTGTGTTGATGTTCCTGACTTACGACGGTTGGACTTACAAGTTTTTGACCTCACAGTGGTGCAAAAGCCATTCCCAGTCAGTAGGAACCATACTTAGAATTCTGAATCTGGGTATTTTCCCAAGCTAAGCTGTGTGGTACGATCCTCTCTTGTGATGCTGGGCAGGGGCAGCAGCTCCCAAGCAGCCATGGGATCACGAGGGTCAACAACTTACAAACTTACCAATATTCTGCACCCATACACAGCCCTTCTGTTTTTCACTTTGGGTACAGTATTCAATCACGGGACCATCAACACTTTATGATGAAACAGGCTTTGTGTTAAATGCTCTTGCCCAACTGTAGCCTAACATCAGTGTTCTGAGCATGGTTAAGGGCGGCTGTGCTGGACTATGGCGTTCAGTAGGTTACATGGAGCCAATGTGTTTCTGACTTAAGATATTTTTAACTTACCATGGGGTTATCCAGATATAACTCCAAAGTCAGTTAAAGAAGCTCTGTATCTCCAGAAGAGAAAGGCTGATATTTGTGGCTCTTACTACCTTCCAAAGAAGCTCACAAGAAAACGAAGGGAAAGGGTGTTCAAGACACACGTAGAAAAGATGGAAAGGCAGCGGAAGGCACTGTCTCCACACGTATATTCCCCAAACAACAGGAGCAAATATCAGCATCTCTTCCTGAAACATAAGGAATCACAACCCAGGAGGCACTGGCCCAGATGGGTGGTCCTGCGGGAGCAGACAGGTCTCCAGGCCCATATAGACCCAACCTGGCCATGGCACCAAAATCTCTGTAAGCAACAGGGTATAAAGGAGAAGGGCCCAGAGATTAAGGGTTTAACCCTTAACCTTTAAGGCTGTGTTTCCATGGCTTGTAGGCTTATAGTATTATGTTTTCATGCAGGAAGTCTGACAATCAACTATCCTCAATCCCTTCACTGTTATATTCCTTAATCTAGTGGCCAAGAAAACATTCCTCAACACCCAAAACATGGTGGTTGAGAACAATAGCAGTAGAAGGAGTTTCCCAGGATTATCAGCAAGAAGTGTTAGTCCTGTTCACTGGAAGGTGAGGTCATCCTCTTTCCTAAACAACTTACTGGCAAAGTCCCTAGTCCACAAGAATGGTAAGCCTATTGTCATTCTCAAAGTTAAATTCTCTGTGCATGCTTAAGGGCAAAAAAAAAAAAAAAAAAAAAAAAAAGTACTGTGTCTTTACTAATATGTTGAGATAAGCCTGTGCTACTGAATGACATACATTTGCATATGGTTTCTTTTTAAGTTAGTTAACCCTATAGACACCTAACAGCCTACACTGCAGACTTTTCTACGGCCAAAAGGGAGAAAGGGTCTTTTAATCAAAATGATTAGTAACTGAGGTTATTTACATAACACAAGTTCATATCTCTACCTGGAAAGGATTATTACCTAGAAAAAGAAAAAAAAAAGTCAATCTTGAGTCTGATACAGTTGTCTGAACACAAGTTGGTTTCATGCTATCAGATAATTATTAATTCTTTCAGTAATAAGGTTCTAGGCCTGGTCTGTCTCCTCTAAGACTATCTGTTCAACTTAGTATTCTATTTTCTTCAAACCAAAAATACAGCAAGACAACATCTATAAACTCCCTTTATACCTTTTAAACTAGCTTTTCCTCTGATAATAGTAACACGAAATATGAATTTCAGATCCCATTTCCTGAAATGGGTACTCAGAAAAGTTTGTGGGGTTTTCCTGAACGGAAGAGAATGGGGCGTGCTGAGGGCTACGACATTCGGGCACAGCCCACAGCATGAAGCTTGGGAGGTAGGAAGGTCTGAAGCAGCTCTCAGCTTTCAAGCCCACCAATGATAACACAGCATTATCTGTCAGGTCCAAAACAGTTTGGGGCACTGTCAAAGTGTTCTGTGATTTTGAGCTTGCTTTCGTTGGTCAGGAAAGGCATTGGGAGGCTCACCGTGTGATCCTGGCCTGAATCCTATGGGGAGGGATGAGTGGGCCTCAGGAAAGGGGGAGGCCGAGCCTGGTCCAGCCTGCAGTCGTGGCTCAGAACTCAGATTCTATTTCTGACTCTGACACCAGGAAATTATTTGTCCTTCATGTCCTGACACTTTCCCAGCTACAGAAAAAAAAGGGTGGGGGATAATAATTGTTATCATCAACTCTATGAAACAGTTCAAAAGGTTATAAGGAGGAGAAGAACTATAAAAGCTGACCGGCCAACACCACCTATCACGTTGTTTCAGAACGCACTCTCACGTACAACTAGTGGAAGCCAGTCTATGGTTTAAAGTTGATTGTTTAAAAATGCTCCATTTATTTTTCTATTTACAATAATCACTTTTAAGGGTATGTTATTTTCCATCTCATAGACTCCCAATCTGACAAGATTCCTTCTAATCACTTTCCTGGGTTTTTTTTTTTTTTTTTTGTTTTTTTTTTTTTTTAATATTTGGAAAGTAAGGAGGCAGGAAGCATCTAGAAAGCTGCACCCATTTATAAACTCTCTGGTTAAGGCAGAAGAGGAGGTCAGAGCTGTTCCTGGGAAGTAAATGTGATTTGGGCTTTAGTGTTTAAAAAGGAGACACTCGGGGCACCTGGGTGGCTCAGGTGTTAAGTGTCTGCCTTCAGCTCAGTTCATGATCTCAGGGTCCTGGGATCAAGCCCCGCATCAAGCTCCCTGCTTGGTGGGGAGCCTGCTTCTCCCCCTCTCACCCCCCCTGCTTGTGTTCCCTCTCTCACTGTGTCTCTCTCTGTCAAATGAATAAATAAAATCTTAAAAAAAAATAAAAATAGGGATGCCTGGGTGGCTCAGTGGGTTAAAGCCTCTGCCTTTGGCTCAGGTCATGATCCCAGGGTCCTGGGATCGAGTCCCGAATGGGGCTTCACTGCTCAGCGGGGAGCCTGCTTCCTCTCTCTCTGCTTGCCTCGCTGCCTACTTGTGATCTCTGTCAAATGAATAAATCAACTCTTTAAAAAAAAAAAATAAAAATAAATTAAAAAATAAAAATTAAAAGGAAATATGGCCATCACAAAGAGCCGGGAGTTCTCTGCACAGGGAGGACAGAAAGTTCTTCCCCACATGGCTGGCAGAAGCAGAACTTTCTGTTTCACTACAAAGCTTCACAATCCCAGTCCCCTCAACCGAGAGACCCTGGTCCACGCGCCAGGTGAGGACACGCGCTGGGTGATGCATACAATGGGGCCATAGCAGCATGGTCTTAAATCTAAATATTCAGGCAAACAGCCATCTTATAAAACCTTTCAGCAAGGTCTCTGGACCCACTCTCAGTGAGGACTGCTCAACCTAATCTTCTGATCTGGAAAAAAATTCCACACCTTCAAGGCTGCCAAGTGCCCAAGTACACCTTTCAACTCCTCACACGACATTTAAAAAATTCAACCAGAGAGAGAGAAGTATGGAAGCACGTAAGTGTCCACTCTAAGGATCCAGCATGTGTTACAACCAATGGTAAGATGTCTTGGAAGCCCATCTGGAGGCCTCATGCTCTCGTGAGTTGTGTAAGCAGGCATCTAAGTACACAGTGGGCGGCCCTTTTGTTCTCTGCCCACAAATCTCTGCCAAGTCTCCAGGATCCTGCTAGATCCCACGGCAGGTGACGGCTCAGTGTAGCGCCCCCTGAAACACAGCCACCCTAAAATCTGAGTCCTGGCTCTGTGACCTGATGTGGCCAAGTCAGCCCCTCTTTCCTGTGACTTGTTGCTCGCCCCAAGGAATGCACTGTGTACCTACCCCAGCTGGCTGACCGTGATGTCTGATAAATGAAAGAGAAAGCCAACTACTTCACAATACAGATGCGACAGAAACACAAAAGAACAGCAGTCGGTGGTAGCAATTCAAAGAAACTGGAAGTGCTTTGGGGTTTAAATTAAAAGGGAATTAAATCATTGCATAGAAAAAAATACATAGCCTACAGTCACGACTTAAGGCTCTTGGAGCAAAAGAATATTCCACCTCCAATAACCAAGCATAAACATGCACATTTCATAAACCATGGCAGGGCACAGACAGAAAGAGGAGACAAGAAGGTCTGAAATCCATGATTCCAGAAAGATGCCAGGTGTTCATCTTTTCCTGATTCTCCCCAAGCACTTCACACCACTGTTCACAGAACAAAGAGCATCAGTAGTGTACTGTGACTTCCTCAAGGAACAAAGTGTTCAGAGCATTAGTTTTCGCCACTAGAAATATATATTGTTCCTGTATTTTTTAAAAAGAACTTATTTGCATGAGGCCATTAGTATAAAGGGCTAACTCAGTTCAAAATACACTAAGTATAAAGAGCTTCAAAATTAACTTGTAAAAAAGCAAATCCCATTACATTCCACTGCAAATGGCAAGCCCACGACTGGTTTCTGGGGCTTTCGTTAGCCTGCAAGCAAGCGTACATTTTAGGAATCAAGAAGCCGAAATGACCTCAGTAGCCTCTGATCCTGTCTTGGTCACATTTCTGTCACTCAAAGAACCCAGCATCCAGCCAGCATACCTGTAATTCACAGAGAGAGAACTAGTACCCATTCAAATTTTCAATACTTCAAATGGTGACAATTTCAGTCATGAATAAGTTGGAATCTCAACAGTACCAAAATTCTGTTTTAGAAAATTTTATTTATTTTTTTATTTGAGAGACAGAGAGAGAGACCGAGAGAGTCAGGGGAGGAGTAGAGAGTGAGGGACAAGCAGACTCTGTTAGGAGCGCAGAACCAGGCGCTGGCCTTGGTCCCAAGACGCTGAGACTGTGATCTGAGCTGAAATCAAGAGTCAGACGCTTAACCAACTGAGCCTCTGAGGCACCCCTAAAATGCTGCTTTTCACTTAACTTCTAGGGATACTCACAAATACCAACTTAATTATTCCGAGACCAAGGAAGAGGTGAAATTTAGAGGCAGCCCTCTTCTGTTGATTCACGCCCAACAAGTTCTGTCAGCAAGCACGGCTCGGGGTCTCTTCCTACCCAAAGTTAGGACACCTCACAATCTCAAATTGCAGGGCAGGTGAGCCCAGGAACAACTCAAGGGGAGCTGTCACCGATGGAATCCTTAAAGGACTTGGTAGGAAAGTGGGAAAAGAGTGCCTTCAGAAAGATCTGGTGGGTGACGCCACCTGCATACTTCAAACATGCTGGCGTAAGTGACACAGATGGAAGCAGGGGTCTTTGCTTTGCTCTGGACAGTGCCTGGCACACAGTGGCACTCAATAACTCTTTGTTGACTAGGATCTGATTTGTCAGACTTTCTGGGACAGAGTAAAGAAGATAATAGTAAAAAAAAAATTTTTTTTGACTGAAAATATAAAAAAGATTGAGGAGTTGAAAAATCTATATCTGCTTTAAAAAAATCTGTATCTGCTTAAGTTCCAGGTTTTTAAAAATTATTATCATGTCAGACTTAACTACAGAATCCTTAAATGTTAAAATACACTCTGTAATCTTGCCAAAAAAAAAAAAAAATCCTTGTGAAAAATAAAAGACAACCTCACGGCTGAGGGCATCTAAAAATAGAACCAGGCTAATGGATGATTCTTTAAGTGGATAGGTTAAAGATGGCTCTCCAGCACTTGAAAAGATAGTTTTATCCATGTCTGGCTTTAATCAGGAATTCTGAACCCTGAATTTTAGGCATCAGTCACCAGGCTCATAAGACCAACTACCATTTAGGTCCCGGGCTGTGAAGAACACATGAAGAAAGGCGCTAAAAGCTCTTCAGACTCTCTAACAGGAGAAAAAAAAATGCTTTTCAGGTTTTTTAACAAAGCCCAATCTTGCCCAGACTGATTCTGGCTTGAGGAATGGCCTCTCTGGTAATGTGGAATCAATCTCCTCCATACCTTCCAGAAAGGACAGAAGAGATTAAGGCTAGGGAATCTGGAAAGGTGTCACAGTTATATAAATATAAGCAAAAGCCCGGGCTTCGATGGGAAACCTGTTCATTGTCTACAGCATGCCTTCTATGCTGTTTCAAGACCCGTAAGTCATAGATAAAGAACAGTGCAAGTCATTCTTTTCTACAGACAAGAAATGCATTCTGTTGGGTACAGGGTCAATTCCTCCTCCCAGAGGTACATTCGTTTCATTATTGCTAACCTATAAATGTGCCGATTCTTTGGATTTTTTTTTTTAACTGCTTGAAACCCCTCTCCAGTTTGTTCTTCGCTAGTGAGTTAAATAACATCTTTACATGTGACTATTTGTGTGAGAGTCATGATTTTTACCTTCATGTCAGAATTGCCTTTTAATACTTTTTTAGGATCTTTTTTCTAAAGAGAGGTCAACATTTGAATATGCTAAAGTATCCATTACTCCAATCTGAATGTTACTGATTTCAGGGAAGACTGATAGTAACTGACACACAAGAATGATACGGGAACTAACTGAAGTCTATCATTTGCTGATCTTAAGTTACAGTATGCTTCCCCCGTCCTGTGAAGATGACAACTGTTTTAAGTCTCGGCTTACTGGATTCCTTTTCTATGTCAAAGCCTCCATTTAAAGTCTAATACGTGTCCCCATGTTCCCTCTTATATGCATCACCATAAATAATATTGGATTTGGGCTGAATTATTTAGCACTCTTCTCTGTTTCATAAAGATCTTACATTTATCAAGAAGAGAAAGTATTTCCATCTGTTAATTTCCTCCCTGCTCAAGAAAATTTCCCACAAACATTTTATTACCACTTATTACTCACGCTCCTGATTCTTACTTCTTAGCCGCAATTACTCATTTCTTTGTCTCTATTACTGACAAGGCGTGTGGAGCAACACAGCAAGGACATCAAACCCTTCTCTGATCGGCTGAGATTCTCAGTGTTAGTTGCAACTCAAGCCCCATCTACTTTCATTCCAAAGGGTGTTTTAAAATTCTTAAAACGGCGCCTGGGTGGCTCTGTCAGTTGGACATCTGACTCTTGGCGTCAGTTCAGGTCGTGATCTCGTGGGTGGTGGGATCTAGCCACGGGGCTCTGTGCTCAGCGGGGAGTCTGCTTAAAGAACCTCTCCCTCTGCCCCTCCCCCGACTCATGCTGCTCTCTCTCACTCTCTCTCTCTCTCTCTCTCAAATAAATGAAGACATCTTTTTTAAAAAATCTTTGAAACAAAATTTTTACATAAAAATTTGTAGAGTTTATTTTAAAAACTTTTTGTTAAAAAAAAAAGTTCTAGCATTCCCTCTTCTAAAGGACAGTTAGCAAAGGATCTTGATGGAACTCTCCATTTTAACTGTTAAATGGGGGGGGGGGGAAGAGGTTAGAAATATGCAGATTCTTCCCAAACTATTTTTGGGCTTGGCAGCATATGTTAAACTAACCAAATCAAATATCTTCAAAGTCTCAGTCATTTTTGCTCTAAAATGTTTAAAAAAAAAAAAAAAGGAAGAAAGGCGGTAAGCTCAAAGAACCACAGGGAAGCTCTGGGTGCTCTGTCATCTAAGCTGAGAGCCGTCTGCAGGCCGTTGAGCCTGACTTAGGCACCAGCGGGGAGTTCTTTGGGATCACACCTGCCTCCCCCACGCTGGCACGAGCTACGTGGAGAATTCCTTTGAGGACTTTCTGGTAAGCAAGCATTTGGCTCCCCAACAAACAGCCTTACATATGATTGATCCTGAGCTATGCTTCCCAAAATAACTTGTTCCCTTGGAGCCTGGATAATTATGAACAAGAGGTGGCTCTGTGACACGGCAGACCCAACTGTGGCTTGGTTTTAAGCAATAGCAACATTGATTATACTTTCAGGATTCTCTGCTTGAGGAGAGATTCAAGCTTTTCTTTAGAAAAGCAAACTGACGTTTCCCTCCTGGGCCCGTCCCGGCAACTGGGGAAGCAGCTTGTACGACACGGACGGCAAAATAAATATTCTTTAATTCAAGTTCACCATACTGTTACTATTTTCAGGGACCCAAATAAATGGATGCCTACACAGAGGGAGTCAAGCATTCATTTAGAATGCAGCAGCTCCCTGTAATTCACCACATTCCCTGCGTTGGTATTTTGGACCAAAGCACAGTTCTAAATCGGGAACAGACCCTGTCAGGTATGTCTACAGGTTTCCTCTTCATATGGGAAAAGCTCTGGTTAACAGAAGGGGCAAAAACAGGGAAACTGGGCATTCCCAAAGTTCTTGCTCGCACCACACTGGAGGGAACCAGGCTGGGATTTCCTCCCTCAGAAAGTTCTTCCCTAGGGCTCGTGCTGGTTGGAGAGCAGTCACAAAAGTACAGAATGAAGTCCTCATTATCCTGAGGCATTTCAGATAATTACATATTATAGTATAAAATTCATCAACATATGCTTCCATACTATAGCATAAAGTGCTCTAGGAGACAATATGGCCAAATGTGAATGCGAGTTTTCTCTAGACTGTGACTTTTAAAAATTTCTTATCCGTATTTTCTACAGGGAATGTGTATGCCTGATGCAAAATGTATCTTTAAAAAGTGACTCAGGGGTGCCTGGGTGGCTCAGGAGGTTAAAGCCTCTGCCTTTGGCTCAGGTCATGATCCTAGGGTCCTGGGATAGAGCCCCACATCGGGCTCTCTGCTCAACAGGGAGCCTGCTTCCCCCCTCCTCTCTCTCTGCCCCCTTGTGATCTCTCTCTCTGTCACACAAATAAATAAATAAAACCTAAAAAGTGGCTCAGGCAAGTATATACAATTTGTTAGCCCACTCTTTGGTCTTAGGGGTTATCTGTAACTATGTTAGCAAGTTTTATTTCATTTAATCCTCCACATTTCTCCCTGAAAAAAGAAAAACTACTTACATTGGATATAATTAAGCCACCCTAAACTTCTGAAGTTAATCAATGAGGTGCTGCTTCAGGATTTTTTAAAGTTTCCCATTAAAATCCCTATTTCGACATCGCATTTCAAAACCCTAATGGAGAAGGTACACACCGTCCAAGTTCTAGGATGGCAGAATAGAAATCCTTTGGAGTCTGTAATATCCAGTTACCAGTTACAGCAATAGAACCCACGGTCACACACCAGGTATTTCTGACAGCCTTTTTCCTGCTTCCTTACCAAGTCCTTAAAGGACTCTGACAGGGACAGCCCCACCAGTATCTGAAACAAGGGCAATCTTGACAGTAAACATGAATTTATCACATAGTAAATATACTTATCACCACTTCACTCCCAGATTTCCCAAGGGCCTGAACATTATATATATATATATATATATATTTTTTTTTTTTTTTAAGAAAAGACAACCTGCCTGAAGAACAAAGAGATTTGACTTTGGTGACTGGTCTGCATAGTTAAATAATGTTTACCTTTCATTTTTCAGACGTGCAAAACAAACATCCTTGAAGCACAGCACATACTAATATCAAACTGTCTTAAGGAGACATCGATACAGTATTTATAAAACCATACAGATAGCATATCAGATAACAAAAGCATATGGCGGCATGCATTTCAGAGGGGAATCTGGCCCACCAATGGGGTCGGTGGCCCGATGTCCCTCCACACACAGGGCTCACTCCCACAGCTCTCTGCAGGGCTTGGTCTCCTAAAGGATTAGGGAATTAAAACACTCAGACACTACTAGACTCTGGCATTTAAAGCTGCCAAACTATAAGAAATCTCACTTCACCAATATCTGCATTTTTTAAAGATCAGAAATAGGCAAGTACTCTGAGAAAAGGCATTATTATCTTATATATAAATCATTTGGGACTCAACATTATTTTACCATTCTCTGAGGTCGCCAAGGGTATGTCCTGGGAACAGAGTGACCACTGAGTTACTGTCTAAACTGCATGACTTCTGCGAGTCGAAGGAGAAGTGGTTTCTAATTTCCAGGTGAGACCATCCTGGGCCGACCTGGATGCAAGGTCCCTACCTCTCACTCCACCTCCTCATATCCTTTCACGAAGAACAGAGGTGCTGAGAAATGAACACAGGGCACGCCTTAAATTTACACAACGTTGTATGACAATTATATCTCAACAAAACTGGAGGGGAAATACAAGATAAATAAAATAAAATGGAATTTTTGCAAGGAATGAGAGGTGGCCTGGAGCTGCAGTGTGCATCCGGCTTCCCCCCATCACCCCAAGGACCACCCTAGAAATGGACACATGTAAGCAGGCAGGGGCCCAATCTGTATCTAAATAAAATCCCCGGAACCAGTCTTGGCAAGACTGCCCCTAAAAATAACCTTTCCCCAAGAACCCTTTAAATGTCTGTTCTCTCCTTCCTCCGGCTGTACTCTGGGGGTGGTGGAGGAATGAAGATGTACGAGTATCAAATTCAGCATCCTCAGACATTTTTCCCACCTCCTGTCTCAAATCCAAGCTCTCCATCCCAAGTGGCAACAGCGGTGGTCGTAGGAACGGAGAGAGAACTAGACAGATAACCCTGAAAGAGGTTACAGGGTCACTTGATCAGATCAGTTTGCAGCAGGAGAGAGATACTGCCTACACATGGCCCAAACCCTATCAGTAGTGACTTCATATGTGGCCACAAACTCCTAGCGTCGAACCATTCCCATTTTCACAGGATGGGAAGAGGCTTTGCCTCCACCCAAAGTGCTTCGCACACCTCCCATCCTCTTCTTGTGGACAGCCTGAAATCCACCCTGATGACGGGGGTTATGGTCTTAAAAAGGTCACCTCTAAAACACAGGTGATCTCCAGAAAGGCAGGTGTTGGGAACCTTCCGTTTTTAGGAACAGATGATTATAATGTTAAGAATATGAGAAATCCTTAGGAGACTTTGGGGGTGAGGGGAGGTATACAAGTAGGGCAGAGGAGGGAGGAGGCCCAGATGGCCAGAGGGGTAGCAGGAAGTGTGGGATTTTAGGTGAAAAGAGAGGAGCTCCGAGAGGGGAAGGAGATAACCGGCGTCCTTCAAAGTTGTGCTTCATGCTGCTTTCTTTCAAAGTTGTGTTTATGGAATAAAACACTAGTTGAACATAAAAACTTTGTTCTTCCTCTTAGAAGTGGACAACCTTGGTGGCCATTTCACAGTATACTCACATATCAAAACATTCTGTATAGTTGAAATATATACAATTTATTATTTGTCAATTATACCTCAATAAAGCTGGGCAGGGGTAGAATTGGACATTCCCTGTCCATGAAACAGGTTTTCCTTGGCCAGCTGGGTTCAGAAGTATTCACTGTGTTCTATAGTCTCTCGGCTCCTGTGTATGTTTGAAACTTTCCATACTAGGAAGTTATAGAACAGAAAAGTGGGATTTTTTTTTTTAATGTAAAGTAAAGGGAGTCCTTGGTACGGCCACATCAGTGTTTAGGCTGAATCTCTGTGGACCCCAAATCTTAGAGAGAGCTGCTGTCCACTAAGACATCATGCCTATCCTAGAAGATGAATCTCATCTGTGTTCATGCCTCTTGGAGTCCCATTTGCTGGTTCCAACAGGGAGCTGACTCAAGAACTTAGGCATCCTGAATGAACTCTGGCTTCTTTTGGAACTGGGCCAACCAGACCAGAAGTTAAAATTCCAAAGCTACGCCCCTAATGGCATGTCCTACTAAACTCTGTTCAGAGGTTTAGTTGGCTTTCCTGTGGTCCCTTTCCTCCTGTGGCATTTCTGTTGAACACCCCAAATGCCATACAGCTTGACCTAGAGAAAACCTCTAGGTGACAATGTTCCCCATGTCTCAAAATTTAGTTCTCTTATTTCCTCAGATGCCCCAATTGTACCCATTTAGGAATGAGAAATTCACAGGCACACACCCTTCCATGACGGCAGTCGGTGAGGGGTAAGTGAGAAATTAGGAATACCGAATCCCGCGCTTCAGATCCAAGGTGTAGGTTATATGTTAAGTTTGGGCAGAAAGCAACAACAACAACAAAAACCCACAAAGTGTTCCATAGCTAAAAGTGCAACCTTCAAAGATAAGCAACTTGGCTCAAATTTCAGCTCTGCCACTTGTGGACCAGAGGATGCAATAGAATATTACCACCAGCACATTTTACAAAGTTCCCATTGAGAGACAGAGCCGTGTCTTCGTACTTTGGAATTCTGTTCCAGCCACCTTTCCCCACCCGCAACAGCTCTTGGACAAATTACTTAAATTCCCTGGCTAAAAAAAGGAGGGTAATAACACTCAGCTCTCAAGACTGTTGTGAAGAGTGAATAAAATAGTACCTTTGGTTAAAACAGTGCCTGGTAATTCTCAATAAATTAGTTGCTCTGCCCCGTTACAGTGAATAGTTTGGGATACTGACAATAACACGCCAAATCCCCTCCCCCTCCCCCTTTTTTCTTAATCCACTAGCAAAAATTCACATATGAAAATATCACTTTTACCGTCTTGTTGGAATTCTTTTTGTTTTGGTGTTATACCAAAAAAAAAAAAATTTAAGTATCCTTCTGTCTCAGAATTTAACAAAAGAGATCAAAATATGCAATGAAATAATCAGCCACCTCCTATTTCATAAAATTCCAGTAATTGAATAGAAATTACACGGTGTGTAAGATATAAAATGCATGACTTGCATTTTTCCAACTAATGTCTCTCTCCCCACATCCCAGCCCAATCTCACTCTCACCCCTGCTGCCACTGAAAAATTTGTTTGTCTCAAAATAGAAAAATACTATCCTCTTTAAAATGATTACAATTCTGTATATGTCTTCTATCATCTGCATGACTGATGCTCTCCAACACCCAAAATACCAGGAATGTTTTCTAAAAACCTTAAAACAAAACATCTAAATGACGGCAATAATTTGTTTCATTTCCTTAATTTTTTAAATGATAATATGGGGGAAAAAAAGGAAACCTACCTTGGAGTTAAATTCTACATTTAGTGTAAGATGAAACAAATTCTACTGTTTTTAGTAATCCTCAAAAATTTCCAATATAGTCTTCCTCAAAAAAGCCCATCGTTGGCCCTTTCAACCGCAGAAGGGTTTTATGCCCCAGACCTGAGCAAATCACCATTAATAATTTCTTGCAGCTTTTCACTTCCTTTGAAAGCGTAACTTACCTCAACGGCTAAAAGATCTCCCATCCCATGTCGCCAAATCCCTGGGTTTCTCTTTCAGCAGTTACCCAATTCAAATGCCAAACTCAGACTGGCAAAGTTCCAGTGGAATACCATGGTGAGATTTCTCCAGGAAGAAAATCAAAGCCATCTCGACAGTTCGAGTGGTTCCAAGTCGTCTGAGGCAAGCACATCTTCACGTAGAGAAGCAATGCGTCCATGGGCAGGTAATATCACTGCTTCCTGCGGAAGTCCTCTTCTCTGAGATCTTCCTCCATGTTCCCCTCCCCAAAGTTTCAACCACTGCCTATGAGCAGATAGCTTCTATGCCTGAACCTCCAGCTTGACCTTTCTCCTTGATATTTCCATTGGATAGCAAGCCCTCAATCCAAACCTCACATTTTTAACTAGGACAAAACCCAACAATCCCCCCGCCCTTACTTTCCTAAATGAACACCAAAAGTGTTAGAGATAAGTCTAGAAATGGTTAGAATTTAGCTTTATGGTCTGGCTACTGTATTGGTACTGGTCAAGGATCTCAGACATAGTGGGACATAGCAGTACCATAGTTTTATTGGGTTGAATATAAGAAAGTGCAATTTTTGGATGTGAAAAAGGTCAGCGTCAAAGAGTTTCACATGGGTAAACATAATATAAAATTTCTCAAAATTCTAATAAAGACCAATGACATTACCTAACTTCTAAATAATTATTTTCACATCCTATTTGATGATCATGAAATAAAAACTCTTTATGGCTCTAAAAGGTAGGATTTCTTGATTTGCCAATCTCAATTAAAATTGTCTATATAAGACTCAAATGACCTCATATTCACCTACTTGTCCATCTGGTCCTCAAAATTACTAAAAAAGGAGGGTTTTTTTCCCCCCAAGATTACATGTCTTTTAGTGAAAAGGCTGTCACAGATACCACTAAGAGTCTATTTTCAATTTGCAATTATTCCTAGGGATTATAACTAACACTTCTACCTCCTAGCAAAAACAAATGAAGATAACTCAAAGTCACACTAACTTCTCAGTTTTGGACTTGGCACTCAGGTCGACTCCTTTCCAGGAATACACACACTCTTCCAAATCACCCATGAATATCTATTCTTTATTTTCTAACTCCGCTACTATGAAGTGCAACATGTTTTCCAAAAAAATTTGTTTTACCATATTTTGTATATAAGAATCACACATTTAAATTTACTTATGTGAATCATTAATGTAATTTTTCTTTATTAAGTGGGTAAAGATTCTCAATCTGAGGAAAAAAATGGTCATTTCAAATCAAATTTAGCTGGCTAGAAATTCTGCTCATTAATATGGTGACATGTTATAATTTAAATAAATTTGCATGAATGAATTTTTATTTCAAAAATCTCTAAATTCCAATTTTTTTTAAATTAAGCAGCTTGTCTTTGTAGGCTCCGTCTTAGAATAAGAATTAAGTCGGATAACTCCATTCATTTTGAGGACTTGAGAAAAATACTTTTTTTAAAACCACTACGGAACAGGCATGAATTGGAGTTAATACATATATAGCTCAAAGAGTTCTAAAGACTGTAAAAAAAAGTTTCTTAATTGTTACATTTAAAATTTTTAATTGTGCTAAACTAAACACTTTTCAGAAATAGGGCTCATAATTTTCTCATTCCAAAAATGAGTACAGAGTCTGAGCAGGCTCAGGGCTGGGCCTGGGGAACCAGAGAAGAGTGTCTGCTCATAGTCCTCTCCTCAGAGAGATCATGACGGCACCAGGGGACCATGTCTTAGAAGTCTGGCCTCTTGCAGGAGGGACTGCAGAATGGGTGGAGGAGGCTGGGTATAAGGCAAAGGGGTGAATCAAACATGGTGAGGGCCACTCTGTGGGATTGGACCTTCATCCTGCTGGGGCGGGAAATGGAATAGCAGACAGAGCTTAGCTTGGACCTGGCCTCCCAAAGCACTGCAGGAGGTCTGAATTCTCTGCTGAAGGCAATAAAGAACCACAGACGGATTTTAAGCAGGAAATACCATGAGTAGGCTTGTGCTCCATAAAGATCACTCCTGCCAGCATCATGGAGGAAAGCCTGAAGAGAAGCATAAGCCACGGAAGGCTGACAAAGTAGGAGGCCACCACCCTAACCCAGGCAGGAAACACAGAAACTCTGAAGACCTTAAAGTACATAATGGGATGAAGGGGCAGCGTCCAGAGGATTTTGGCAGGTGAGCTCCACCAGAGTTGGGAGAGAGGGAGGCACCAAGAGTAAGTCCCAGGATCCCATTTGAGTGCCAAGGAGGAAGATGTCTCCAGTACCATGATGGCAAACCACATGGGAGAAGCATTTTGGAAATAATCTCTCTTTTCCTTCACCAGCCTGGTTGAACTGGGTGGCCCTTTCTGTGCTTTGCAATGACCTTCTGTCTCTTGAACCTGACTATAAGCTCCTTAAGGCCTAAGGTCAACTCAATTCTCTATTCCTGGTCCCTAGCAGGCCCATTATAAATGTCAAATAAAAGAATGAATGGCCATGCCTATGCCCCACTACATCTTGCTCTTCAGTAGGGTTGCAGGTCAAAGAATCTTCCGGTTTCTGACATGGGAAACTGTGGGGAGGAGGAGGGGTGCGTGTGCCACCACCACCCACCCACCCACACAGCATGCGCTCAGATACCTTGTTCGCATAAAAAATGTTCCAGACTGCTTTAGAAAGACCAATTCCTTGCACTCAAGATTTTCCTGCCTTTGGAATTTGTCTAGCACAGCAGTTAGCAAACGTTCCCCCTAATCTCTGCTTTCTGTTCTTTCTGGAAGAATCAGTACCGTTCCCAGGGAAACAGCGGTACAATTCTGACTGTCCTCCAACGTATTCCGTACCAACTCCTCTGCTCATCATGGCGGCTCCCCCACCCACTCGGGTCCTGCGCCTTTTCTGTAGGTGTCTCCCAGCTGCAGCAACTGACGGCGGCGTGTGCTGACAGCTTTCTGAAGCCGAGTTCATTAAGTTTCCCAGCTAAGAATTATATGTGTCCTCCCACTCTTGGAGAATCTTTGGAGTTCAACTTTCTACCATGGTGCCCTTGGCTGGAGGGGTGAGGCACGCTCCAGGATGTACCCCAGTGCCTTGGGGAGGGTCCAAAGACAAAGAGTGACTCTTCTGCCTCACACCCCGTGCACGTGTGATCATCTACAGCAACTCAAGTGCACTTAGAACAACAGTCCCTCCAGGGGCAGAGGCTACTTGGGGCTCATACTAGATTCTGTCTGTCCACGCCTACCCACCAACATCCTTCCCTGGACATCAAAGGTCCCTTGGAACTCCCGCCCTCCCTTCCAGCCGTGGCCACAGGGACACACCACCCTCCCCTCTGCCATGGAGTGCACCCTCCTCCCCTCTCCCCTGCACTGGATGACAGACATATCCTGTAAATGTGCAGCTTTCTCTCTCCTGGCCAGTGAATAGACTCTCCTCATCAGTTTGCTCATTTCTCGTCAATACTGCTGTCTTGAGTTTCTAGTCCAGGAGCTCTCAGGGTGGGATCATGTCTGCTTAACTGGATTTATGAGCAGCCTGCCGTGGAATAGCACGGTGCCATTTAATACTTTTATAATCCCTCCTGACCACTCTCAAATTGATGCCTTCCTCGCCATTGCTCGACCTGGTTCTAATCCTCACCACTCTGCCCAGCAGGTCCTATCTTGGGCTCCTGCCTGGGTCTCCCGGACTCAGGTCCTCACGCATCTGATTCTTCCTGCAAACAGTCTGCTTCTTTAAGCACGGACCGCTAGAGCTCCAACACCTGCAGGGCTCTGCCCTCATCCTCGTCCCAGTCCACTGTAACCTGGGCCCTCTCTCTGCATCCCAGTCTCCATCATGAGCTTCAGCCACGCCCGTCTCCTTCTCTTTCTCCCTCAAGCACATCACAAGCAGCAGACACCTGCAAGATCATGGAGCCTGGTGTCCCAGCCTGCCCACCCTTTCGACCCTCCCTCTCTGAGCTTGTCCCCTCAGCCCTTTGTCAGAGGGTGGTGAAGAGGGGCTAGGGAAGAGGGGAGGGTGGGTGCTTTCATGGCACTAAAGAGCGATGTGAACACTTATTATGGTGACATCCCACTTATCCACGTACCTCCCTGCCCCCAAGAAACACAACAGTCGCTCTTCACTTCATTTCTCCAGCCAGGAATACGATTTTCGTCTCCTCTCTACTCAGCTAATGTTTAGTTACTACTGAAATTAAGGTCTGGCCCGAGTCCTACTCACTCACAAAGCTACTTCTCATTGTCCCCACCCACGACAGCTTTCCTGATTTCACCTATAATTTCTGTTCTTTACACAACAATTAATATTAAGCCATGTATTATTTCCCTCCAGAGTCCAACAGTGTAAATCCTCTCTTTACAATACATCAGGATAAAGGGAAGCTGGTGATTTAATGGACATGGAGTTTCAGTTTGAGGCAATGGGAAAATTCAGGAGACGGATGGGTGATAGCATGATATTGTGAATGTGTTCACGTCACTGAATCGTACACCTAAGAATGGTGACAATGGTAAGTTTTATGGAAAGTCTATTTGACCACACACGAGAAACATTACAGCAAAGCCACTAAGCAACAAGTCTGTGCCTCATCATCCCTCCCCAGTCCAGGTGTAGAGCTCACTACTGTGAATAAAAATATTTGCTGCATGAGGATAATAACATCTGAACATTTAGACTGTATGGAGCCCCTTCCACATAAACTAGTTTAACCGTTCGATCCTGAGAAACACAATGAGGTAAGAAAGGTATCGCTTACCTTTATTTTCTAGATACATGGACACGTGAAGGCTTAGGGACTTGACAACGGTCAGAGAGTACCAGTGAGGGCTGAGAGCCCTCTAGGTTTCACGAACCTGGAAATGGTCACCCACTTTTTAGTAACTGTTCACCTTGTTGAAACACATACTGCTTTCTCTCCCGGGAAAAATTCACGCAAAGGCAGATTTCCTGGTGCAGAGGAGAAGAGACTCCACTTTGCTCCCTTCCTCGGCAGGTACTTGCCATGGAACACTGGGCGGGGCAACCTCAGGTTCCCCGGCTCTCTAATTAACCTGGACCCTGTGGGCAGCTGCTCCCACACATGTCTTTGGATGCTGCCTGACCTGACCCGGTGACATTTTAGCCTGGGTGACAGGATGAACAGGAGGTACTCTGAGGTGAGTGGTGAATCAGTCCATCTAGCTTCTGACTATGCAGAAGAACTTGACCTTCTCTAGGACTGATTAAAACTGGGGAGAACTCCAATGGGGAAATATACTAACCACTCTCTTATTCTCCCAAAAGCTGGTAAAAAAGTGTATTGATCATCCAGCCATATACAAGTTAAGGGTGTAAGGACCCCTCATGTCACAAAACACACAGCATTTATTTCCTTAAAAGGCCTGTGCTAGCCTCCCAGAGCAGTGAAGGACAGCACCCCGTGCTTACAGAGATAGCACACATAGTCAGCATTGCTGTTCTGACAAGTCACCTCCTGATTAGGCTTCAGTCAAACTGAAGGTTGAATATGTTCCTTGGTTCCAAGAGGAGCTTTCTTCTAAATACCAAAGCTCGAGAAGTTTCAAAAGTCCACGGAAGACAGCCTCATTTACATGAATATAAATATCCCCGTCCCCGTTTACTAAACACCCCTGAAAGAGAAGGGGAGCACTCTGAAATCCCTGTTTGCATACTTAATGGTAAACTCAATGTCTTCTGAATTGCCTCCTTTTGGAAAAAGCATGAAGCTTCCTCAAGAAATTGAAAATGGAATTATCACAGGAACCAGAAATTTCATTTCTGAGTACAAAACCAAAAAAAAACTGAAAGCAAGGTAACGAGAAGATACTGGTACGCACACACTTACACCAGCCTTATTCACCGTTGACAAAAGCAACCCAAGTGTCCATCTTCGGATAAACAGATAAGTAAGTGGTATGTACATAGAGTGGAATATCATTCAGCCTTAAAACAGAAGGAAATACTGACCCATGTCATAACATGGATGGACCCTGAAAACATTATGCTAAGTGAAATAAGCCAGCCAGAAAAGGACAAATACAGGAGGATTTCACGTACATGAGATCCCTAGAGGAGTCACATTCATAGGGACGGAAAGTAGCAGGGCGGTTGCCAGGGGCTGGGGAGAGGGGAGAATGTAAAGTTACTCTCTAATGGGTATACAGAGTTCAGTTTTCCATGATGGAAAAAGTTCTGGAGATTGGCCGCATAACACAGCAACGTGCAGTCCTTAACCTTAAAGAATGGCACACTTAAAAATGATTAAGATGGTACATTTTTTGTTACATGGATTTTGCCAAATTTTTAAAAAATCACCATCTAAGAAAAAGAAAAAAAAAGCACTATACTTTCACTAAGTCCTTCTGTAGCAAGGAATTCCACACCAGAGAGCAAGGATTACCATAGCCTATGAGACTCTCTGAACTGTGGATATAATTAGGCACCACATCCATTAAAACACTACGGACGTCATCATGTGTTACCAACATCTGTTGACAGATCTCATACCCAGCATATCACTGAAACAGAGTGTGGAGAAGGTAGCCCACAATAGAAACAATGGTATTTTATCCTTGCCCTGTTCCAACAGTGTGTCTCATAAGACATAAATAGAGGCCACTCACTGCTCCTATTCTGAACTCACAGTTCAATATTATTTTATTGACTTGAGTAGGTGCTATACCAAAAGTAGGAACACAGTATGTTTTAGATCTGTTCAGATCTGTGTCCTAAGGCAGTGGGGTTCCCCCCCACAGCATCTACAACACTCAATCTATCTTAAGGGGGGAAAAAATGAATTCTCACTTTAAACTTTCTAGCATTCTTTTGAACTGGGATTGGGAAGTATATACACTTTTTTTTTTTTTAGATTTTATTTATTTATTTGACAGAGATCACAAGTAGGCAGAGAAGCAGGCAGAGAGAGATAGGAGGAAGCAGACTCTCCGCTGAGCAGAGAGCCCGATGCGGGGCTTGATCCCAGGACCCTGGGATCATGACCCGAGCCGAAGGCAGAGGCTTTAACCCACTGAGCCACCCAGGCGCCCCAGTATATACACTTTTTAATAAAATATGTCAAGTGCTATACAATTACAATGATATATTCACACAGGAATTCTATTCAAAAATATTGTGAACATGATAAAAAAAAAAGAGGAGATAGATGTCAATGTGGTTTTTAGAAACTGACATTAGCTCTATCCTGATATTGTACTGTAGGAAAAAACAAAAACAAAAATAACAGAAACACTGTTTCTGTGATTAGACCTAAAAATGATGGGCAGAGTACCTGTCCAATGTCTTAGCTACTTTACTGTGTCTCATAAGAAAAAAAGGCAACCTTTGAAAGGAAGACTTAGGAGTTTAAAAAAAAAAACACGTGAAAAATGTAGTAATCAAAACTGTGGGAAAATCTTTTAAAGAAAAACACTAATGCTGAAAGTTAAACTCACTTTAACTTCTTGCTGACTGATAATGCATCACTGACCCAGACGACATATTAATAATCCTCAGGCCATGTGTTTCTCTCACGATGTCGTTTAAAAAACAACAGGAGGTCTGAAATGTTATTTTCCTTTGTAGACTCAACTTATATTTATCACTTCTGTCCTCTTGTTTCCAAGAAGGTGGGGATGGTGGAACTCTTAGGAAACTAAGGTGGAGAGGGAAAGGTACCCAAATGAGAGCTTTAGAATAATAGTAGTAAACGGTATTTGACCAGAGAGAGTAGACGACAAAAGAGAGATCTTGATATAAAAATAATGCTCCGGTATTTGATAATTATCCAAATAGGGAGAGATCCTCGCAGCCAAGGCCGTTCATGGGGACAGAAGGATGGGATGTATGTGTTGCTCCACCATCATATGCTAATTTACAGTGTCATACAGCACACCCACTCACAGGGGCAGTTAGGAGAGCATTTCCCATGCACACATATGGTGGGCAGACTTATTCACTTAAAAGCAGGTCCTTAGGGAATTTCACTTTGCCCCACCCCCCCAGAAAAATAGTGGGGGGAAAGTATAGGGCACCTCACTTTTGTCCTGACACTGTCATCATAAAGTTGGGTTAGCAGGCCTGGGCTGGCACGTCTGACTCCGCCAGGCTCTGTGCCCAGTCAAACAGGAGGTGGGATTTAGCCTCCTGGTGAGCATCCCCTACTTGTTCTAGCCAAGGGGATCAAGAAGAAACCTTGAAATAATGGAATATTCCATTGGGCCCCCAGAGAGCAACTACCAAGAAGGGCAAGGAGCTTTCAGAGCTGGCTGACTCCCTCATCCCTGGGTGCTTACCTCCATGAACCATAAATTGAGTGTGAAATAATTATTACTTTACTGGTGAGTGTCTAGTGTTCCTATAGCATCTCTCTCTTAGGAGCCCAAAACATCTAAGAAATGACTTGCAATTCCTCTTTGGGGAGCCCTGTGGAAATCCCAATGACAGTGATGTTCCCCTGACATCTTTTATTTGGGGAGAGAGGGGCGAGAGGCAAACGGAAACAGTGGTACAGGTAAAGTATAACTCCCGTGGCCAAGGTCACAGACTCAAGGGGTGAGGAGCGACCCGAGAGTCTTTCAGATTCTGATCTAACGCTGATTAAAGCAGATTCACACGTACACAGCACTGTTCCTCTTTTAACATTTTTCGTTCTGTGACTCTTACGTTACTTACACACGCGCGCACACACGCACACGAGCGCGCGCGCGCGCACAGACTGGACGCCCAATTTCGTGCCTGTCCCTGGAAGTGTTCTCCTTCCTAACGGGGCACCCGGGCTACGATGACACAGGACAACACGACACCTCCACCACGCGCCCTCTCGCTAGTGCCCGCAGTCGGCGAGCCCGCGGGGGCTGGGACACACAGACACCGGGGCCGGCCCGCAGGCGGCGGACACGGGCCCCTTGCTGACCTTCCTCTGCTGCTTCTCCCAGGCGGGGTCTAAGAGCAGGTCGCGGTCCCACTCCTCTTCCTGGATCATGTACTCGTCATCGTCATAGACGTAGTTGTACTGCACGCCGGGCTCTATCTGGTTCATGGCGCTCGGGTAGCCGGGGCTGCGGCGGGGCGCGCGGGGCTCGGACGGATTGATGGACTGACGGACCGGCGGGCGGAGAAGCGGCGGGGCCGGCGGGGCGCGCGGAGCTCGGCGGAGGCGCAGGCGGCAGACTGGCGGGCGCGGGGTGACCTTCGCGCGGCTCCTCTCGGGGCAGCACGCCTAGACGCTGGGTCGCGGGCGAAGCACCAGCTCGGGCGGCGAGGAGCTGCCGAGCGGCTTAATACCCGCGCCGCCGGTCACGTGGCCGCCCGGCCGCGCCCCCGCCCCGCCCTCCGCCCGCCTCCGCTCCCGCCGCTCGGAGCACGTGCGGGTGGGCTGGGGCCGGGGCTGGGGCGCGGGGTGGCTGGGGGTCCCTGCTCGCGCCGCTGCAGCAAACCTCTTTGGTGGTGAGCTGAGCCTGCTTGCGCCAGCCCACGCCTCTCACTTACCCTTCTGGCTCGCGGTGGGCTCGGCTTGCCGGCACCTGAGTCGATTGCGGGGTTGGGGTGGCGGCGGGCGGGGGTGGGAGGAATGGATGTATGCGGTCCAGGGGAGGCCTCCACCTGCGACGCATCCAAGTTTTCCATATATCATTTGCATATTCAATTTTCCACATATTCCCATATATAACATGCACTTAAACCCCTGAAAAGTAAAGTTTGAAAGATACAGAATCCCTTCTTGTCCTCCCCTCCCCCACCTAGGGAAATCAAGGCAAGAGACTTGGATCAACCATATTAAAACGTCAGGAACCAAACCAAAGGCGGGAAGTGTCAGCTCTCACCTGCCAGTCATAAATTTAAAAGAACTGACAATGGTGGACAAGCAGCCAGCTTCATGTTACACTTCCATCTCGCCGTGATACGTTGCGCATAAGCATTTCCATCCCTGTGGTTCTGCTTAGCTGTTCCCTGTCAGTTATGCCCGGAAGGAACCAAAGCGCGGTCCTCAGCGACCGGTAGGTTGAAATCTTTTCATCACTTTATGGATTAAGCGCCTACTGTAATCCAGACACTGCTAGGCACGGGGGAATTCAGAGGCAAACTGCTAGGCAGGGCACTTGCCTTCTGAAGTTTAAGTCCAAATTGAATAAAAGTTGCCCACAGATGCTATACAACTGTTTGTGGTTCAAGAGCTTTCAATTTGTTGACATGTTTCAAGCTGACACTATGCCTAGATTTATCATTGTTTCTTAGAATTCTGACATCACTTAGTTTTATTCTTTTGAGCTTTTTGAAAAAGACGTTGACAAATTAGCATACACTCTGCATTCACATTTTTAAAAACATACTCACTAGAACATGAGCTCCATGAGAGCAGGGATTTTGTCTGTTCATAGCTGTAACTCCCGGCAACTAGAAGGATGTCTACTACAAATGAGGTGCTCAAATATTTGTTGAAAGAATAAGCACTCTTGGAAATAGTGATTGACCTCATTTACGTGAATTAAATTTAAGATTTTAAATTTATATTTTGTATTAAAATCATACTCTCTGAAAAAGTTTATCACTAAACTTTAACTATTAGAAACTGTATCAACAATTTTAAAAACTGTGAATCTTAGTCTTCAGAATTAATTGTGGGGACTTCAGGTAGCAGATGAGGTGAAATAAAAGGAAACAGATTTACCTTCCTTCCTGAAATAACTGGAACCTGGGGAACAAATATATAGGAAACAAAAATTTTCAAGACGTTGGTCATCAGGCAAAGAAGGATGATGATGAAAAGAAACAAACAACATGAGTACTGTGATTGTCCTAGTTTATTGCCTGGAGAAAGTTTCTAAGATGCAATCCATAAAGGGGGGACCCAGGCATAGCTCAGTGGTCTCCCTAAAGAAAGTTCAGAGAGAAAAGGCAGCTAGAGTTTGCAAGGCCAGTTACAGAAGAGAGAGCTGCAAAGAGAGAGAACGCTGGATTTTCAGAGACTGCCCCTCTAGTCTGATCAATGAATGCATGGGAAAAAAAGTACCTGAAGCCAAGGGAAGAACCACCCAAAAGAACTGGAAGGAATGTTCTTTGGAACCCCTAAGGGGCCTAGAATAGTTCCTGTTTCCATTAGCCAGAGTGAAAAACTTCGTCATTCACAGAGCATTAGATGGCGTATTCAGAGGTAGGGGGACATTACCCCTAAACTAAATTATATCACTCAATTATATCATTTACTGGACCTGCCTGAAAAAACTCAAAAGAAACTCAAAAGGACCAAATGTTTATTTCTAAGTCATTTAACCATGTTCCAGAACAAATGTCAAAAATGCCTGTAGGAGGGGTACCTGGGTGGCTCAGTGGGTTACGTGTCCGACTCTTGATTTTGGCTCAGGTCTTGTCTCAGGGTGAGATTGAGCCCCACATCTGACTCCATGCTCAGCGGGGTATCTGCTTGAGATTCTCTCTCTCCTTCCCTCTGTCCCACCCACTCTCTCTCAAATAAATAAATAAACCTTTTTTTTAAATGTCTATAGGAATACAAAAACATTCAACACTTAAACCAAAGTAAAATTTGCAATTTCTGGCACTTATCAAAGATTACCAGATGTGCGAAGAAGCAGGAAAGATCCATAATGAGGATATCACGCAAAACTGACCCAGAATTGACGCATAAGTAGGAAAGAACATTTAAAATAATTATAACTGGGGGCACCTGGGTGGCTCAGTGGGTTAAGCCTCTACCTTTGGCTCAGGTCATGATCTCGGGGTCCTGGGACGGAGTCTGCATCAGGCTCCCTGCTTGGCAGGGAGCCTGCTTCCCTCTCTCTCTCTCTGCCTGCCTCTCTGCCTGCTGGTGATCTCTGTCAATTAAATAAATAAAATCTTTAAAAAAATAAAATAAAAAAATAATTATAACTGTATTCCAAATAATCAAATAGCTAGAGGAAAAATGTAACACATTAAGTAGAGATATGGAAGATTTTTTTTAAAGACCTAAGTTTTTTTAAGACCTAAATTTTCATCTAGAGATGAAAAGTATACTATCTGAGCTTAAAAATACACCAAATGGAAAAAAAATAAAAATTAAAAACTCAAAATATACTGAACAGGTTTAATTATGGGGTAAACATCACATAAAAGATGAATGAGCTTGAAAACATAGCTATAGAAACAATCCAATATGAAACCCAGAGAGGAAAAGACTTTTAAGAAATAAGCAGAGAATCAGTGAAGTGTAGGAAAACTTTAAGCCGCCTACTATCTATGTAATCGGAGTTCCTGAAGTGGGAGGACAGAAAAAAATATTTGAAGAAATAATAGCTTAAGTCAAGATATTAATAAGGAGACTTCTACTTCTGGCTCAGATGGAGTAAATGCGGCCTGGGATCACCTCTTCTGAAACAATAAAAAAAAAAAAAGACAAAATATATGAAACAGATGTTTTCAAGACACTGGACATGAGACAGTGAAGTATAGGAATCCGAAGAGATGGGAAATAAATGGGGAGAGTCCTCAAATGGCTTCAGTTTATAGCCTTGAGAGAGCCTGTAGGCCAGAACACTGAGGTAGGGTCTAGGGGACTCCCAAAGTTGAGGAGATGAAGCTGAGCATGGGCAGAAGTACAGCTAGTGTTCACAGGACAGGGTATCAGAGGGCGGAACACCCACAGAGAGCGAGCTCTGGAGACCTTCAGTGTCCCACTGAATATTTGGCAGAGCTCAGAGCAGAGCATGACTGTGAGGAAAACACCTAAGACCAGGGAGACAGCATCTGAAAGGAGTAGGGGAACAGCACACAGCAGTCTCACAAGGCCACGTGAGTGTCTGAGCCAACCGCAGGACTGCAAAAAAAGAAAAAAAAACAAAACCTCATAATCTGCAGAGCAGTGAGTAGAGTACTTGGGAAGGTCTTGCTTCAGCAGTGTGGAATTAATTATTCCTAGGTTACTCCTAGAATGAGCATTGCTCTAACCCAAGTTAGCAAATCATAAAACAATCATAATGTCACAAAAGCAGGACCCAAAAGGATAAAAATGTTTCCAAGTAACTTGTTTCCAAGTGACCTGTTTCTGAGAAACTTAACTACATCACAGAACAAAAGCTCAAGAACAAAAGCTCAAGAAGAATACAAAAATATCCAGCACCCAACAAGGTAAGAACGTATGATCTGGCAAGCAATCAAAAATTCCCACACATGAGATAGGCAGAAAAACATAACCCATGATAATGAGAATAACAATCAATCAAAACTGACCCAGGGTTGACAGAGAAGTTAGTTACCAGACAAGGACATTAAAACAGTTAACACACCTGCGTTCTGTTACATTCAAAAAGTTAAACAGAAACAAATGGTTGATTTTTTTTTTCTGAAGACTTGAATGAAACTTTTAGAGATTAAAACTACCGTACCCGAGATGAAGAATACACTGCATGGGATTAAGTGCAGATTAGACATTGCAGAAGAAAAGATTAGTGAATTTGAGAGCATAGAAATAGAAACTGTCCAAAATACAGACATTAAAAAATAATCCAAAAGAATGAAAAGAGCGTCAGTGATATCGTTCGAGGGGTAATTCACCGTAGGTCCTGAGGATGCCTATATATTCTTGCCAGTATCCCAAAATTGTAGGACTCTGGCAATTTAACTGGGCCATTGCTCAAGATTCTACTTGTAATGAGCAACCTTGACAGATGAGGTAATATCTACCCTTAAACAAAGAGCAGTGTTGCTGCTGCTTGCTATTAAAGTCGTGAGTCCCCAAGTTCAGTGTTCCTCTCTCATGAAACCCTCTATATGAGAAGGCTTCCATTATGGGCATCACTCTTGTGAAACTGGGGGATTATAGAAAACCACCAGGAGCAACAAGATAGATCATAGGGCCATAAACCAACTCTCAATAAAGTTAAAAGGATACAAGTCTTACAAAGTATTGTTTCAGACCACAATAGAATTAAATTAGAAATCAGTAGCCAAAGGACCTCTAGAAAATCCCCATATATTTAGAAATTCAGTAACATCTAGGTAACCCCAAAATCAAAGGAGAAATTAAAAGCGGAAACTAACATTTTAACTGAATAAAAATGAAAACACAATAGATCAGAAGTTGTGGGGTATCACTGAAACAATACTTAAGGGAAAATTTATAGCATTAAGTGTATCAAAAAAGAACAATCTTACATTAATGACCTCAAGCTTCTACCTTGAAAAAAAAATGCAGAGTAAACCTGAAGTAAGCCAAAGAAGGAAATAATAAAGATCAAAGTAGAAATCAAGAAAAGATGTAAAACAGAAACCCAATAGAGGAAAATTAATAAAATCAGTAAGCCTACACCAAAACTCTCTCTAAAGAGATCAATTAAATTGATATTTAAAGCCACACTCATTTTTAAAACACACACACACACACACACACACACACACACACACAAAGTTATCAATATCAGGAATGAAAGAGGTGATCTCATTACAGATTTTAGAGATATTAAAAGAATAATAGGTGAGGATGCCTGGGTGGCTCAGTGGGTTAAAGCCTCTGCCTTCAGCTCAGGTCGTGATCCCAGGGTCCTGAGATGGAGTCCCACATCAGGCTCTCTGCTCAGCAGGGAGCCTGCTTCCTCCTCTCTCTGCCTCCCTCTGGGCCTACTTGTGATCTCTGTCAAATAAATAAATAAAATCTTAAAAAAAAAAAGAATAATAGGTGAATATTACAAACAACTATATGCCAATAAATTCAAAAGCTTAGAGGAAATCAACAAATTCCTTTAATGACATACACTATTAAAGCTCAGTCAAGAAGGCATAAAAATTCTGAATAGCCTTATATCTATTAAAAAAATTCAATTGGTAGTTTAAAACTTCTCCCACCCCACCCCACCCCCAACACACATAAAATCTCTTAGGGCCATCTTGCCTTAGGGGCATCTTACCTTGTGGTAAATTTTATCAAACATTTAAAAAGAAATAATACCAATTAGGCACAACCAGGAAATTGATGAGAAGGTCCTGCTTTCCAATTTGTGCTATAAGACCAGTATTAGTCTGATACCAAAGATAGATAAAAACATCACAAGAAAGCTACGGATCAATATCTTTCATGAAAATAAATGCAAAAATGCTCAAAAAATTTTAGCAAATTGGATCCATGATGATGAAGTAGAATTTATTCCAGGAAATTCAGGATCAGCTTAAATATTCAAATTTATCCGTTTTTATTTATTTATTTTTTAACCAAAGGATAGTCAACATGCTATAGTGTATTAGTTTCAGGTGTACAACATTTACATGATGAAATATTCACCACGGTAAGTGTAGTTGACCATGTGTCAAACATACAAAGTAATTGCAATATTACTGACTATATTCCCTGTACTATCCTTTACATCCTTTGACTTATTTATTTTAAAACTGAAGTTTGGTGACACCTGGATAGCTCAGTCAGTGGAGTATGCAATCCTTGATCGTGGGGTCATGAGTTCAGGTCCCATGTTGGCATGGAGTCTATTTTTTTTTTAAATTGGGGTGTCTGGGTGGCTCAGGCAGTTGACTCCACCTCTCAGTTTCAGCTCAGATCATGAGCTCAGAGTCGTGAGAGCCTCACCTCCAGTTCCATGCTCAGCACAGAGTCTGCTTGGAATTCTCCCTCTCTCTGTCTGCCCCTCCTCCCACTTGCTTTCTCTCTCTCTCTCTCTCTCAAATAAATAAGTCTTTTAAATAAATAAATAAGTAAAATAAAAGACATTAAAAAAAGACAACCGAAGTTTATACCTCTTAATCCCCTTCATATATTTCACCTAAACCCACCCCCTTCTGTTCAGGCAACTATCAGTTTGTTTTTTATATTTATGACTCTGTCTCTATTTTGTTTTGATTTTAGATTCCATGTGTAAGTAAAATTATATGGTATTTGTCTTTCTCTGTCTGACTTATTTCACATAGCCTGATACCTACTAGATCCATCCATGTTGTCATGAATGGCAAGACTGCATCTTTTTTATGGTTGCATAATATTCCATTATATATACAGCAAATAGATATTCTCTCTCTCTCTATATATATATATAATATATACATATATATAATATATACATATATATAATATACATTGCACATCTTTATCCATTTATCTATCAATGGATATTTGTCTATCAATGGACACAACAAAGGTTGCTTCCATATCTTGACTATTGCAGTGAACACAAGGGTACATGTGTCTTTTCAAATCAGCATTTTCATTTTCTTAATAAATACTCTTAATAAATACCCAGAAGTGGAATTACTGGATTGTGTGGTATTTTTTTTAAAGATTTTATTTATTTATTTGAGAGAGAGAGCACACAAGTGGAGGAAAGGGGCAGAGGAATAGGGAGAAGCAGACTCCCCACTGAGCAGGGGCCCGGAAGAGGGCCTCTATCTTAGGACCCTAAGATCATGACCTGAGCCAAAGGCAGATACTGAACTGACAGAGCCACATAGGCACCACTGGTATTTCTATTTTTAATTCAAAAATGGATCAATTTAATTCACCATCTTAGCAGACTCAAAAAGAGAAACCTCAATAGATATGAAAAAACATTTGACAAAGTCCAACATCCATTACCAATAAAACTCTTAGTAAAATGAATTATAAAGGAGTCTCCTGAATCTAGTAAAGGGCATCGAAAACCAGAAACAAAAAATCAAAACAACCATAGCTAACATCATACTTACTGTTAAAAAATTGAATGCTTTCCACCCTAAAATCGGAAACAAATCAAGAACAAAACAATTACGCCTGCTATCACAACTGCTATTCAACATTGCACTGGTAATTCTAGCCACGGCAATCAGTCAGGAAACAACATACCCACCCAGATTGGAAAAGAGGTAAAACAAACTGTTTATTCCCAATGATCATCTATGTAGAAAATTCAGTGAGTTTTTCAAAAAAGCTATTAGACTAAGAACTGAATTAATCAGTGTCATGGGATACAAGATCTTGTATCATGGGATTCAAGATACAATACAATAAATTGTATTCAGAAATCTCCAGGCCCAACTGACTTTTTTAGAAAATTCTAACAAAATTTAAAAAAGAAATAACTCCAATCCTTCACAATCTCTTCCAGAAAATGGAAGAGGAAGGAACATTTCCCAGTTCATCTTATGAAGCCAGCATTACCTCAGTACCAAATCCAGGCAAAACAAAACAAGAAAAGAAAAAAGATAGAAAGAAAATTACAGACCAGTTTTCCTAGTTAACACAGATGCAAAACTCCTCAACAAAATATTAGCAAATTGAACTCAGGATTGTGGAAAAATAGCAAAAGTATTTACAAATTACATATCCAACCACAAACTTATATCCAAAAGTATATTAAAAATTCTGTGCAAAAGTAAGAAAATGAGCAAATCAGTGGAAAGACAGACAAAAGCCTTGAGCAGGTAATTCATCGACTAGGATAGATTAATGGAAACTAAGGGCACGGACAGATGCCCAGCATCAGTGGTCATTAGAAAGATGAAAATTAAAACCATGATGAGATACCACTACCCACCTATAAAATTATCCAAAATTAAGAAGTCTGAACATGTCAAGTGCTGGCAGGGACATGGAGAAATTTGAATTCTCATACACTGTTGGTGGGAATATCAAATGTTACAACCACTTTGGAAAACAGTTTGGCAGTTTCTTAAAAAGTTAACCATATGCCTACATATGACTCAGCCACTCCACTGAAGGTGTTTTTTTCAAGAGAAGGGAAAGCATGTGTCCATTCCAATGCTTGGACACAAATGTTCATAGCAGCTTTATTTGCAGTAACCCCAAACTGGAACTAGCCCCAATGTGCATCCATGGGAAAATGGATAAACATTGTGGTAAATTCATACATAGAATACTATTCAGCCATAAAAAGAAAAGAACTCTCTTAAAATCATTATGCTGAATGTAAAAAGTGGACACAAAAAAGCCTATAAAAGAGTCTTTGCCTATTTATGTAAACTTCTAGAAAACACAAGCTAGGGTGGGAAGGAAGATTACCAAGGGGCATAAGAAAACTTTCTGGGTGTTCAACGTGTTCATCACCTAGACTGCAATGATTGTGTCATGGGTGTACACATATATCAAAACGTAACAAATTGTATATTTTAAATATGCATAGTTTATCTAATGCCAATTATATTTCAATAAAATTGCTTTAAAACCTAAATGTGTGTTTCTCTGTTGCCTCAACAGTCTGTAATGGTTTCGTATCTGCTGATGGTAGTTCTTTCAATACCTTACAAGTTTTGAGTTTAATATTTGGCCTGTGTTTGGAGGCCCATCTAATGTGCCTTTTCCTCCAGGGGCCCCTGGGTGGCTGAGTCAGTTAAACATCTGACTTTGGCTCAGGTCGTGAAGTCAGGGTCCTGGGATCGAGCCCTGGGTCAGGCTCTCCACTCAACAGGGAGTCTGCTTCTCCTTTTGCCTCTCCCCCTGCTCATACTCTTTTTCTTTTCTCTCAAATTAATACAATCTTTAAAAAAAATAAAATAAAATGTCTTTTCCTCTAAAACAACTCCTGCTAACTGCAGCCCCAAATGACTCACTTCTGCATTCTAGGTAACCGTTAGATACATAACTAACAAATACCGCCTCGAATCATAAATAATTATATATAATTTTACTGGATTATATACTCTCAGAAGTCTTATCTTATATAGTTTAGAATACCAATTCCACCTGATACCAAAAAAAAAGTATCTGGTGGGTATCCATAATGTTTAAGAAACTAAAAAATAGAGTCAACACATTTAATTGCTTTGTACCAGAAACTACAGAGAATGTTTTGAGTGCTAACTAATTAAATTTCACAAAGACCGTATGTCTGAAGTAAGTGTAATCATCCTCATTCACACAAGAGAAAACCGTGGCTTAGAGAAATTAAGTGATTTTCCCAGGACGGTATGATGAATAGTTGGTAAAACCAGAAGTTGAACCCAGAACCGTTGCTAACCACTACTAGGTGATTAGGGGACCTTTTGATATCAACTAAACAGTGACAGAGCCCCAGTTAGAGGGCCTGGTTCCGTTCTCACTGGTCCCTGCTCAGGCCTTCTTTGAGGTCAACTGCCTGAACCCACACCCGCCTTTCTCTCACCTCAAGCTAACGAAAAATCCCATGGCTCAAATGTCAGTCTCTCTCCCATCTCCAAATGTCCTTGACATGCGAAAGAATCCATATAACCTGCCAAAGATATTCAAACCTTGACTGTTTACTTCCCTGCTGGCTTCCTCCTTCCACTGTATTAATATTAAAGCCCTCCTATCATCTTTTCTTGGGCCCTTCTAGCTGCCTTTCCATTTTCCTGCTGCACTATAATCACACAATCCATGCTCCCCAAAGAAACTTAAATTGCTTATTTTAAAAGATTTATTTATTTATTTATTTGAGACAGAGAGAGAGAGAGAGAGAGAGAGAGCAGGAGCCAGAGGGGCAGAGGGAGAGAGAGAATCGCGACTCCCCACTGGGCATGGAGCCCAACATGGAGCTCAATCCCATGACCTTGAGATCATGACCTGAGCCAAAACCAAGAGGTGGATGCTCAACTGACTGAACCACCCAGACATCCTTAAATCGATTTTATATTGATTGTGTAAGATAATAACTAACACAGTGAATTACTTGTTCTTTCTTTGAATACATATATTGAGGACATTTTGATATGTCTTTTTTTTTAAAGATTTTTTTTTATTTATTTGACAGACAGAGATCACAAGTAGGCAGAGAGGCCAGCAGAGAGAGAGGAGAGGGGGGAAGCAGGCTCCCCGCTGAGCAGAGAGCCCGATGCGGGGCTCGATCCCAGGAACCTGGGATCATGACCTGAGCTGAAGGCAGAGGCTTTAACCCACTGAGCCACCCAGGCGCCCCCATTTTGATATGTCTTAACAACTTTTAGATTCATGGAAACTGAGGAATTTCAGATCTATTAGATGTCAGCTAGTCCACCTTCCTAGTATAGGAATTCCTAGTATTCCTAGTATAGGAATCAACTGAAGAACATCATAAAAACTGTTTTTTAACTTGATTACTTGCATTATTTCTAGAGCTGCGGGATGGCTGGGATGACCCAGAAGATAATTTTCGACTCCTAAATGAAATATTACCTCAAAAGTGACTCGCTTGGAGGTGATTCACCGAATCTTCCATTTCAGAGATCTTCGCTTGTATGACGCTTTCGAAAACGTTATACCGAATTTTAAGTTCATAATTTTGTGTTCTTTTTTCTTAAGTAGGCCCACCAAACTAAATAATCTGTTAGCCCCTGAACTCACCTTATATTTGGAAAAAGTGAGGTAGCCTCTACCATCAGTAAGGCAATCTGTCTTCTGGAGCTCCAGAGAAGACGTTTAATCTGATCCCACACAATCATCTCCCAAATATTTTAAGACAATCAGCAATACGCAGAAAATTTGTTTCTATTATCTCACGATTATAGATTGTTTTCCAGATTTTTCTGGATTAGTAGTATCTATTAAGGGCTCTTTATAAGATAAACTCTGGGGCAGTCTGGTTACGTAAACTATCTCATTTAAACATGCACATCTACCCAGGAGGGAAGAGCTACGATTCCTATTTTACGAATGAAGAGAGAGATTTGAAGAGGTTGAATAACATGTCCAAGGTCACACAACAAACATGAAGCAGATTATTACAAAACCCATGCATTCAACAGCTATTTCATATTAGGTTCTTCATTTTTTTCTGAACACACTCCTGCCCGTATGTGCCTGTACGCAGGTATAGGCTTCTAAAGTGTGAATTCCATGCCACCTTTTTGGAAAGGATTTGTTACTACTTATCAAAAATTGTAAATGTACCTTTTGACCCAGAAATTGCGGATTGTGGATTGGATTTCGTGGATTGACCCTAAAGACATGGACAAATGTCCCCGTGTAGGCAGCGGATGAAGGAACTCTAAATTTTGATGTCTGTGATTTAGAACTGAAAAGCGATTTTCAAAAGTGATTTCTTTGTGGAAGAAAATTACACGTCTATAAAGTGTTTTGCGTTTAGAAGAAAACACTCCAAACTGTTCCTATCAGCAAACCACAGGGAACATGTAAGGGGGGGTGGAAAGTTGCTGGTACTTCAACTATTAATTTCTCATAGTTTTGTACTGTTTGTTTTTTTACAATGAGTAGATGTTACATTTATAATAAATGATAGCTTTTATTACTCCAGCTGTGCTCTCACCAGCTCAGAGAATAATAGATCACCAAGAAGGGAACAGCACATCCATTAGTCCTGCTTAACTTTGCGTTTGATGTTTTGTCCGCCTACAGTGGGTTTCTATTGAACTTGCCATCAGTTAAGACACCTAGGTCTTTTTCACAGAACCCAAAAGTGGCGGGGGTAAAATTGCAAGAGATAAAAATCCATTCCATTTATTGTTATTTATTGTTAAGAACAGGCTTAAGACAACAGGAAACCTTGGCATGTTCAACATTGGTTCGTGCACCAACCCACATCCTCTTTTTCTATGGATGGTGTTTACAGTGTTCTTGAGTTGCCCAAGGTTCTGAGTCCCTCAGGGAACTGAACAAGGACACGTGGGTGGTGTGCGGATGCAGATATATTCATAAGGCTTCAGGGTACTTCAATTTGTTTGTTTTTCATAAATGTACATTTATAAATGTAATGCTTTTCCCTGACCCTACAGAAAATTGGTGTCAACAGATTGTTGTGGATCCTTTCAGAGTTCTGTGTGATATTCACATGAGTATTCTTTTTTAAGCTACATAAACTGATATGCAACTTCTTTATTAACACAGGATCTTGCCTATCTACCTGTTTTTCATGCAGATCATTCTTCCTAAAGGCGGTACTGTCTCGATGTTTATTTAACCTCTTGACCATTAGTCTTTGCGTGTATGTGGAAAAGGTAGAGAGGAGAAGGATATATGCCCTCCTGGAATTTCAGAGGACAAGGAATACTGGATGTCCATCTGCTCAAAAATGTATGTCCCAAATACTCCCCTAACTGGGGGGCCATTTAGATGGATAGACTCTTCATGTAGGATGTAGATTTTGTTTCTAGAGATTACCTTCACATCACAGCCCAGAATGCACCTGGGCAGCGGCAGTCCTGTCTCAAGTGCTCCCGGAGGTCCCCTCCTGTTCTCTCAGTACACCAGGTTCTCGTCAAGTCCAAGGCTCCCCCCCAACCTAGACTGTTACTCCATCTCTTAGTAATCTGCCTCAGTCCCTTGCCCTTATTTGGGCGATGCCTTTGAACTCCCTACTTTCCATCTGACTCCACTCTCCCTATTGTCCATTTTGAAAAATTCAAATCTTTAGGAGAAAGACCCTCTCCCTGCCAGACTTGCCCTTCAGAATCCATTCAATCCAGGTTAACCCCAGGAGAGCATTCTCGAACACTCATGGGGGTTCGGAGGGTTGATTGACCATTCACAAACATCCATTTGTGCCAATTATTTTATTCAGGCAATGTTCAAGATGGACTTGGTGAATTTGTGTTTCGGTTCTAGGGATTTTGATGTAATTTGAACTTGTATAATGAGAACACTCAGGTGGGTGGGATGTAGGATGTTAGATAAAGGGCAGAGCACAGTCTTAGAAGGGAATGAGGAGGAAGCAAGAGAGGTAGGCCAAGACTTTTCCATGTTTTGTAATTTTAAGGGAACTTGGGTGGTGGCTGGAATAATTCCTCAAAAACTCTTTCATGCCACATTAAATACCATATTGACATATTTTTGGTGCCTTAGGGTGTCAATGTTTGAATTTTAGATATCAGAACTGAGATGGATTCTAACAATAACTTCTACTGCATGTCGAGGGCATGCAGAATGTAGATGTAGGCATGTACTAGGCATGTGCAAAGTGCATCACTAATACCAGATCTCATTATTCCTGGAATGTAGAACAGTCTCTGGCACATAGTAGACTATTAAAAAGATCGATTGTCAAATCAATGAGTAAATCAGCCCACAAATAGTAAATACTGAAGTTAGGATTCAACCTATATCCGTCTGATTTCAAACTTCTTTTTTTTTTTTTGAAGATTTTATTTATTTGAGAGAAAAAGAGAGAACAAGAGAGACCACAAATGGGGTGAAGGGCAGAGGGAGAAGCAGACTCCCTACTGAGCAGAGGGCCCAATGTGGGACTCAATCCCAGGACTCAGGGATCATGACCTGAGCCGAAGGCCGATGTTAACTGACTGAACCACCCAGGCTCTCTGATCTCAAACTTCTTAGCCACTGTGTTCTACTGCTTCTATCAAAGTCTTCTCTCAGTCTACCTCATTTTAGCTGGTTGATTCTGATCCAGGTTAATCAAATATCCTCTGATACAATTATTGAATTTAGGCTAGTGATTCTCCCCAAGAGAATCACTTGGGTTTCCTTAGAAACCCAAGACCAAAGAATTTACCAAATATGCAGTTGGGAAAGTAGGTTCATCTCCTGTTCTTGAATGTCCCAACTCCGTGGGCCACTGCAATTTAGGAATTCTCCAATATAACAAGAGAAGAATTTCTAGAATTATCTCTGAGTTGGCTCTACCTTAGCCAAACAATTTGGACAAGGCAGGTAAAAAAAATTCACATCTTTATTGAGCAAATTTATTTTGAGCATGTCCTAAGTACCAAGGACCATGGACCATAGTAGGTGCTGGTGACATCAAGAAGAAAGCAAATGTCTGTCTTCCAAGGTGCTCACAGACTAAAGGGGAGAGGATCATCCAAGTGAAGGGCTACAGCAAATAATTCAAAAGCTGTAATGGAAATATGTACAAACATGTTGGTGTGGAGGAAGACAGGACTCCAGTCTGCTCAGGTGAGACGAGGCTGACCTTTTGGAGGTGGGGGTTGACCTGAGATGTGAAAGGTAAGCAGGAGTTTCCCAGGCACAGAAGCTGAGGTTGGTGTTTAGGAAGAAGGAACACTTGCAAAGGTAGAGAGGCCTGCCAGAGAGCCCTGAGCATGAGCATCTAATGTCAGGTGGCAGGATGGGTTACGCGTGCCCACGAGCTGGTGCAAAACTGAAGAGGAGCCTTCTATACCATGCTGCACAGTGAAGCTACCAGAGAATTTACTCAGGGCCTTGTCATTGGATCACCATGTTAGAAAGATCATTCCAGCAACAAAGGATATGGTGGCTAAGACAGTGACAATCGGGATGGCTCTTCGAGACATTTGGAAAGCAGAAGAAGATATTTTCATGGATTCAACAGAGGCAGAGGAAGAGAGGAATGCAGGCTTCCTCTTGGTCCCTGATTTTGTGAGTGGTGCATGCACTAGCTCTTGAGACCACAGAGGAAGAGCAGTAGCAGGTATGGTGAAGGAGGGGAGAACATGGTGAGGTCATTTTGTCATGTCCAAAAGTCAGAGCCAACTTGTGATCTGGAGCCCAGGAGAGATATCCGGGGAAGGAAGATTTGAGAAGCATCACTTTGGCACGGGTAGCTCATGGATAATGTCCTACTCGAGCGTGTTTGCCTAGGCGAGGTTCCATGACCAGGACAAAGCCTATTGGTAGGACCAACTTTCCTTAGCAGAGATTCAGAATATTTACTGTTAGTTTGAATTTCATCAGGATATATGAGTCTACTGAACATACCAAAAGGCTTGTTGTCTCTCTGGCGGAAAGAATGAAATTTTCCTCTTCTTTTGTCTTTTTCTGTATTGTGTATGTGGTGCTGAGCAACGTGGTTTCTTATTTTGGAGCATTCATACAAATATGCTTGCTTTCTGGAAAAATCATAAAATCCCTAGGAATTTTTACTTCCTTTAGCAAAAAGAAATCTTCAGTGCATCTTTTTAAAAACCCATTACACTGTGTCTCTTTCTCGATCCCTCATAATGGCTCCTGAGAGTCTGAACAAAATTAAAAGTCAGCAGTGGAGGAGATGTAGGAAGACCACAACTGAGGAGCTATTAAAGTTTCCTCCCAGGAGACTACGGTATAATAAGGGACAGGAGGATGAGTTTCTGTTGTTTTTTCCATCACAGAAAGTAAGCCAAGTTCTGAGTCCCCACTGTAATGTACTCCTTAAGGCAACTCAGCTGACAATAAGACAGCATTATGAGGCTAAAGGCAATGCAATTTCCTCACTCGATGGAGTCTTAGAATCAGAAACTCGCTTCCAAGAGCAGGAAGAGTACATTCCCACTTGAAGTTTTATTTTTAGCACCACTTTGTGCTTGGCTTAACTACTTTCGGTCTAAAGTTCTGCAGGAAGAGGGGGACCTGCTTCTTCTCCTTCTCTTGCAATATGGGAAGTAAAGGAGATACCGCTCTGAGAGTATCAGAGACAGTGGAATCTGGAGATCATGTCTAGCTCGCATGCTTCACAGATAAGGATACTGAGGCTGAGAGATTCAGGGGCCTGCCCCTGCTCTAACCATCACTGTGGTCTGCAGAGGAAGGGGGCTGTGGCAGGAAAAAGCTTGTATTAGATCAGGCTGACCCAAGGTCCGTTCAGTGATAAGACCTTGGGCAGCTTGAGTTACCTCTCGGAGCTAGATTTCAATACATACAGAAAATGAAAAGGCTGGGTTATAAAGTCTCTCTGGTCACTTCAAACTCTAGCATCCTGCAGGTACTCCTTTGTGGGTTGATTGGTTTTATTGGTTTAGGTATTTTGTTTTATTTTAAAGATGTTATTTATTTATTTGAAAAGAGAGAGAGAGAGAGAGAGCACAAGCAGGGGGAGGGGCAGAAAGAGAAGCAGACTCCCACTGAGCAGGAAGCCAAGGCAGGACTTGATCCCAGGACCCGGGGATCATGACTTGAGCCAAAAGCTGATTCTTAACTGACTGAGCCATCCAGGCGCCCCAGACAAGTGTTTCTTTTAAGATCAGAGGCGATGTTACCTGGTCGCTAGTCCAGGACACTTTAAACCACACTCTCCTGCCTCTAGCACTATATAATTTCTTGTTCTTTTGCAAACATTGCCAAACCCCTGCTACTCGGCGTGGTCTGTCCTTTGTTGACCCACAGCCGCATCTCAACTGGGGACGCCTCAGGCCCAATCGTAGGTAGATGGGAACTCTCAAATCAGAATCTGCATTTTAACAAGATGCACCACTGATGTGTATGCACAATAAAGATCGAGAAGCACTGAGTGTGAACATTCTGGGCTACGGTTTCAATCATAAACCCTTTAATCTTATCAACCAGTGAATGTGTTTAAACTAAAAATAAATAAATAAACTGGAGGTGGACAAGAACAAGTTTCTTCCTGTAAGGAACAAACTCACATCTCACATTGCCATGGCTTGAGAATTTATTTTTTTAATTTTATTTTTTGTAAATATTTCATTTATTTATTTCTCAGAGAGAGAACACAAGCAGGGGGAGTGGCAGGCTAAGGCAGAGGGAGTGGCAGGCTCCCTGCTGAGCAAGGAGCCTGATTCGGAACTTGATCCCAGGACCCTCAGATCATGACCTGAGCCAAAGGCAGATGATTAACCACTGAGCCACCCAGGCACCCAGAGCTTGAGAATTTAGATGCAAGGCCAGCATTGAGTGATGCTGGACACTTTATTCTCCAAGCTTCAGCTTCCTTAGGGTTATACCTTGCATACTTCCCCAGGAGTATTGGAGTATTATAAAGAACAAAGAATATAAGATATGCAGGAAAAACTTCGTGAATGTTTAGCATCATAGAGAAGCCACTTTTAAGAAAGGGGATAATCCTGACTCCACTGAGAATAGAAACAAGGTACTTATGAGAAGTTGATAGTATGTATTTTGTGTGCAGAGAAAGCATTACCTGCATAGTGAAGTTTATGAGACAATGGGAAGGTCTCTTCCATCCACATCATTCTCCCCTCTGGGAAATGTCAAAATTTTTCTGATGGGGGCTGGAGATTGAGAGAAGTTCAATAAAATAAATTAATTAGAGGACTGGATGAAATATTTAAAAACATCTTTGTGTTATGCATTGATGAACTGGCGATAAGGTAAGACATGTCCAGAAAGCAAAACTAGTTGAAAGTAGGAGCTATGAGAAGTGGTACTAACATCTAAAGGCAAATCTCATCTTAAGGGCTTTTGCTAAAAAGGGAAGAAAAAAATGGGATTTCATGGGCATGTAGGAAGCACCGAAGACAAAGGATAATGTACACTCAGTAGACTAAGTCAAATGCAAGACTCCTCCTCAAAAAGTTGAAACCCCAAAGGGCCATACAATCAGCAAACAAATTACTGGCTCATAGGGGAGTTCTATTTTTAATTTTTTGAGGATCCTCATACCGTTTTCCATAGTGGCTACACCAATTTACATTCCTACCAAGAGTGCACAATGTTCTCTTTTCTCCACATTCTTGCCAACACTTGTTTCTTGTCCTCCTGATACTGGCCATTCTGGCTGCTGTAGGGTGACATCTTGCTGTGCTTTTTAATTTTCATTTCTCTGATGGTAAGTGATGTTGAGAACCTTTCCACAGAGGCCATCTGTATATCTTTGGAAAAATGTCTTTCCTCTGCTCATTTTAAAAAAATTATTTATTTTTAAAATTTCTTTTCAGTGTTCCAGAATTCATTGTTTATGCACCACATCCAGTCCTCCGTGCAATACATGCCCTCCACAATACCTACTACCAGGCTTACCCAACCTCCCACCCCCTCCCCTCTAAAACCCTCAATTAGTTCCTCAGAGCCCACAGTCTCTCATGGTTCATCTCCCCCCTACAATTTCCCCCAACTCCCTTCTCCTGTCCATCTCTCCATGTCCTCCGTGTTATTCCTTATGCTCCACAAATAAGCAAAACCATATGATAATTGACTCTCTCTGCTTGACTTACTTGACTCAGCGTAATCTCTTCCAGTCCCATCCATGTTGATACAAAAGCTGGGTATTTATCCTTTCTGATGGAGGCATAATACTCCATAGTGTATATGGACCATATCTTCTTTATCCATTCGTCCATTGAAGGGCATCTTGGTTCTTTCCACAGTTTGGCATCTGTGGCCATTGCTGCTATGAACATTGAGGTACAGATGGCCCTTCTTTTCACTACATCTGTATCTTTGGGGTAAATACCCAGTAGTGCAATTGCAGGGTCATAGGGAAACTCTATTTTTAATTTCTTAAGGAATCTCCACAAAATGTTTTCTTGGCTTTTGAGTTGTATGAATTCTTTATATATTTTGGACATTGATCCCCTATCAGTTACATGATTTAAAAATATTTTCTCCCATTCCATAAGTTGCCTTTTCCTTTTGTTAAGATGGAGGAAATTCACTTTCAATGTGAAATCACAAAAAGTGAAAAGTAAAGGATGGATGTCAGGAACTAAAGAATCTCAGATTTTCACCATATTTGCAAGTTAATAATCTAGCCTGGTTCAGTTTCATGCTGGCAGAAGACATGAAACCACTGGGTCAGAGATAAAGGACTTTATTACTCACAACAACAAAGTAACCAGAGTATCACCATTTTCACATCTGTTTTCTGAGTCTCAAATACCAGATTCTGCAAATATTAGAAAAAGAATCCAAAATAAACTTTTTTTTAAAGTTTTCTTCCCTCTGTGTAAAGAAAAATTCAGATTTTCCCTACTGTATCTTTCTTTCCTGTGTGTTTCTTTACCTCTCACACAAAACACTTCACTTTTAACCTTTCTGTTCACCAATTGTGTGGCAGTTTTCCTTAACAAAAAGCAAGTCTCCAACACCAGCTGGGTGTCCTCCAGTTGAACTCAATGCCAACACTATCTACCTGGAGATGGTATCAGATCCCACCGACTAAGGTCTCAGTCCCACAAGACTGCCCCCATCCCACACACACACTTCAGATGCCAGTTGCAAATCTGAGTAATCACCTGTGCTTCTGAAGAGCCAGCTGTAGATTGGAGGTTTCAGTGACCCCTCTCTCTGGATTTGACTAATTTGGTAGATTGGCTCACAGAACTCAGGGAAACACTTGGGTTTACCAGTTTATTAAAGGATGTAATAAAGGATACACATGAAAAGCCAGATGAAGAGATACATACATAGGGGAGGTCTGGGAGGATTCCAAGCACAGGAGCTTCTATTCCCCATGTACATCACCCCCTCACCACCACCATCATGTGGATGTGCTTAAATATAGAAGCTCTCCAAACACTGTACTACTGGGATTTTATGGAGGCTTATACACATAAGCATGATTAATTATTAATTCTATTTCTAATCCCCCTGTTCTCTCTGGAGGGACTGAAATTGTGAGACTGAAATTGTAAACTTCCAATCGTGTCTTGGTCTTTCTAGTGACCAGCCCCGATCTAGGAGCCCACCTAGAGTTGTCTCATTAGGACAATGGATGTTCCTAGTGCTCTTGCCATTTAGGAATTTATAAGAGTTTTTAAAAGGCTTGTGTCAGGAATGGGGTTAGATACAAATATTAGAATAAGCTATGCTTCTAGTGTTCTTACCACTTAGGAAATTGCAAGGCTTTCAGGAGCTCTGTGCCAGGAACCCAGAGGAAGAAACAAATACATATATTTTATGTTATCTCACAATAATAAAGGAATGTTATGAACAACTGCATGCCCCCCCATCATCAATTTTGGTAACAATTGATGAAATCTCTTATATGTCTATATACCATCAATGAACAATTACAAAATGTAATTTAAAGATAACATCAAAACTATAAACTACTGAGGGATGAATCTGACAAAAGTTATGTAAGACCTATACACTGAAAATTATAAAAGTTTATTTAAGAAGACCTAAATTAAAAGAGTGATATACTGTGCTCACAGGTCAGAAAACTCAATATTGTTAAGCTGTACTTTCTCCCTAAAATGATTTATAGATTCATCAAAAAATCATAGCAGATTTTTTGTCAAAGTTGAAAAAGTGATTTCAAAAGTTACATAAAGAATCTATAATGGCCAAAACAAATTTGAAGAAGAAGTTGGAGAGTGTGACCTAATTTTGAGAATTTTCATAAAGTTGTAGTAAACAAAACAATGTAGTGTTGACATAATGACAGACAAATAGATCAAAGGGACAGGGTAGAAAGTTCCAAAAATAGACCCACATATATAAAAGCTACTGATTTTTGACAAAGTTGCAAAAGTATGCAATGGAGAAAGGATAGCCTTGTCAAAAAATGGTGCTGGAACAATCAAATAATCATATGAAAAATAACCAAAGGAAAGTTTAAAAATAAACAATATGAGAAAGTAAACTTGGGTCCATAACTTAATCACACATAAATATTAACTCAAAGTGGATTGTAGACCTAAATGTAAAACACAGAACCGATAATCAGTCCTTTGGTTAGACAAAGTTTTCTTAGATATAATACCAAAAGCATTGCCCACAAAAGGAAAAAAAAATGGATAAATTGGGTTTCATCAAAATTCCGAAATTCTGCCTTTCAAATGATGCTGTTAAAGGAATAAAAAGACAAACTGCAGTCTGACAGAAAATATTTATGGATCGTATTTAGTGAAATCACTATATCTATATGTCCCAAAACTCAATAAGATGTAAAGATGTCCCAAAACTCAATAAGGAAATGGCCAATCCAATTGAAAAGTAGGCAATATATTTGAAAGACACGTCATCAATGAAAAATATGGAGGTGGCAAATAAGGACAGAAAAAGATGCATAACTTCAAGAATTATTAGGGAAATGCACACAAAAAATACAAAAAGATAACATTACATACCTATTTGAATGGCTAAAATTAAAAAAGACTTAATATACCAAGTGTTGGACAGGATGTGGAAAAACTGGAACTTAGACACTGCTGATGGAAAATAGTTTGACAGTTTCTAAAAAGTTAAATATATGCCTACCATATGTTCCAATCAATCCACTCTTAGATATCTACTCAAGAGATATGAAAGCATATGTCCATACAAAGATTTATACATGAATTTCCATATTTGTAATAGACAAAAACTGAAAGTAAACTAAATGTCCATCACTAGGTGAAGGAATAAAATACTTGTGGCATATCTATACTGAAAAATTGCCCCCCAAAGACATCCTGACGCCTGGATGGACGTTTACCTTATTTAGAGAAAAGGTCTTTGTATAAGATTACTTTAAGGATCCTGGGGTAAAGAGATAAGCCAGGATTATTCAGATGAGCCTTAAATACCATCATAAGTGACCTAATACAAGAGACATGCAGAGAAGGGAACCAGAAGAGGAGGAAACCATGTGACCACACAGGCAGAGACTGCAGTGATGTGGTCACAAGGAAAGGAATGTAGACACAGCCCCAGGAGCTGGAAAAGGCAAGGGACAATTTCACCCCTAGAGCCTGGCAAGAGTTGTCTCCCTGGATTTCAGTCTTTGAGCCTCCAGAACTGTGAAAGAATAAATTTCTGTGGTTTAAAGACATTTAGTGGCTTCATGTTACAGAAGTCCCAGGAAACTAATATACCTACAAAAGACTGTTTTTCAGTAAAAAGGGGTGAACACATGATCTGCACAAAATAGTGTGACTAAATCTCAAAATAATTATGCCAAGTGAAGGAAGTCAGGCAATAAAGACTAAATGCTGCATGATTCCATCTATATAAAGTTCTAGAAAATGCAGACTATGATGACAGGGAGCAGATTGGTGTTTTTCTGGGGGATGGAGAAGGGCAGATATTGACAAGATATTACAAAGGGGCACCAGGAAACTTTGGGAGGTGATAGAGAAATTCATTTTCTTAATGGTGGTGATAGTTTTACAGGTACATGTATATGCAAATTTATCACATTTTGTATACATTATTATACATTAATTATGGTTCAGTAAAGTTTTTAAATAAAAACAAAACCAAAAAGTGGTCATCAATGGCTACTGTCCACAGCCACCAGGTACTGTCCACCTACTGTCCACAGGATCACTCACCTTAAACACTGGTGTCAAAAAATCCCCAGCAGTTAACTTCACAAGGATGTGAGCTCATGTTCAAAATTCACAAAACACATAAGGAATTAAGGCAGAAGAAAGAACTTTACATAAAAATTTTTTAAAAAGGCATCAAAATTAGACTCACTAACATTTCAGGTTCTGGAATTGTCAAAGTCAGGATACAAAACAAAATATGTCTGATATGTTTAAAGAAATAAAAGATAATTAAAAATATGAGGAAGAGGGGCGCCTGGGTGGCTCAGTGGGTTAAAGCCTCTGCCTTCGGCTCAGGTCATGATCCCAGGATCCTGGGATCGAGCCCCACATCAGGCTCTCTGCTCAGTAGGGAGCCTGCTTTCTCCTCTCTCTCTGCCTGCTTCTCTGTGATTTCCATCTGTCAAATAAGTAAATAAAATCTTAAAAAAAAATAAAAAAATAAAAATATGAGGAAGATACAAGGTCTATAAAAACAAGACTATTTGAAAATAATGAAATAAATTAGAACTTTTTTAAAAACGATATAATAATTGGAAATTAAAATCCAAAGTAATTTAACAACAGGTTAGACACAGATAGAAATATACTACGGTAAGCCAAATAATATCCTCCCCAAAAATGTTTCTTTTCTTAATCCTTAGAACCTGTGAATATGTTATGGTATATAGCAAAAGGAATTTTGCAAATGTAATTAAGGTTAAGGATGTTGAGATGAGATTATTCTGGATTCTTTGTGTGGCTCCGTGTAATCATGAGCCTTTAACAGTAAAAAGCCTTTCCCAGCTGAGGTCAGAGAGAGATGAAGCAGGAGAGAGGCAAGGGAGATGTTAGGAGTGTCAAAGAGACTCGACCCACAGTTGTTAGCTTTGAAGACAGAAGAAAGGCACCATGAACCAAGGACCAAAGGCAGTTTCTAGAAGCTGAGAACAATCCCTAATTACCAGCCAGCAAGAAAGTGGGACTCTCAGTCCTACAGTCATAGGGAGTTCAGCTCTACCAATAATGTAAATAAGCTGGAAACAGAATCTACCATAGAGTCTCCAGAAAGGAACACAGTCCCACTGACACCCTGATTTCAGTCTTCTGAGAGATGGGTGGAGAAAAACAGCCAAGCTCAATGGATTTCTCACCTATGGATTGGTGAAATAATAAATTTGTATTGTTCAAAGCCACTAAATTGTTATATTTTGCTATGGAAGAAAGAGAAAATGAATATAGATATTTTGAAAAGAAAATAAATAACCAGAGATCAATGTGGGAAAAAAATCTGGAAGATGGCACAGAGAGAAATAGCTAGAAAATATGAAAGAAAGTTTTAAAAATGTGGAGGAAAGTGTGAGGCAGTCTAAGTATTATCAGTAGGATTTATAGGAGGACAACAAAGAGAATGGAAAAGAAATAATAGTCAAAGAAATAATTATGTAACATTGTCCCAACTGATAAAAGATCCCCCTGAACAGATTCTGGAAATTTATTGACCCTCAAACAAGATAAAAGAAATGAATAGACACATAGACCTTAGATCACCAAAGAGAAAGACACCTTAAGAGAAGTCAGTAAGAGGGCACCTGGGTGGCTCAGTCGGTTAAGCATCTGCCTTCATTTCAGGTCATGAACCCAGGGTCCAGGGGTCAAATCCTGCATCAGGCTCCCTACTCAGCAGGGGAGTCTGCTTCTTTCTTTGGCCCTGCTTGTGTGCTTTCCCTAAAATTCCCTCTCTCACCATTCCCTCTCAAATAAATAAATAAAATCTTTAAAAAGAGAGAGCGAGAGAAGTCAACTAGAAAACCCAGATAGACTACTACAAACAATCAACAATTAGGCTCACAATGACTTCTCAACAGCAACAGCAGAAGACAGGAGAAAAGTATGGTAAAGTGTTGAACCCATAACACTTTACAGTGTTATAAGAAAATTACCATCAACATAAATCATATTCAGCAAAACTGGCTTTGAGTAACTAAAGTAAATTAAAAACATTTTAGGGAAAGTAAAATTCTGAGATAATTTGTCATCAATAGACCCTCACTAAAGGATATTCTAAAGAATGTACTTCAGACTCAAGGAAAGGAAACTCAGTCAAAAGTTCTGAGAAACAAGAAAGCACACCCCGAAACATGACAAATATGCAGGTAATCTTTCAAAAAAAACTATGAGGGGCACCTGGGCAGTTGGATAATTGTCCAATTCCTGATTTTGGCTCAAGTAAAAATCTCAATTTCGTGAGGTTGAGCCCCACATTGAGGTTTAAGATTCTCTTCCTCTGCCCCTCCTCCTTCCAGATATAGACAGACAAAAGACAGTTTAAAAAAGAAAAAAAAAAACTACAAAACAAAAATAATAATGTCTTGAAGTTAAAAAAAAACTACAAAACAAAAATAATAATGTCTTGAGGTTAAAAAAATACAATGGAATATCTGTATAAACTATAATAATAATTATATTATTGTAAGTACAATAAGTTGAGTAGCTGCAACAGAGACCATACATAACCAACAAAACCTAAAAATATTTACTATCCAGCCCTTCACAGAAAACATTTGCCAACCTCTGCCCTAAAAAAAAACACAAACATAACTGGGACACTATTTCATTTTCCCTTTATAACCCCCAAATCATTTGATGTTACAAAGCCCCAATGTCAGTAGAGAAATCAATGCCAGAGCACTTGGACTATTTGTGTGAACACACAGCCATGTTTCTGGAAAAATTCCAGACAGAAATGGGGACTTCCGTATTGAACATATTTTCCCATTATTGACATTTTACAAAATTTAAATGTGGAAATGTCGTGTTGATTAAAAGGAAACCAAATCTGTCACCCTTTACCCATTAGGGCAGCTACTATACAAAACAGAAACAGAAACAAAACAAACAAAAAAAGCAAAGCAAAAACAAACAAAAGCCTCCAAAGCCAAGAACCAAACAAACCACCCACAGAAGATAACAAGTGTTGGCAAGAATGTGGAGAAGTTGGAACCCCGGGGCACTGTTGATGGAAGTATAAAATGGTGCAGCTGCATGGTCGTTCTTCAAAAAATTAAATATAGAATTACCATAACATCCAGCAACATAGAACTACCATATTATTTGGTATATACCCAAAATAATTGAAAGTAGGGACTCAGAGATATTTATTATACCTATGTTTATAGCAGCATTATTCGCAATAGCCAAGAGGTGGAAACAAACTCAGGTGTCCATTCACAGATGAATGGATAGGAAAAATGTGATATAGGGAGGACCAAGATGGCAGAGGAGTAGGAGACCTAATATCTTTGGGTCCCAGGAGTTCAGCAAAATAGTTATCAAACCATTCTGAACACCTACTGACTCAACAGGAGATTGAAGAGAAGAGCAGCAATTCTAGGAACAGAGAAGCAACCACTTTCTAGAAGGTAGGACCTGCAGAGAAATGAATCCGAGACGATATTCAGGAAGATAGACCTTGAGGGGAGGGGTCTGCTCCTGGCAAGAGTTGGAGCAGCAGAGAACAAAATTGGAACTTTTAGAAATCTGCTCATGGGGGGATGTCATTCCAGAGGCTAAGGGGGAGGGGAGGTGGAGCCCTCACAGGGACAGTGAGGTCTCAGGTCCCTCAGAGTCACAGAAAAGACTGGGGGTTTCTGAAGGTGGCAGAGCTCCCAGGTATCACAGCAGGGGAAGCTGGCTACAGAGATGGAGCTGAGGAGTGAGCTCTCAGCTTGGGTTACCTTAAACCATGATCTGAGGTACAGTTGGGCCACTGGTCTTCAAGCAGGGACCCAGAGAGACTCACCTTTGTCCTCTGGGAGGAGTGGCACAGGAGCACAGCAGGAATCTGCTGGATTTGGAGACTCTAAAAGGGGCTTTGCACCAGAGATAGAAATGCTCGATCACAGGCTGGGTGAGCACGGAGCTCAGCCAGAGACCAGAGAGACGGGAGAGATTGACTGCTTTTCTTTGAGGGTGCATTGAGGAGCGGGGCACTGAGCTCTTGGCTCCTCCAGGCCAGAGATTGGGAGGCAGCCATTTTCATTCCTGCCCTCTGGAGCTCTACAGAAAGCATTCAGGGAACAAAAGCTCCCAAGAGTGAACCCAAGCAGAGTACTTAGCCTGACCCCTGGCAAGGGTGGTGCAATTTCACCTTGGGCAAAGACATTTGAGAATCACTGCCACAGACCCCCTCCCCCAGAAGATCAGCAAGAACATCTATTGAAGACCAACTTCATGGACAAATGTGAATTGTGGAATTCCAGAGGTAGGGGAAGGCAACACATAGAATTCATTTCCTTTTTCCTGTGATTCTTTAATCTTTCAAAGTTAAATTTTTTAAATTTTATTTTTTTTCTTACTCTATTTTTAAAAATTTTTTCCTCTTTCCTATTTTAACACCTTTTAACTATTTTATCTTATCAATACATTTTTAAAAATCTTTTTAAAATTTTCATTGTTATAGTCATATTCTATACCTTCATTGTATTTAGCCTTATTTTTGTGTATACATATAGGTTTTTCTTTCTTTAAAATTTTGGGATACAGTTTCTTCTAACAGATCAAAATATACCCAAAATCCAGCGCATGGTTTTTTCTAGTCTCCAGTCTGATCACATTCTTTCCTTTATTTTTCTTTTTTCAACCAAGTTCTTATCAATTCCTTTTTTAGAATCTTTTTAAATTTTCATCTTAATAGTCGTATTCCATCCCTTCATTGTGTTTACCCTTATTTTTGTATACATGCATGAGTTTTTCTTTCTTTAAAATTTTGGGAGGCAGTTCTTCTAACAGACCAAAATATACCCAAAATCAAGTGTGTGGCTCTATTCTATTAGCCAGTGTAATATGTGTGTGTGTGTGTGTGTGTGTGTGTGTATGTACATATATACATATATATATTTTTTAAATTTTCTCCTCTCTTCTCTCCCCCCACCCCAGGTTTTGAGACTTTTCCAATTTGGTTAGTGTATATTTTTCTGGGATTGTTGCTACCCTTTTAATATTTTGTTCTCTCATTCATCTATTTGTATCTGGATAAAATGACAAGATGGAAAAACTCACCTCAAAAAAAAAAAAAAAGAACAAGGCAGTATTGACTGCTAAGGGCCTAATCAATATGGATATTAGTAAGATGTCAGATCTAGAGTTCAGAATGAAGATTATCAAGGAGCTAGTCAGGCTCGAAAAAAGCATGAAAGATACTAGAGAATCCCTTTCTGGAGAAATAAAATCCTTTTCTGGAGAAATAAAAGAACTAAAATCTAGCCAAGTTGAAATTTAAAAAGCTATTAATAAGGTGTAATAAAAAATGGAGGCTCTTACTGCTAGGATAAATGAAGCAGAAGAGAGAATTAGTGATATAGAAGGCCAAATGATGGAGAATAAAGAAGCTGAGCAACAGGGAGACAAACAACTACTGGACCATGAGAAGAAATCAAGAGACAAGTGATACCATAAGATGAAACAGTATTAGAATAATTGGGATCCCAGAAGAAGAAGAAAGAGAGAGGAGGGCAGAAGGTATACTGGAGCAAATTATAGCAGAGAATTTATCTAATTTGGTGAAGGGAAATTCAGGAGGAGCAGAGAATCCCCCTCAAAATCAATAAAAATAGGTCCACTCCCCATCATCCAATAGTAAAACTTACAAGTCTCAGTGACAAAAAGAAAATCCTGAAAGCAGCTCAGGACAGATGTCTATAACATACAATGGTAGAAATATTCTATTGGCAGCAGACCTATCCACAGAGACCTGGCAGGCCAGAAAGGACTGGCATTATATATATAGAGTGCTAAACAAGAAAAATATGCAGCCAAGAATACTAGATCCAGCTAGGCTGTCACTGAAAATACAAGGAGAGATAAAAAGCTTCCAGGACAAACAAAAACTAAAGAATTTCCAAACACCAAACCAGCCATACAGGAAATATTGAAAGGGTTTTCTAAACAAAGAGAGAGCCTAAAAGTAACAGACCAGAAAGGAACAGAAACAATATACAGAAACAGTCACCTTACAGGAAATACAATGGCACTAAATTCATACAACAACAATAACATGATAATAATAGGGGACTTTAACACCCCCCTCACTGAAATGGAAAGATCATCTAGGCAAAAGAACAACAAGGAAATAAAAGTTTTAAATGACATACTAGACCAGATGTACATCGCAGGTATATTCAGAATATTCCATCCCAAAGCAACAGAATACCCATTCTTCTCTACTGCATTTGGAACATTCTCCAGAATAGATCACATCCTGGGTCACAAATCAGGTCTCAACCAGGACCAAAAGATTGGGATCGCTCCCTTCATATTTTCAGACCACAGTACTTTGAAACTAGGACTCAATCGCCAGAGTAAAGTTGGAAAAACTCAAATACATGGAGGCTAAAGAGCATCCTACTAAAGAATAAATGGGTCAACAAGGAAATTAAAGAAGAATTGAAAAAACTCATGGAAACAAATGAAAATGAAAACACAACTGTTCAAAATCTTTGGGACACAGCAAAGGTGGTCCTGAGAAGAATGCATGTAGCAATACAAGCCTTTCTCAAGAAACAAGAAAGATTTCAAGTACACCCTAACCCTACACCTAAAGGAGCTGGAGAAAGAACAGCAAAGAAAACCTAAACCCAGCAGGAGAGGAGAAATAATAAAGATCAGAGCAGAAATCAATGAAACAGAAACTGAAAGAACAGTAGACCAAATCAATGAAACTAGGGGCTGGTTCTTTGAAAGAATTAATAAGATTGATAAAACCCTGGCCAGACTTATCAAAAAGAACAGAGAAAGGACCCAAATTAATAAAATCATAAGTGGAAGAGGAGAGATCGCAACCAACACCAAAAAAATACAATTATAAGAACATATTATGAGCAACTATACACCAGCAAATTTGACAATCTGGAAGAAATGGATTCACTCCTAGAGACACATAAACTACCAAAATTTAACCAGCAAGAAACAGAAAACCTGAACAGACCCATAACCAGTAAGGAGATTAAAGCAGTCATCAAAAATCTCCCAATAAACAAGAGCCCAGGGCCAGATGGCTTCCCAGGGGAATTCTACCAAACATTTAAAGAAGAATTAATTCCTATTCTCCTGAAACTGTTCCAAAAAAACAGAAATGGAAGGAAAACTTCCAAACTCATTTTATGAGTCCAGCATTACTTTGATGCCAAAACCAGACAAAGACTCCATCAAAAAGGATAATTACAGACCAATATCTTAGATGAACATGGATGCAAAAATTCTCACCAAAATACTAGCCAGTAGGATCCAACAGTACATTAAAAGAATTATTCACCACGACCAAGTGGGATTTGTTCCTGGGCTGCAAGGTTGGTTCAATATCCACAAATCAATCATGTGATACAATACATCAATAAAAGAAAGAACAAGAACCATATGATACTTTCAATAGATGCTGAAAAGCATTTGACAAAGTAAAGCATCCTTTCTTGATCAGAAGTCTTCATAGTGTTGGGATAGAGGGTACATACCTTAATATTATCAAAGCCATCTATGAAAAAGCCACAGTGAATATCATCCTCAATGGGGAAAAACTGAGAGCTTTTCCACTAAGGTCAGGAACACAGCAGGGCTGTCCACTATCACCACTGTTGTTCAACATAGTACTAGAAGTCCTAGCCTCAGCAGACAACAGAAAGAAATAAAAGGTATCCACATCAGCAAAGAAGAAGTCAAAATCTCTCTTTGCAGATGAGATGATACTTTATGTGGAAAACCCAAAAGACTCCACTCCAAAACTTCTAGAACTCATACAGGAATTCAGTAAAGTGTCAGGATATAAAATCAATGCACAGAAATCAGTTGCATGTCTATACACTGACAGCAAGACAGAAGAAAGAGAAATTAAGAAGTTGATCCCATTTACAATTGCACCCCAAACCATCAGATACCTAGGAACAAACCTAATCAAAGAGGCAAAGAATCTGTATTCAGAAAGCTATAAAGTACTCATGAAAGAAATGGAGGAAGACACAAAGAAATGGAAAACTTTCCATGCTCATGGATTGGAAGAACAAATATTGTGAAAATGTCTATGCTAAAAGCAATCTACACATTTAATGCAATCCTTACCATAATACCATCAATTTTTTTCAAGGAAATGGAAGAAATAATCCTAAAATTTATATGGAACCAGAAAAGACCCTGAATAGCCAGAGGAATATTGCAAAAGAAAGCCAAAGCTGGTGGCATCACAATTCCAGACTTCAAACTATCTTATAAATCTGTCATCATCAAGACAGTATGGTACTGGCACAAAAACAGACACATAGATCAATGGAACAGAATAAAGAGCCCAGAAATGGACCCTCGACTCTATGGTCAACTAATCTTTGACAAAGCAGGAAAGAATGTCCAATCGAAAAAAGACAGTCTCTTCAACAAATGGTGTTGAGAAAATTGGACAGCCACATGCAGAAGAATGAAACTTGACCATTCCTTACACCACATACAAAAATAGACTCAAAATGGTTGAAAGACCTCAATGTGTGACAGGAATCCATCAAAATACTTGAGGAGAACACAGGCAGGAAACTCTTCAACCTCAGCTGCAGCAATTTCTTCCTAGACACACCACCAAAGGCAAGGGAAGCAAAGGCCAAAATGAACTATTGGGACTTCAAGATCAAAAGCTTGGGCCACCTGGGTGGCTCAGTGGGTTAAGCCTCTGCGTTTGGCTCAGGTCATGATCTTGGGATCCTGGGATCAAGCCTGCATCAGGCTCTCTGGTCAGCAGGGAGCCTGCTTCCCCCTCTCTCTCTGCCTGCCTCTCTGTCAAATAAATAAAATAAAATCTTTTAAAAAAGATCAAATTTCTGATATTTCTCTCTGTCAAATAAATAAAATAAAATCTTTCTCTCTGTCAAATAAATAAAATAAAATCTTAAAAAAAAGATCAAAAGCTTTTGCACAGCAAAGGAAACAGTCAACAAAACCAAAAGACAACTGACAGAATGGGAGAAGATATTTGCAAATGACATATCAGATAAAGGGCTAGTCTCTTAAATCTATATAGAACTTATCAAACTTAAAAACAAATAATCCAATCAAGAAATGGGCAGAAGATATGAACAGACATTTCTGCAAAGAAGACATCCAAATGCCCAACAGACACATGAAAAGTGCTCTACATCACTCGGCATCAGGGAAGTACAAATCAAAACCACAGTGAGATACCACCTCACACCAGTCAGAATGACTAAAATGAACAAGTCAGGAAATGACAGATGTTGGTGAAGATGCTGAGAAAGGGGACGCCTGGGTGGCTCAGATGGTTAAGCGGCTGCCTTCGGCTCAGGTCATGATCCCGGCGTCCTGGGATCGAGTCCCACATCGGGCTCCTTGCTCAGCGGGGGGCCTGCTTCTCCCTCTGCCTCTGCCTGCCATTCTGTCTGCCTGTGCTCTCTCTCTCTCTCTCTCTCTGACAAATAAATAAAATCTTAAAAAAAAAAAAAAGATGTGGAGAAAGAGGAACCCTCCTACACTGTTGGTGGGAATGCAAGCTGCTGCAGCCACTCTGGAAAACAGTAAGGAGGTTCCTCAAAAAGTTGGAAATAGAGCTATCCTCCAACCTAGCAATCGCACTACTGGGTATTTACCCTAAAGATACAAATGTAGTGATCCAAAGGGGAACGTGCACCCAAATGTTTATAGCAGCCAAGTCCACAATAGCCAAACTATGGAAAGAACCTAGATGTCCATCAGCAGATGAATGGATAAAGAAGATGTGGTGTATATATACAGTGGAACACTATGCAGCCATCAAAACACCCAAATTTTGCCATATGCAATGATGTGGATGGAACTAGAGGGTATTATGATAAGCGAAATAAGTCAGTCAGAGAAAACCAATTATCATATGATCTCTCTGATATGAGGAATTTGAGAAGCAGGGCGGCGGGTTCTTGGGAAGTAGGGAGAGAAAAAAATGGAACAAGATGGGAACAGGGAGGGAGATAAACCAAAGAGACTCTTAATCTCAGGAAACAAACTGAGGGTTGCTGGGCTGGCTCGCGGTGGGGACAGGGAGGGATAGGGTGGCTGGGTGATGAACACTGGGGAGAGTATGTGATATGGTGAATGCTGTGAAATGGGTAAGCCTGATGATTCACACACTTGTACCCCTGAAGCAAATAACACATTATATGTTAATAAAAAATAATAATAATTCCATTATCATCAGAGAAAAAAAGAAAAATGTGATATATGTTATATATTATATATAGTATTATGTGTTATTTATATATTATAATTTTTTATTATTATTACTCCTTAAAAAGGAAAGAATATTACTCATCCTTAAAATGGGAAGAAATTCTGACACATCCTACAACATAGGTTACCTTGAAGATATTATGCTAAGTGTAATACGTTAGAGACAAAGAACAAATACTCTATGATTCCATTTATATGAAGTACCTAGAACCATCAAATTCACAGAGAAAATAGAGTGGTGGTGGCCAGAGCCTGATGGAGAAGGGAATGAGTAAATTGTTTGGTAGGTCAGGTCTGGCAGATGGATGGTAGTCATAGCGGCACAGTGATGTGAATGTATTGAATGCCACTGAATCGTACACTTAAAAATGGTTAAAATGGTATAATTTATGTCATATATATTTTATGACAAAAAAAAGAAAATCAGAGACACCTGGGTGTCTCAGTCAGTTAAGGATCTGCCTTCAGCTCAGGTCATGATCTCAGGGTCTTGAGATCCAGTCCCACTTCAGGCTACCTGCTCAGCTCCCTGCTTCTCCCTCTCTCACTGCCCCTGCTTCTGTTCCCCCTCTCTCTGTTAAATGAATAAAATCTTTTTTAAAAAAATCAGGGTGAAACTTAAAGGCATGGCAACAGCAGCGTGTGACTCAGAAACAGGTGTTGGCACTGTAGCAACTAAGTCCCTTGCATCCTCCAGGAGGAAGATAAGGATGTTGTATAACTCTAGAAGCTGTTAAGTTATTTTTATTTATTTATTTATTTACTTATTTGAGAGAGAGAAAGATTGAGCATGGCAAAGGAGACGCAGAGGGAGAGAGATAAGCAGACTCCCCACGGAGTGTGGAGCCCATCCCTGGGCTCAATCCCATGACCGTGAGATCGTGACCTGAGCTGAAATCAAGAGACTGACACTTAATCCACTGAGCCACCCACCCTAGAAGACGTTAACTTATATATCGTGTTTTAATTTGCATGTAGAAAGTAGGAAAACAATGTATACCTTCTAGAGTAGTAAAGGGTAAAAACTGGATTGAGGGAAAAAATACTTTATCCATAAAGAGGTGAGAAAAAAAGGGAGGGAAGTAGAAAAATAGAACACATTAAAGCACATTAAACATATAAAACACATTAAAGCAAAGTTGAATGTTGAGGGAAAGAGTCCAGGAGGGAGGAGAAGAGCAATGATTCCAGGAAAGATTGGGAAATGGGGCAGGGTCTCTTAGGAGATGGGGTGCCGAGCACACATGGAAGGGACAGGGTCTCCACTAAGGAGGAGGGACCAGAAAGAAGACGTGCACAGATGCAGGTTGGCTTGTGGGCTTGGTCCCTGGAGGAGGAGGCATTCACCTCTGATGGCTCTTGGAGTCACCATTGAAGTAAAGGGAGCAAGGACATCAGCTCAGAGTGAGAGGAAGGGTTGGGGGTGTAAGAGGGCCCAGAAGCTCTGCCCAGAGGGCTCCTGGGTGGCTCAGCTGGTTAAGCATCTGACTTTTGGTTTCAGCTCAGGTCATGATCTCAGGGTTGTGAGATCAAGCCCCAACTGGGCTCTTCTCAGCATAGAGTCTGCTTGAATTCTTTCCCTCTTCCTCCCCCTCTGCTCCTCCCCACACTCGAGCTCTCTCTCTCTCTCAAATAAATGAATAAATAAAATCTTAAAAAAAAAAAAAGTGCTCTCCAGGAAGGGCAAAAATACTAGAAATGGAACCAGGAACAAACACACTCCTTCACAATTGGGTCTCTTTTCCTAGAGGACCTCTTCCAGATCATAGAGACACAACTCCCACTGAGCCTGACTCAAAATGATAAAATGGGACACAAAACTTCCATTTCATTTTTGCTTCTTATTTTGCAAATATCCCTGTTGAATTAAGTCGTGGAATTTTATGGGAGCTTGGTATTGGGGAGCTTAGAGGAAATTGGAGAGCATGTTTACAGATGAGAAAGTCCCAGAAGTATTAATCCAATTTTCTTCCCCAAACCTCTGCTTTATTAATTTTATTTACAAAGAAGACTGTAGTAATACAATATGATGCGCCATTTGCATTTCAGGATTTTTCTTATTGAGTGGAAACTTAAAATTAAATTTACCATTTTAACCATTTTTTTAGAGTGCAGTTCAATGGCATTAAGTATATCACTGCTATCCATCTCCAGAACTTCTTCATCTTCCCAAATTGGAGCTCTGTATCCACTAAACATGATGAAAATAGAGGTCATTTTTAACCCACACATTGATTGGCTCAACACCGTCATGGGCGTAACAGCCTCATCTTAGGTCCCCTGGAAGTGTCCCACAGTTACTTCTAGAAAATTTTAGGTGGTAATCCTCAAGGGCTGACAAAGCGATTTGCTCACTTCCCTTCCCCACAGTGCCGGCCTGACCTTCCTGCCACTTGTCTAAGGAAGGACACCGGAAGCTGCTTTCGGTGATTGTCCAATAGTAGGGCACCAAGCCCAGAGCCCAAATGCTTCCAGGACTTGGGATGTCAGGGTATGGTCAGGGTCTGTGCAGAAGACAGGAGATGGGCTTTCTTGTCAACCTTTCCACTTGGAACATCACTGAGCTCTGCTTGAACCTCAACTCTCTGTTCCTGAAGAATTCTTCGAAATTCTAGGCTTCATACTCCCGCTCAAAACCCCTTCACCTGCCTGAGTTTATAAACAGCCAGTCCATCCTTTCCGTCCTCTTTCTCTCATGCTCCCTCCTGAACCACAGCTTCTTCTGTCCACCTCCATTATAAAACACAATGTCCGCCGGCATATTAGTTGAGGCAAACTGATGTGTGCCCGAGTATGTCTGTATGTGTGTATGTTTAGGTGGGGGAGGTGGAGGATGGTGATGGGGAGAGAGATGACTTGTGACATACCCTGGCAAAAGGCAACCAAAAATGCCAAAAATGCCCCCATCATACCTGAATCACCCAGTTGCATTAGGTTTTTAGAACTTTATCTCCAAGGGCAAGATAAATCAATTTAGGTTTTCTAGGACATGGTCTTGAAGAGCTCCTGAAGCTCTCTAAGTTTTTAGAAAACTAAAGGCCAATAGCTGTCACTTCCATTGCGGGCAACATTATTATATTTTTATATTGTTTCCTTCACTGTAAAGCTAAATGGTGTTTTTGGCTCTATGATTGTTTTCAATAGCACTATACTCTAATGTTAGAAAATTTCATATCTGTGGAATGAAATACAAAATTACAGACTATTAGGACATGAATACACCTTTAGAGATCAACAGTACAATCCCCCAATTTTACAGACAAAGAAAATGTAGCCAAGTGATTCAGGTGACTTTACTCATTTATTTTTCTTCATTTTTAGATTTCAGTATAATTATGGCATAGCATTATATTACCTTTAGGAGGACACTATAGTGAGTGAACCATTCTATACACCTAAGTATACTCTTACTACCCTTCACCAATTTCAGCCATCCCCTCTTCCACCTCCTCTCTGGTAACCTGGTTTAGGTGACTTTAAACCAAGGTCATGTAGCTGGTCTTTTGACACAAATCAAATATTCTCTTTAGTACATCATGGTGTTATCTAAATTTCACATCTTTTATGTGAAAGCAGTGTTTCTCAACCAATTTTTTTCATTATTACTCCCTCATCCGAGACTTTTTTAGTCTTTTTCCTCCATTGATATTGAAATACAGAAATAATCTGTATATCTGTTTTTTAATTTTACTTTGTTTTATTTTATTTTATTTAAGAGAAGGTACACATGTACAAGCAGGCGGAGGGGCAAAGGGAGACAGAATATCAAGGAGACTCCCTGCTGAGCTCAGAGCCCCGACGACATGGGGCTCAATCTCATGACCCTGAGATCATGACTTGAGCCAAAATCAAGAGGACAGCACTTAACTGACTGAACCACCCAGAAGCCCCTCTGTGTCCATTTATATACTCTATATGTATCTGTGTTCTCTTCATAAAAAGGGTACAATGTTTTTCACCTCTTCACTGACAATGTATGTATTAAAGTGATACAGAGTGAGGTAAGGATGTGATTCTAAAAAACACCACCATCAAAAACAAATGGAAAATCTGTTTTATGTCAGAACACTTGCAGCTGCAAGTAATAGAAAATCTAACTAGAAGTTGTTTAAACAATAAGGAAAACGTATATTCCACATAACAAGAAATGTGGAGGTAGGATCCTTTATTCTTCATTAATCCTTTATCCTACTGTAAGTTTATATAATTTCTTAGTTAATAGATTTATTTTTGAGCAGTTTTAGGTTTACAGAAAAATTGGGCTGAAAGTGCAGAGAGTTCCCATCTATTCCCTCACCTAAGCCCCTAATGGTTACCCCTATTATTTTTTTTTAAGATTTTATTTATTTATTCGACAGAGAAAGAGAAATCACAAACAGGCTGAGTCAGGCAGAGGGGGAGGGGGAAGCAGCCTCCCTGCTGTGCAGAGAGCCCAATGCGGAGCTCCATCCCAGGACCCTGAGATCATGACCTGAGCCAAAGGCAAAGGCCCAACCCACTGAGCCACCCAGGCGCCCCTGTTTGTTTTTTTTGTTTGGTTGGTTTTTTTTTTCTATTTTATTTTTTTTTCTGTGTTTATGTATTTATTTATTTATTTATTTAGTCCATAGTCTCTCATGGTTCACCTCCCCTTCCAATTTCCCTCAACTCCCTATCTCGCCATGTCCTCCATGTTATTTGTTATACTCCACAAATAAGTGAAACCATATGATAATTGACTCTCTCTGCTTGACTTATTTCACTCAGCATAATCTCTTCCAGTCCCATCCATGTTGCTACAAAAGTTGGGTATTCATCCTTTCTGATGGAGGCATAATACTCCATAGTGTATATAGACCACATCTTCCTTATCCATTCGTCCGTTGAAGGGCATCTTGGTTCTTTCCACAGTTTGGCGACCGTGGCCATTGCTGCTATGAACATTAGGGTCCAGATGGCCCTTCTTTTCACTACATCTGTATCTTTGTGGTAAATACCCAGTAGTGCAATTGCAGGGTCATAGGGAAGCTCTATTTTTAATTTCTTGAGTAATCTCCACACTGTTCTCCAAAGTGGTTTCACCAACTTGCATTCCCACCAACAGTGTAAGAGGGTTCCCCTTTCTCCACACCCTCTCCAACACACGTTGTTTCCTGTCTTGCTAATTTTGGCCATTCTAACTGGTGTAAGGTGGCCTCTGTTTGTTTTTATCACTTTATTTTATTTTATATTTTCAACATGGTAAGTATACTCCTTAATCCCCATCCCCTATTTCCCCCATCCCCCACCCACCTCCCCTCTGGTGACCATCAGTGTGTTCTCTGTAGTTAGGAGTCTGTTTCTTGGTTTATCCCTTTCTCTCTCTCTTTTTCCTTGCTCCTGTTTTGTTTCTTAAATTCCACATACGCATGAAATCATATAGTATTTGTCTTTCTCTGCCTGACTTATTTCCCTTAGCATTATACTCTCTAGCTCTATCCCTGTTATTGCAAATGGCAAGATTTCATTCTTTTTATGACTGAGTAATATTCCTGTGTGTGTGTGTGTGTGTGTACCACTCCATTATCCACTCATCCATTGGTGGACACTTGGGCTGCTTCCACAACTTGGCTATTGTAAATACTGCTGCAATAAATATAGGGTTATATGTATCTCTTTGAGTTCGTGTTTTTGTATTGTTTGGGTAAATACCCAGTAGGGTCATTACTGAATTGTAGGGTAGTCCTATTGTTAAGTTTTTTAGGAGCATCCATAATGTTTTCCAGAGTGGCTACACCAGTTTGCATTCCTACCAACAGTGCATGAGGGTTTCCCTTTCTCTCTCTCTCTCTCTCTCTTTTTCATTACTGTAATCTTTTATTTTTTAATTAATTTTATTTAAATTCAACCAATTAATATATAGCATATTATTCATTTCAGAGGTAGAATTCAGGGATTCATCAGTCTTATACAACATGAGGGTTCCCCTTTCTCCACATCCTCACCAACACTTTGTTGTTTCTTGTGTTTTTTATTTTAATCATTCTGACAGGTGTGAGGTGATATCTCATTGTGGTTTTGATTTGGATTTCCCAGATGATCACTGATGTTGAGCTTTTTTTCATGCGTCTATTGGCCATCTGTATGTCTTAAAGAAATGTCTGTTCAGCGGTACCTGGGTGACTCTGTCGATTAAGCATCTGCCTTCTACTCAGGTCATGATCCCAGGGTCCTGGGATCGAGCCCTGCATCAGGCTCCGTGCTCAGTGGGAACTTGCTTCTCCCTCTCCTTCTGCTGTGCCCCCTGCTTATGCTCTCTTTCTGTCAAACAAATTAACTAATTAAAAAAAATGTCTGTTCTTGTCTTCTGCCCATTTTTAAACTGGATTATTTGTGTCTTAGATATTAAGTCATATCAGTTCTTTATATATTTTGGATATGAATTCTTTACATAGTATGTCATTTGCAAATACCTCTTCACAGATACCCAGATATTAACATCCTGCATTGGTGTGGTTCATTTGTTACCATTGATGCACCGATATTAACACATTATTATTAATTAAAATCCATAATTGACATTTGGGATCACACTTAGTATTGTATATTCTATGAGCTGTGACAAATGGATAATGACATGTAGTCACCATCACAGTATCATATTGAATAGTTTCACTGCCCTAAAAATGTCCCATACAGGGCGTCTGGGTGGCTCAGATGGTTGGGCCTCTGCTTTCGGCTCAGTTCATGATCCCAGAGTCCTGGGATTGAGTCCCTCATCAGTCTCCTTGCTTGATGGGGAACATGCTTCTCCCTCTCCCTCTGCTGCTCTTCCTGCTTGTGCTCTAAATAAATAAGTAAAATCTTTTTTAAAATGCCCGATACTCCACCTATTTATCCCTCTCTCTCTGCAAACCCCTGTCAGGTCCTGATCTCTATACTGTCTCAATCATTCTGCCCTTTCCAGAATGCCATACAGTCAGAGTCATACAGCACACAGCCTTTTCACATCAGCTTCTTTCACTAAGCAATATGCATTTAAGATTTCTTCATGTCTTCTCATGACTTGATAGCTCAATTCTTTTTATCACCAAATAATATTCTATTGCCTGGATGTACCACCATGTGTTTATCCATTCACCAACCAAAGGACATCTGACTCGCCTCCAAGTTTTGGCAAATATGAAAAAAACTGCCCAAAATATCCATAAGTAAGTTTTCAAGTAGATGTAAGTTTTTAAATCATTTGGGTAAATACCAAACGCCACTGCTGGGTCATATGGTAAGAGTGTGTTGAGTTTGGTAAAACACTCCCAAAGGTGTGTTTAGATTTGCAAGTCTTCCAGCATGACTGCGCCACTTTGCCTCCCCACCAGTAATGAATGAGAGTTCCTGGTCCAGATCCTCATCAGCATTTGGTGTGGCTGGTGCTTTGGATTTTAGGTATGCTAACAGATATGTGGTGGTATCTCATTATTATTTCAATTTGCAATTCCCTGATGACATATGATGTAAAATATCTTTTCACCTGCGTATTTGCCATGTATACTTTCTTCCTTGAGGTGTCCAGATATTTTGCTCATTTTTAAGTTGGGTTGTTTCTTTTCCTATGGTTGGGGTTTTTAAAATTATTAACGTATAATGTATTATTTGTTTCAGGGGTACAGGTCCATGATTCATCAGTTTTACACAACACACAACATTCACCACAACACATAGCCAACCCAATGTCTGTCACCCAGCCACCCCATCCCCACTTCCCACCCTCCATCAACCCTCAGTTTATTTCCTGAGATTAAGAGTCTCTTATGGTTTGTCTCCCTCTCTGGTTTTGTCTTGTTTCATTCTTTCCCCTCTTCCCCTATGATCTTCTTCCTTGTTTCTTAAATTCCACATATCAGGGAGATCATATGATCATATGATCATAATTCATCATGTGATAATTGTCTTTCTCTGGTTGACTTATTTTGCTTAGCATAATACCCACCAGTTCCATCCATGTCATTGCAAGATTTCATTTTTGATGGTTGCATAATATTCCATTACATATATAGTTATAGGTAGTATAGATATAGATATATAGATATACACATATATAGAGATATAAATATAGATAGTATATATAAACCATGTCTTCTTTATCCATTCATCTGTTGTTAGACATCTGGGCTCTCTCTATAGTTTGGCTATTGTGGACATTGCTACTATAAACATTTATTGTTGAGTTTTAAGTGTTCTTTGTACACTTTGGATAGCAGTCTTTTGTGAGGTATGTCTTTTGCAAACATTTTCTCCCAGTCTGTGGTTTGTCCTTTCATTCTCAGAAATTTTTTTTATTTGAATGAAGTCTTATTTATATCTCCCTGCCACCCACGGGTTGACTTTTGGTATTGTATTTAAAAACTTATCACCAAACCCAAGGTCATGTGGATTTTCTCTTGCTATCTTCTAGCAACTTCATACATTTGCATTGTATATTTTGGTCTATGATGAAATCTGTTTTTATTATTATTATTATTATTACTCTCCAAAGGTTCCCACTTCAATTATTGGATTGCTGACTATTCTTCATTTTACACTCTAAATTGCTCTCTGAAAATTGGGCTTTCCTCTTATTTTCTATTCCACATGTTTACCTGATTCCTTTCCATAAGTATTTTTCCTACAACAATCCTTCTGCAACATTTGTAATTTTTGGACTCATGCAGTAACTTCTTTAATCATGAGCATATTATGCAATTAGTAAGATTCTTCATCTACAAATAAGGGGAATAAGTCAGGCCCTCAAAGAAACTAACTTAGTATATATCTAGCTCATGATGTATTACCCAATCCAAGTGAAAGTGTGCATCTGAAAAACTGTGAGGATTCAGAACGGTCCTTCAAATGGAACATTCAGAGAAAGCATGGGGCTCTAAGTCAGCTCGAGCTGGTACCATGCTATTAATGAAGCTTCCCTTGCCCTTTGCAGCCTAACACACATGGTGACAGGTGGGGAAACTACAAATAGCCTTGGCCTAAGAATGGAAAAAATGATAAGCTGGGGCGAAGGCTTTGAAAGTGACTTAATGACAGGAATGCAAGGGGCAGACCTGACCATACAGAAGAGTGTTTTACAGGTCTCCCAAAGAACCTTCGAGTATGGAGAACTTTGGTTGCAGCCCACTCTCAGGCTAGCTGCTTAGATAAGGATAATAAACCACAAGCCTCCATTCTGGGGTGGTGTTGAGATCCACGAGTCCGTACACTGGGTCTCATAAATACCAGCTTCTCAAAAACAGCACAGCCCTCCAGCAGCCTTTGTCATTACACCAGACTGCATCACTTTGAACTGTGTGTTTCCTGGGCTGATCACACTGTGCTGGTTAGCACTGGTTTTGATGCCATGGGAGGGTGCAGAGCAGCTTAGCTCACCTGTCAGCTGGATCATATTACCTGAACACCAAGTTAAAGGCCATGGGTAGGGGATTTAAGAGCTCTGGGTTTTAATCCCAGCTCCACTTGTCGACTCATTGAAAACTTTTGGCATTTCGATTTCCTCATCTTTAAAACTGGGATATGAGCTGGCTTTACTGGGAAGATGACTATGAGTAATTAATGAAATAGACCACTTGGTGCTCTATAAATTACTCCACGGACGAACACATGAACTCTATGCCTCATTCCCCTTCACCCTGCCCTTAATTTCCTCAGACCATGAGATGGTTAGCCACATGACCCCCAGTATGGGTTCCATTCCAAAATCCAACATTTCAGTCATTGCAACCCAACACATGGCAGTGGTTCTCAAACTTGTGCAAGAGACAGAATCACCTGGAGGTGCTGCTAAAACACAGATCGGGGCCCAAATTGGGCACTGCTAACAAGTTCCCAGATTTTGCTGATGCTGCTCTCCAGGGGACCTCACGCCTGAGAACCACTAGCTGGTGGCAGTTGAAAAAACTCTGGCCAAAGGGGAGTTGGTGAATAAAGCTTACAGGTTGTCTGGGCCACTTCCTGGGTATCTGTGCAGTCTCATGAGCCTCCCCACTCCCCTCAGAAGGGTCTCATGGTGGGTTAATGTCCTGCTATCACCAACCATTTAAAATTCTTCATTTTTGAAGAAGAAACCCTATAATTTAATCTTGCACTGGGTCCCCTAAATTTTGTAGCTGGTTTTGTTCACAGTGTGAGTTTTACAAATAAACTTTGGATGAATGAACAAAGGTCATTTTGGAAAGCCACTACTAAGAGTATGAAACAAGCTTGCTCAGAAATTTTTCTTTTAGGGGCACCTGGGTAGCTCAGTTGGTTAAGCATCTACCTTCAGCTCAGGTCATGATCCCAGGGTCCTGGGATCGAGCTCTGCATCAGGCTCCCTTCTCAGTGCAGAGTCTACCACTCCCTCTGCTCCTCCCCCAACTTGTACATGCTCTCCCTCTCAAATAAATAAATACATAAATACATAAACAAATAACAATTGTTCTTTTAGTTACAAGCATTTTGCCAGTCTGCTAATCCAGCTAGCAGAAGTTAGCAGGCAATCCCTCAGGCTTCTGCACAAGTGGTCAAGGTGAGGTCCAGTGTCATCCCTCTGCTCTTAAAGCTTCTCCTGTTCATTTGCTCCCTCTTCTCTGCACACTCAGCACACGGGGCTTTCCTCACTCCTCTAGGCAGAAATGCACTAACAGGATCTAGCAGGAATGTCTAGACACAGAAGAATCCCTTCAGGGAGAAAGCAAAATTATTATGTGAATATACCTTTTTTTTTTTGAGAATAGAGAACTTCACCCTTTGAATCATGGCATGCAAGAGCACTGTCTACCCAGCCTGTCTCTCAGACTGTGCTGCCACCTGATCTTACCCCTCAGAGGAGAGATCCTATAGGCCCTTCCCTAAAAGCTAGCCCGAGTGAAACCAATGACACAACCAAGCCAAATGTTAGCAGAGTCAGAGCTAGGGAAGCAAAATGAAGACACCCACTTCTTTTTTTAGGATGGGATTTCCTCCACTGACATACCTCTTGACATGTTTTCCTTTTGGTCAGAGCTGATAATAGTACTAGGGTTTTATATAGGGCTGTAGCTGTGCATGTCAACAGCATAGGGAAGTGTAAAGCCAAAACTCCATTTGTTTTGTTTCCCTAGGATAACTGATACTTAACCAATAGAAACACACAACCTGAACACGTTTTTCCAGGAAGACAAAAAGAAGGGGAAACTGGAAGAACCATGGCCTACACTGAGATTTTATCAGACTGTCTGAGAAAGGTTCTCGGTCTCTAGGTGGTAGCCAGGGGACATGTGAAGACACCCACCGAGAGCAGAGTGATTCCGCCAATGTTGAGATACTAGTTGTGGTGAGGAGTTACTGGAAGGATGAGACATTAGCAGACTAGAAATGAAGGGACTAATTAGCCTTTATCTAACATGGAAAAGACACTTTAAAAATACCAGCTAGGTTAACCTTCTTTTGCTCTGAAGAACTTATACCCAGGCCCCCATTGTTTGTATACAGGGAGACTTTTGGTGTCATTTTAAGAGGCAATCCATGGAACGGAAGAAGATATTTGCAAATGACAGTACAGACAAAAGATTGATATCCAGGATCTATAAAGAACTTCTCAAACTCAACACACACAAAACAGATAATCATATCAAAAAATGGGCAGAAGATATGAACAGACACTTCTCCAATGAAGACATACAAATGGCTATCAGACACATGAAAAAATGTTCATCATCACTAGCCATCAGGGAGATTCAAATTAAAACCACCTTGAGATATCACCTTACACCAGTTAGAATGGCCAAAATTAGCAAGACAGGAAACAACAGGTGTTGGAGGGGATGTGGAGAAAGGGGAACCCTCTTACACTGTTGGTGGGAATGCAAGTTGGTGAAACCACTTTGGAGAACAGTGTGGAGATTCCTCAAGAAATTAAAAATAGAGCTTCCCTATGACCCTGCCATTGCACTACTAGGTATTTACCACAAAGATACAAATGTAGTGAAAAGAAGGGCCATATGGACCCCAATGTTTATAGCAGCAATGGCCACGATCGCCAAACTGTGGAAAGAACCAAGATGCCCTTCAACGGACGAATGGATAAGGAAGATGCGGTCCATATACACTATGGAGTATTATGCCTCCATCAGAAAGGATGAAGACCCAACTTTTGTAGCAACATGGACGGGACTGGAAGAGATTATGCTGAGTGAAATAAGTCAAGCAGAGAGAGTCAATTATCATATGGTTTCACTTATTTGTGGAGCATAACAAATAGCATGGAGGACATGGGGAGTTAGGAGAAGGGAGTTGGGGGAAATTGGAAGGAGAGGTGAACAATGAGAGACTATGGACTCTGAAAAACAATCTGAAGGGATTGAAGAGGTGGGGGGGTGGGAGGTTGGGGGAACCAGGTGGTGGGTATTAGAGAGGGCACGGATTGCATGGAGCACTGGGTGTGGTACAAAAACAATGAATACTGTTATGCTGAAAATAAATTTTAAAAATGATTAAAAAAATAATAAAAGAAAAGAAAAGAAAGCCTCTTCCTCATGACACTTTGCAGCTGTAAGTCAGGAAATGCCGTCATCAGCTGGTCAGCTGGTGGTGCCCTGAGGTGAATGGCCCTCTTTGGAGCCGTGCAGCCATGCCTTAGGCAGAGGCTCCCACTAAGGATCCAGGGTCTCAAGGATTTTGACAGATGTGTCTTTAACTACTTTCTCCTTGGGGGTGACATCAACAGCTCATTGTCAATGACTAATATTTATTGCATATTAACCTTTGTATAGCTGTGAAATAAGGACTCAAAAGAGCATAGAATCACTGTTAATCATTACTTCCTCAGGGCTCCTGGGTGGCTCAGTCAGTTAAATGTCTGTCTTTGGCTCAGTTCATGATCCTGGGGTTCTGGGATGGAGCCCCGAGTCAGGCTTCCTGCTCAGCGGGGAGTTTGATTCTCCCTCTCCCTCCACACCTCCCTCCACTCATGCTTTCTCTCTTTCTCTCTCTCTCTCTCTCATACACACGCTCTCTGTCTCTCTTTCTCTCAAATAAATCAAATCTTAAAAAAAAAAAAAGTCATTACTTCCTCTCGGGATGATTGTGGGATCCTACCCACTTTCTGTGGAAAACAAACAATCTCACCCAGACTCACCTTCCCAAAGAGCAGCACCACACACGTCACCTCCTCCATTCCGAAGCTTTCTGTGGTTGCCATCATTGGCCTAATTCACCACAACCCTTTATCCTGTAGTCCTTTTCACATGGAAGAGCCACAGTTTGTGGCAACTCACACACACCAAACAGATCTCAAGATTTGTTGGATCTGCTCTGACGCTTTTCTACTTGTTGCTTTTGCTCCTGCGACTCACTCCACACATCTCACCTGCATTCACCAACATCCCGTTAGTCCTTAGAGCCCAGATGAAGCTATGGAACCACATGGAGTCTGTCCTGATCACCTCCAATCAGATAGAACTACTCATCCACCCATTGAGAGACACCTCTCTTGACGCTTATCTTTCTCTACATAGTAGTACAGAGATCCATATTCTGGCTGTATTTTACCTATTGTATCTTGCCAAGGATAATCAATTCTTTGAAAGGCAAAAACTATCTAGCTTCTCTTCATCTCTCCTGGTTGGTCGGTGACTTGCCAACTTCTGCAGGTGGCAGACTATTATTTTGCAGAATGCCATTCTGTTTGGGAAGACCATGATGTGTTTACCCATTAATCAAAAATTCAACACATATTTATTGAGTGCTGAACTGTGCTAGGCCTTGATGCCTACTATTATATCCAATTCCCTTACCAAAACCAAGGCAATTTGACTAAAAGGAAAGATAATTTTATTTAACAGGTACAATATAAAAATTATAACAATATGAACATAACAAAGGCAAGCAGAAAAGCCTTTCTCAACATAGTTTCTTGTCTTTATTTATTTACTAAACTTTATTTATTTTGCCTTTGGTCAACTCAAGTTCTTAAGTTGTTTTTTTTTTTCTCTTAAGATTTTATTTTTAAGCAATCTCCACACCCAATGTGGGGAGCGAACCCACAACTCTGAGATCGAGAGTCACATGCTGACCCAGCCAGGTGCCCTGCCAAGTTCTTAAGTTTAAAGAAAATTATAAAAAACTAAAGTTGAGAAAATTCTATTTGCTGAATTACCATTTTCTGAAAGTTAAAAAACAGTCACCCTTCTCTGAATTTTCCAGCAGAACACCTAAACTCAGCATGTGGAGCAACAGGGTTTTGGCAGGAGCATAGACTGAGAACCACTTCAGGAGGCAGGTTCTACATGATATTTGTGGAGAATATAAGATGCTTTCCAGAAGAAGGTGACCAAAAATAGAAGCCAGAATCAAAATTTAATCAAACCAAATCATAAGAGGATTAAAAACTGTATCAGCATGCCTATACTTGGGTAAGATGTATTACCCAAGCCAACAAGATATTACTTTGGTTCCATCCAAGAGTTGGCTTTTATTCTACAGCAGACGGAGAGTTGAACACACCATTCACCTCTGAAGTTTTGTGCTTTTCAAAAGTGTCTAAACATAATGACCACTAACAGCATCACTTGTGTCAAAGATATGCAAACTCCAGAAAGGTAAATCTGACCACAGGGCCAATTTGAATCCTCTTGTCCTGTAAGAGTTTTATCTCCTCCTAGTGAGAAATTGATACATTTCTTCCATTTAAGGTTCTTAGGTGGCAACAGCTTCTAATCTCAAAGGCAGATCTCTGTGCACACCAGAGATGTCCCACATCCCTGCTAAAGGGAGAATTCTCACAAATGTGCCCATTGCCTGTTGCCACCATTGGACAGAATATTAGAAAAAAAACAGAGACCAGGCTTATGTACAGCTCCTGAGAGAATAAAAGCAAATTCTATCTTCCAGTTCTCCCAGAGGAAATGTTTAATACGTTAGGAGAGCCGGAAAATGAATTTGTGCTATCAGATGGGAGCCAGAGGAATGTAGCCATGTTCAAGTCAAATCAAGGCTGTATCTGCTATTTTCAAAAGAATCGAAACAAGAATCTAAATCCTAAAATCACATTGATTTGGGGAAATCACATCTTCATTGGTTCGTAGGGAGTAAATAAAATTTTAATTTCTTAGTGTCTTTGATACCAGGGATAATTGATATCTGGAAACATGTCTTCCTTACGCAACTCATTAGAATGATGTTTAAAATATCAGGTAACCAAATTGCTGTCTCATTGTGTCACCTGCTGATTTTAAAATGCTCTTACATTCTGACCCAAAGGGTTAGCTGAGGTTACCAGAAGAATGTTGAATCTGTTCCGTGTCATCTCTGTGCCAACCAGATTCTGCCCTTGTCTCTGGAAGCTGAGGAGCCAAAAGGAGAAGAACGAGATTTTGCATACAGCTTTTCAAGAGATCACTATCTCATCCTAACATACTGCTGGAGATGAAATGAAAATTGCAGTTCTATATTTTTTATGTGAAACAAACACTACTGTGTGGTTCTGTTGTTTTCATAAACAAACATTAAAAAAAAAATCTGGCAGCAACATTGCAGAAGGAAGGGAGAGTGAAAAGCATAGCCAGATAAGCAGCATGAAGAATGCTTCTCGGGATGCCTGGATGGCTCGTCAGTTAAGCGTCTGCCTTCGGCTCAGGTCATGATCCCAGGGTCCTGGAATCGAGTCCCACTTCGGGCTCCTAGCTTGGCGGGGACCGGGCTTCTTCCTCTGCCTGCTGCTCCTCCTGTTTGGGATCTCCATCTCTCTCTCTCTCTCCCTCTCTCTCTGACAAATAAATAAAATCTTTAAAAAAAAAAGAAAGAAAGAAAGAATGCTTCTCTATCATCATCTGCTTCTCTACCATCATCTGCATCCATGGTCATTTCTTCATGGTGCAACCAGAAAATTTGTTGTTCACACTTGGATACATTGGAAGTGAAGGGGAAGGCTGTAAATAGTTGTGCTAGGGACAAGTACCCTACCGATTGGTCACGCCTTACTCACAGACATTGTGTTCCATGTTGGAGATCCAGTAGGGCCACAAATGTAATTTCTTCCACAGAAGGCTGAAATTTAGTTGAGGAGATAAGATATTTACAGGAAAGAAATACACCGCAAGGCAGCTAAATTGGGTGCACTGACAATAAGAAGGTCTTCTTTTTTTCTGTACTATTTCCTTTCTCCAATACCAAATTATAGGCAAAAGACAGTTCTACTTCAGGTCAAGATATATCTCAGATCTGAGTTTGGGAAGGCCCTGCCAGGCCCCAAACCCTGGGGTGTGGAGTGGTTCTGAAATCCAGTCCTTCTTTTCCTCTGAAGGACTTGTATCCAGGGGCCCATTGCTTGTATACAGGGAGACTTTTGTATAATTTACAAAAGAGATCCTCTCCCTCAGGACGCTTTGCAGCCAGTAAGTCAGGAGAAGTCATCATTGGCAGGTCAGCTGGTGGTGTCCTGAATTGAATGACCCTCCTTGGAGCCGTGCTGCCATGACTCAGTCAGCCTTTAGACACAGGCCTCCACTAAGCATCCAGGGTCTCAGGGATTTTGACTGATGACCACACAAAGAAGCTGGTGGTGAGAAAGAGAGGGCAAAGCTCTGTGGGTGGGCCATCGTCCTATGGTAGATTCTTATGTAAACCAGTCAGCATCATTCACTTCCGTGCTTTGAACCCATCTTGTTCCAGGATATATACAGGGAAAAGGAACCAAGCATGAATGCTGGACGGATCAGGCACCTGGATGAAGGGAGGGTAAACGCACGGAAGGCCGGCTCTCTTCCCTCGGTACATCACTGGAATTGGCAACGATAGGGTATTTGAAACAGTCTGCATGGACAGGAGATCTAGTGAACAAGAGTCATCCTTTCTGGAAAGCCATGAGAGAGAGACAGAGAGAGAGAGAGATTGAGCACTTAATTATGGCATGTACACAGTCTCATTGTCTAGACTCTAGAGGGAGCTCCAGCCTGGCTACTCAGCATACATCTACGTCTAGGAATAAAAGTCAGAAACTAAGTTTTTCAGAAAGCGCATGGAATACGGTGAGTTTGTATTATACAAGTTGCATCTGAAAGAGAGAACCAGTTAATTGGAAACTGAAAGTGGAGACAAAGAGGATGAGTGTGGATTCGGGTAGATCCCCCCCACATCCTATCACATGAGGAAGAAATGCTGCCCGTCTTCTACGTCCCTCATCCCTTCCCATACAGTGTGTCTGTCTTGGGCCCCAAGGTGGTCTCTGTCACTCGGGAGACTCTCCACACTTGAGGAACGGGGTCTGGGGAAAGTCACTGCGGGTATCACATCTCCCTCCCACCTCACACACATTCCTGCCCTCTTCTTCACACACACACACACACACACACACACACACACACACACACACATTTTATACCAGTGAAACAATGAAGAGCAAATATTAAAGCCATCTTAAGGAAAATAATAAGGCACAAGAGGAAGTGAAGAATGCGAGTGGGACAAGAAAGAGGATGAGGCGGGCTGGTTCCTCGGCGTCCGGTTCTACCCTAAGACACCCACCAAAGACTAGAACTCAGGACAATAGTAATCCCTAATGATTGGGTGCCTGTTTTCAGACATTATTTTCACACATGAGATTCCTTCAGGATGATTGTTGCAGTTCACGGAAAGTGGCTGTATTCCCTGCTCCTCTGCTTTGTGGGGGACTGGATCCCAAAGGAGTTGTAAGTTTCCCAGGGGCCAGGACCAAAAGCAAGGGATTTTTTGTTTAAACTAAGTGGGAAACAGAGGCCCAAGGTAGAAAGAACCCTGAATTCTACATGCTGTCATGAGCTGAAAATGGAGATGAACACCAATCCAGAAAAGTCTGAATCGGAGACAAAGTGCTAAGAGTTTGGAACCAGAGTCATGCGCAAAAGTCATGTGCAAAAGCAGCTGAGGCTCAGACCAGGAGAGGTTGATCTGAGCTATTGCCTGAAAGCCGCTGGTCCTGGAAGATTTGGTTCTCCAGGTAGCATTGTGTGGGAAAGGTTGCCATTCCCAGGGTGTGGGGTTTGGCTGGGGCGTGGGGAAGGGGAGAATGGCCCTGGAGCTCAATGATGCTGTCTAAGCTGGTTTTCCCACTCCACCATCCGAAAAGACAACATGCTTGGCCCCTCCCAGGTCTAATATGGCTGCCTCAGCTCCAGGCATTCAAAGCAAGGAGGAGAGGGAGGGGTGATGCTGGCACGGTTTTCTCTCTCACCAGTACCTTTCGTTAAGGAAAAAAATGCTTTCTCTGAAACAGCTCCCACCCACTTCCTTTTATGTCTCAGTGGGGAGAACGAAGATGCATGGACCCTTCTGGTTATAAAGTTGGCCAGGAAAGCAAATATCTGCTTGCTTATTTGTTTGCTTGTTTTCCCCAGTTTCTGTAGTGGGAGGCAGACAAGGGGATGGGGATTGGAAACAGCTATTGGTTCCCAGAGCTCCTCTGCAGGAGTGCCAAGGCACAAGTTACTGGCAGAAAGAGTGGCCCATCAGAGAAGCTGGCTGGTGGCTTCTGGCCCCAAGTCTGTCCTCTGTTCACTTCCATGAGCTCACATGCATGGTGAGCTCACATGAACGGGTTCTCACATTTTCTGGCCTCAAGACCCCTTTATGCTCTCGTAAAAATTGAATAATCATAAAGAACTTCTCTTTATCAAGCTTGGATCTATTAATATTCGCCATGTTCGGGATTGAAATTGAGAAATTTTAAGAGTATTTCTTAATTCACTTTATTTGGGGTGGGGGGTTGAATCATATATAGTTCTTTTTTTTTTAATTTTATTTATTTTTTTAATTTCTTTTCAGTGTTCCAGAATTCGTTGTTTATGCACCACATCCAGTGCTTAATTCACCTTAAAATAACCTAAACAGATTGCCTGGGTGGCTCAGTTGGTTAAGCAGCTGCCTTCAGCTCAGGTCATGATCCCAGGGGCCTGGGATCGAGTCCCACATCGGGCTCCCTGCTCAGTGGGGAACCTGTTCCTCCTTCTCCCTCTGATCCTCCCCTGGCTTGTGCTCTTTCCCACTCGTGCTCTCTCAAATAAAGAAAATAATAAACACAAATTTTTAAAAAATAAAATAACAATAACAAACCCTGCATATGAATATAGATTAAAGATAAATTTTTATGAGACATAACTAGTTCCAAAAAAAATAGTAGATACAGTGGAATTGCTTTGCATTTTCAAACATCTCTTTGTTATGCGTCTTAATAGAAGACAAGTGGATTTTCTTATCTGGTCCTGCAATCTGTTTCATTATTTCACATCATAAAGTTCTGGGAAAACTTAAATGTATGCTTGCAAGAAGATGAATGTTCCAAAGGCAAATGCTGCCCTAGTATTATTATAAAATGAGTTTTTGCCTCACAGACTCCCCAAAAGGATCTCAGGATCACTTTGAGAACCAGTACAGTGCAGACATGATCATTAACTACGAAACCTCAAGTTAGTCAACAAAGAGTATCTGTCTTGGTTCCCATTTCCAATTTTGAGCTTTGCCTTTTATTTACATAACTAAATGGCCAATTCAAGTGTTAATATCAGAACTAAGAAATAGGCTTCTCCTCACTTCCCTGTAATTCTTCTTATAATTCTTACCAAACAGAAAACTACCAGCAGTTTTGAAAACACTGGCTCATTTTGGTTTCCCTCATATGCATTTGGATTTCCAAAGTCATAGAGTGTTTTCAATCATGACTCAAACCAATGAAGTCTATGCTTCTCCTCTTCCCAGGAGTATCTGCAAGAAGGAAGGGTCCCTCCTGGGCACAGAGCTCAGGAAAGAGGTGGCAATGAGTGGAATGATGGGAGGTGGAAGGATGCTTCCATTTCTACCTTCAGGCTTTTGCTCCGGGCTCCTTTGATGTATGCCTAGGCAGCCAGCCCTGTTCTATGGGGATTATGGAAGGCATGGTTGATGACATCCAAATTCACACTCTAAATCTTCGGCGGCTCCAAGAATTAAACCTAAGACTCCCAGTCAACTGTTGTCAATATTTAATTATATGCACCTCATTCTTTTTATACTGTTCATCCTCTTTGGCTCTTCCTTGTAACTGTGTGAAAGTTCACAGGGCAGCCCTGGGGAGGGGAGCCAATGTTGGGGAAGGAGACCATTGGCTATCTCCCAATGTGATCTTTCTTAAGTGCTTCGAGGTTAATTCTGAAATGTCAGGACCACTGTGGGCAAATAGCAGAAAAAGCTAGAGAGGCTCTCTGTTGGCATCCAAGGTGGGTGCTGCTGGTGTACAGAAGAGGCATCAGCGTTCACAGGCCGGATACAGAATCACCCCGGGAAGCTTTTTCAAAGTGCAAATGCTGGGTCCTTCCCCGCCCCGTAGAGCCAGATCTCTCCTCACCCATCCCATCCCCCAGCCTGGTTGGAAATCACTGATCTAGGCTGTTAGAAAAGAGCTTTATTAAATTTAAATTTAGCAGGCCAGGTTGTGGATAACCCTATCTCTGTTTCTGAGAAACAACTGTTTACTATTCTAACACTGCAGAAACCTGGCAACCAGCTAAGGGAGGACTGGCAGACCTCAGCTCACAGAGCCTTAGGTGCAGCTGCTCTGGAAGGGACCCCTGCCCTCAGCACTCCCACCTGCCCAGCCTGGTGTTCAAGTTAGAAGGGGCACACAACCTGGGACTGCTCAGCACCAAAACGGGCAGCGGGGACCTATTTCTGATGATCCTGGGGATTATTCTGAAAGGAAATTCCACAGAGTCCATGTACCGCTCACAAAGTATTTTGTTCCAGAGCTTTCTTTCTTTGTCCCTCTGATTCTATTTCTGTATTTCCCTCTATGTTTATGGATCTGGGACTGAAGGACAATCACATGAAAGCGACTGTCCTAAAGCAATGTTCCTGGGTGGAAAAATGGATTGCTTACAGTCCCTGCCACCGCGGATGGGATGACAGTCTGGGTGAGACTGCGGAAGGATTCGCAGGGTCACTGGGGCTCTTGCTTTTCAGAGTGGGAACTTTTAGTCTGCTGCCACTTACTCCAGGGAAAATGGGATGTGGGTCACAGCTGCGTGAATACTGTGGCCAAATCTGTTGCCAAATGCTGCAAACCCGCTTTGCTCATCCCTTCTTTTTGAAACATTGACTGAAGGAAAAGCCCTCTGCATCGACCGCCTTCTAAATCACACACACACACACACACACACACACACACACACAGAGCACGTGACACTTGGTATTGGTGTTGGAACGCACTGGACAGGAGGGGCAAAACAGCCCCGGTCTGTGCACCTGTGACACAGATATTCCATGCCCCGTGATGCTCACAGCTAAAATGAGCCTCTAGAACCTGGATGGAATGGAAAGTGATGACGCAGGACGCCTGGGCAAAATGGTAACCTCAGCTGACGTTCATGGCTAGCACGACACAACCTAAATGTACGGGGGTTAGGTGCTTATGACGGCATCACAGACAGAGAATGTTCTGAAGTTGGGTGTTATTCCCAACTTGAAGCGTCTAGTCTAGCGAGGCTACTGGTTATGAGACAATAAAATAAAGCTTGCAAACTTAATCAGTATTCGATGGGGGAAACATGCTCTGGAAGAGAATAAAGTGTGTGAATTTAGGGGGTGAGGATGTTTTGGCCAAGTGTGTCCAAACACATCTCTTTCATGGTTGTCTTTTACATTTTGGTTCAGCAGACCGTACACTGTGGGTCAACAAATACCTAATACCCATGACCCAGGCACTGTGCTAGAATCAGACAAATATACAAAGAGTAACAGACATGGAACATGACCTAAAGAGGATTGCAAGCAAGCAGGAGAGGACATGCACATAAAGATTTATTCTACTTGTACATATTTAAAAATAGATTTCTCCAGCTCAATGTCTCAGAGTTGTGGCTACTGTACCTTCTAGTAAGTAGGTTACATATATATGTGAATAAATCATATACATGTGAGTAAGGTGATTTTTTAAATTTTTTTTTAAAGATTTTTACTTATGTATTCAACAGACAGAGATCACAAGTAGGCAGAGAGGCAGAGAGAGAGAAGGGGAAGCAGGATCCCCACTGGGCAGAGAGCCCGACTCAGGGCTCAATCCCAGGACCCTGAGATAATGACCTGAGCAGAAGGCAGAGGCTTAACTCACTGAGCCACCCAGACACCCTGATTTTTTTAAATTTTTATTTACATTCCAGTTAGTTAACATACAACATAACATTAGTTTCAGGTGTACAATATAGTGATTCAACACATAACTCAGTGTTAATCACAACAAATGGACTCCTTGATCCTCATCCCCCATCGCCCACTCCCCTCCCCTCTGGTAGCCATCAGTTTGTTCTCTTTAGTTAAGACTCTGTTCTTGGTTTTCCTCTCTCTCTCTCTTTCCCCCCCCCTTTGCTCATTTGTTTTTTCTCTTAAATTCCACATATGAGTGAAATCATATGGTATTTGTCTTTTTCTGTCTGACTTATTTCACTTAGTGTAATACCTTTTAGGTCCATACATTTTGCCCCAAAAGGGAAGATCTCAATCTTTTTTATGCCTGAGTAATAGTCCCTTGTGTATATATACCACATCTTCTTTATCCATTCATCTACTGATAGACACTTGGACTGTTTCCATAATTTGGTTATTATAGATAATGCTGCTCTAGAGTAGGGTGATTTTTTTTTAAACCAAATCTTTTTTATTTTATTTATTTATTTGTCAGAGAAAGAAAGAGAGAAAGAGAGCACAAGCAGGGGGAGCAGCAAGCAGAAAGAGAAGCAGGCTCCCCCCTGAGCAAGGAGCCCAATGTGGGACTCAATCCCAGGACCCTGAGACCATGACCTGAGTCAAAGGCAATAGCTAAACCAACTGAGCCACCCAGACACCCCAGAGAGATGATGTCTTAATGGATGATTCTGTAAGGTATGTATACAATCCTCTCTTATTCCATAGCAAATTCTACAGAGAGAGCAGAAAGGAAGAAACTATAACTCACCATTTATACATTTGTGGCTTTCTGCAACTAAATGGTTGGTTTTCCACACCCATACCCCCCAACTCATCCTGGATCTGGGGAGGGAGGATATGCAAATTTGGGAAATTCACTGAGTCAAAGATACATGAGGGGATTTCCTTGGCTGTTGACTCTACCAGAAAAGTGAAAACAAGACATGTGAATTTTGCTAAGAACATGATCAAGTATAAGATTTCTCCAAGACAAAAAGTACTTTGATGTTTCAACTTAATGAAAAAATACTGATGTTTCATAACCGAATCATTTTCATATGTTAAACCTTTTAAAATATCTGCAAGTGTTTCTTTTACCTAATCTTATTCATTTATAAGGTTTTAATAATTAAACTGACTCCATTAAAAATTAAATTCAATGTTTATTCTTCTGATCCAAGAGCATGAAATGGTCTTCCATCTTTTGCGTCTTCTTCAATTTCTTTCATGATTGTTCTGTAGTTCCTCGAGTACAGATCCTTTACCTCTTTGGTTAGGTTTATTCCCAGGTATCTTATGGTTCTTGGTGCTATAGTAAATAGAATCGATTCTCTAATTTCCCTTTCTGTATTTTCATTGTTAGTGTATAAGAAAGACACTGATTTCTGTACATTGACTTTGTATCCTGCCACCTTACGGAATTGCTGTATGAGTTCTAGTAGTTTGGGGGTGGAGTCTTTTGGGTTTTCCATATAAAGAATCATGTCATCTGTGAAGAGAGAGTTTGACTTCTTCATTGCCAGTTTGCATACCTTTTATTTCTCTTTGTTGTCTGATTGCTGTTGCTAGGACTTCTAATACTATGTTGAACAAGAGTAGTGAGAGTGGGCATCCTTGTAGTGTTCCTGATCTCAGTGGGAAGGCTGCGAGCTTTTTCCCATTGAGGATGATATTTGCTGTGGGTCTTTCATAGATAGATTTTATGAGGTTCAGGAATGTTCCCTCTATCCCTATACTTTGAAGTGTTTTAATCAGGAACAGATGCTGGATTTTGTCAAATGCATTTTCTGCATCAATTGAGAGGACCATGTGGTTCTTCTCTCTTCTCTTATTAATTTGTTCTATCACACTGATTGATTTGCGAATGTTGAACCATCCTTGTAGCCCAGGAATGAATCCCACCTGGTCATGGTGGATAATGGAATGCAAGTTGGTGCAGCCACTTTGGAGAACAGTGTGGAGATTCCTCAAGAAATTAAAAATAGAGCAATTGCACTACTAGGTATTTACCCCAAAGATACAGATGTAGTGAAAAGAAGGGCCATCTGGACCCCAATGTTTATAGCAGCAATGGCCATGATCGCCAAACTGTGGAAAGAACCAAGATGCCCTTCAACAGATGAATGGATAAGGAAGATGTGGTCCATATACACTATGGAGAATTATGCTTCCATCAGAAAGGATGAAGACCCAACTTTTGTAGCAACATGGATGGGACTGGAAGAGATGATGCTGAGTGAAATAAGTCAAGCAGAGAGAGTCAATTATCATATGGTTTCACTTATTTGTGGAGCCTAACAAATAGTCTGGAGGACAAGGGGAGTTAGAGAGGAGAAGGGAGTTGGGGGAAATTGGAAGGGGAGGTGAACCATGAGAGACTATGGACTCTGAAAAACAATCTGAGGGGTTTGAAGCAGCAGGGGGTGGGAGGTTGGGGGAACCAGGTGGTGGGTATTGGAGAGGGCATGGATTGCATGGAGCACTGGGTGTGGGGCAAAAACAAGGAATACTGTTATGCTGAAAAAAAATAAAATTATATAAAAAAAATTTAAATTCAGGGGCGCCTGGGTGGCTCATTGGCTTAAGCCGCTGCCTTCGGCTCAGGTCATGATCTCAGGGTCCTGGGATCGAGTCCCACATCGGGCTCTCTGCTCAGCAGGAAGCCTGCTTCCCTTCCTCTCTTTCTGCCTGCCTCTCTGCCTACTTGTGGTCTCTCTCTGTCAAATAAATAAATAAAATCTTTTTTAAAAATTTAAATTCAAATAGTTACTTATAATAATGGAATGAGATGGTGGTGGAGAAGGGGAGTGTGCAATCCAAAATCTTTATCATGCTGTTTTAGAAAAATAATGTATAGAAGCAGATCTTTTCTGGAAGTTTGGAGAAAAACCTTAAAAGAAAATTCAAAATATGTTCTTTAAGCTTCTTAATATATTTTTTTAAAAGAAAATGACTAGCAAGCTTTTCTCTAATTTATACTCTCTTGGTCATACCCCATGGGGGCCATTCTTTCTACTAAAGGCCAATGACACTCTTGGAGGAGCCTGTCAGAAACTCAGAAGTCACTGTGGTAGAACAGCCTAGAATCCGCTGTCAGGATGCTCCTGTCATATACTGCTCATCCTGGCTTGCAGTAGAGACGGAAGTGCTTGATGTCCAAAGTTAGGACTCTCTCACAGCACAGTTTGCTCTATTTCCACAATGCCTATAAGATAAAGTATAAATCCCACTATGATCCTGTGCCTTTTATAACCTAACACCCTTCTTCCCCTGGCTGTATCTGGCCTCCCTTCTTCCTGCTCTCCCCCATTGCACGTACAAGCTACCACTCTACTTGTAACTTCACTCATGTTCTTTCTCTTGTTTGGAGTGGTTGCCCTTCCCCTCTTACCCATTTCATACGTGTTCTCCTCCTCTTACCTCCTACCCATTTGCTACTCATTCTTCAAGAAACAACTAAAATGTTCTCTGTTAGTCTCCATGACCATATTCTCCCTCTCCCTCCAGGCAAAAATATTGCTCCCTAACCAGAATTTCCGTTCTTCTCCTATACCCTCTATGAGAGCATTTTTCACATGTTTAAGTTTTTGTGTATGCTTTATCTTCCTCCACACACAGTGTGCATCAAAGGAAGCTTTTGGAAGGCCAAAGAACATATCTGAACCATCTTTAATGTCCGAGGAACTAGTGTGTGGTAAACTGCTGTGTTTGACGAACAGTCAAATATATGACACATCATTTATCAGTTCTACGATGGAGGTGTATTATAGATTACTTGTTAAACAAAAACAACTTTACACCTACCACATTCTGGAAACGGCTCTAGACACCAAAGCTTAAGCCCCATACAAGTGGCAGGTAAGGAACCTATAGTCATGGACATCCCATGGTAGGAAATGGGCAAATAAGCAAGTAAAGAGATAAATGAATACGATCATTTTAGAGGGTCTTCAATTCCGTGAATGAAATACAGCAGGCGGATGAGATAGAGTGGCAGGGGGCATACTTTACACTGAGGGGCCAGAGAAGGCCATTCTGAGGAAATCTTAGTAACTTTTACTCTAAGACTGAGTCATAGGAAGGCAATGGTGAACAGCTGGGAATGTTCCAGACAGGAAAGAGCCATTACACAGCCCAAGGTAAGAATGAGCGTGTCATGTTCAAGAAGCTGAAGTTAGTGTTGCTGGAGAAAAGGGAGTTCTGTGGACTGAATTATGTCCCCCAAATTCATCTATGGAGGCCCTAACTCTCAATATGCTGCTATTTAGAGATGGGGCCTTTGGGAGTTAATTAGGTTTATACGAGTTTGTGAAAATGGGGTCCTCATGATGGGATCAGTGCCCTTATAAGAAGAGACATGTGAGGGGCACCTGGGTGGCTCAGTGGGTTAAAGCCCCTACCTTTGGCTCGGGTCATGATCCCAGGGTCCTGGGATCGAGCCCCGCATCGGGCTCTGTGCTCGGGGGGATCCTGCTTCCCCTTCTCTCTCTGCCTTCCTCTCTGCCTATTTGTGATCTCTCTCTGTCAAATAAATAAATAAAATCCTTTAAAAAATTTTAAAAAAGAAAAGATAAAGAAGCATGCGAGATCTTATGTGTTTAGTCTCTGCCATGTGAGGACACAGTGAGCAGGTGGCCATCTGCAAAGCAGGAAGAGAATCCTCACCAGAAAATGAACTGTGCAAGAACCTTAATCTTGGCCTTCCAGTCTCCAGATCTGTGAGAGAGTACATTTTTGTTTGTTTAAGCTGCCCAGCCTATGCTATTCGTTATGGCAACCCAAGCTGACTAACACAAGGGATAATACCAGAAAAAGTAAGAACAGCAGGCAGGGAAACAGATCTTTTAGAGCCTCATGCACTGGGGTAAGGAATGTACAAACTTCGTTACCTTCTGTGTGCTGGCTAGTGGTAGGTATTTCAGCTGTCTCTTGCTGCCTAGACACCATCCTAAAACTTAGTGTTTCACAACAAATATCACCATTTATTTGCTCATGATTTTGTAAGTTGGGCAAGGCTTGGTGGGGACAACTTGACTCTACTCTGTGAGGTGTTGGCTGAGGTCATGCATGCAGTTGCACTCAGCTGGGGCCTTGCCTCAAGCTAGAACAACAAAGACAGCTTCCCTGCTTACATGTTAGGGACCATACACCTCAGCCATGGCAGCTGGGATGGATGGGGATTGGCTGGGTCTTTCACTGGCCATGTGATTTCTCATGATTTAATAGTCTATCCTGATCTCTTCTTTAGCAACTTGATCCCAAGAGGGTAAAAGCAGAAGCTACAATTCCTCATAAGTTTTGTGACTGGAAGTCTGAGAATGTCATTTCTACCACATCTGCCTATATCAAAGGAAGGCAATTAGATTCTACTTCTTGATGAGATAAGTGGCACACATGGATGGATAAATTGTTGGCACAAATCTTCAGGACTCATCCATTATCATCCTCCATCTGGTCACAATGATTCACTTCCCCCCTAATACTCTTCAGAGTCTCATCCAATTATGGTATGAGGCTTGAAGTCTACTATCTTGTGGTTTGCTTCAGATCTGGATGTAGAAGAGGCCCTTCAGATATGACTCCTCTTGCTTTAGATATCCATGGATTATATGTTATCTATGTCCCCTACATCTAATATCTAATAATGAAACAGAGGTAGTTGCTGTTTCTGATACACAACAGTCACTGGTCCATAGCAATTATGAAATCCATCCAAACATGTATCATGAGCTCCCTCGACTCCAGTGCAGGACTGAAAGAGCACAAGAAGGTCCTCATTTATGGCCTCATTCTCCTGTCTGCATGTGGCTTCCTGATCCTGTATTTCCCATTGCTCTTGGTTCCACCCTCTGAGCTCTTGACTCTGCCCTCTGTGTCATCTTCCCTTTTTCATGGTGATTGATCTGGTTCTGCTTTCAGCCTTCATCTCATCCAAAGAAAGTGGGGCTCCAAAGTCTCATTCCATTTTGAACTGTCTTAGTCACCTTTAATCTAAACTGGTACAATTCTTTTAAACTCTTTGTGGGCTCTCATTTATCAAATTACAATCCCTTTCATTAAACAAAAACCACATTCACAATTCTTTCCAAGACAACCTCGTCTCCATTTGGGGCTATAAGTCAGGGTGCTGTGGAGTAATGTTCTTAAGTTTCCCAGAAATCTCAACAAAGGGATGTGGGAGGGCATCACCTTATAGCTTTATGAGACATTAACAAAGGGTCTTAGAGAAATTCTTGTCTTTATCTTGATCCTAAGGCCATGTTTAACTAGCAATACCCTGGATTTCATCTTTGTCCTGAGACTATTCTTATTTTAAGAATCTTCTGGAGGTGCCTGGGTAGCTTAGTCATTTGAGCACCTGACTCTTGATTTCAACTCAGGTCATGATCTCAGGATCATGAGATCGGGTCCTGTGTGGGGCTCTGTGCTCAGTGGGAAGTCTGCTTAAAGATTCTCTCCCTCTCTCTCTATTCCCTTCTGCCTGCTTGTGCTCTCTCACTAAATAAATAAATAAAATAAAAAAGAATCTTTTGTTCATCTGGACATGTTGAAAATAAGAAATAGTTTCACCTCCTAACTCATCAATTCCTGGATCAGAAATACATCCCCTAACTTGTGCTTGAAACTGAATCATTCCCTCTTTAGCTCATCTCTCTCTTTCCTTTCTTTATCACAGACAGTTAAAATAAGTCAGTTGGCACTTTCCACATTCCACTAAAAAATCTCTTTGGCAAGCTTGACAAATACATTAGGTACATGTGTTAACTTAGTACATTTTGCCCCTCTGTAGCACACATTGTCCTTTCTCCAGCAGTCAGGGTGGTTCCTTCATTGCTCTTCCAGCCTCCATCATGGTCTTATCACCACTCCTATGGGCCCCACCTGTCTGAAACCATAGCCAACAGCATGCATGTTAGGTTTTTTGTTACAGCAGCAGTCCATTTTCAGGTACTCATTTCTGTAGCAGTTACTATTGATGCATGACAAAACAGCCCCAAACCTAATGATTCAAAACAACTGTTGTTTATTATTTCTCACAATTCTGTGAGAATTGTGAGGGTTGAACGAGCAATTCTTCTCTCCAAGTTGTTGGCCAAATCTCACTTTTGTGTCTGTATTCAGCTTGTAGACTCAGTTTCCTGGAGAGAAGACTTTTTTCATATGCCTGGGGCCTTGGGCTGACCATTCTCCTTCATGTAGCCTCTCTCTCCATGTGGCATTTCATCCCCCAGAGCCTCTCCACGTGGCCTCTCTTTCCAGCAGAATAGTCAGGACTGCCTTGCTGTATGGCTGCTGGGTTCCAAGAAAGCCAAGTGCAAACTACCAGGCACGTCATCACTGCTTTTTGACTCTACTGGTCAAAGAAAGTCCCAGAACCAACACTGATTCTAGGAGAAGAAAAACAGATGGGAGGAGCATGCACAGATGGAAGAAATTGTTAGTAGCCATATTTATAGAAACAACTCCACCATCAGGTCCAGCCTCCCCTCTGCATCCCTCTTATTCCCTCCCCTAAGGCCTTGCAGAATTCTGAGCTTCTCAGGTGAGGACTCAGGAACTCCTCTGAGTTCCTTTTGATGCAGGTTTCAGCTCTGACTTTGATCCCTGGTTTGCATTCATAGGTTTCTACGTTGCTCTTAATGTGACAACTTTAGCTTGAACTCTGTCACAGATATGGTAACTAAATCTCTTTCTTGTTCTTGTTGAGGTGAAAATGGCTATTATTATTATGAATAGCTAATATGTATGAAACCCATTCTCAGTACCAAGCAAATCTTGAGAGCGTTTCATTATTTCTGAATTGCAAATAAAGAAACTGAGATCCAGAAGGGTTAGTTAGGTGGCCCAAGGTGGCAAATGGCATGCCAGGGACTGGAGCCTAGGTTCTTTGGGTTAAAAGCTATCTGCATAGGGGCACCTGGGTGACACAGTCGGTTAAGTGTCCACCTCTTGGTTTTGGCTCATGTCATGATCTCAGGGTCTTGAGATCACGCCCATTGGACTCTTTGCTGAGTGCAGAGTCTGCTCAAGATTCTCTCTCTCCCTCTTCTTCTGCCCCTGACCCCCCTGCACTCTCTTTCAAATAAATAAATCTTGGGGGGTAAAAAAAGCTGTCTGCATAATTCCAAATCTCTACTTCTCTTTTCTTGAATTGTGGCACTGTAACTCCTGTCAATTCCCCTCACCTATATTAGGTTCTAATTCCTCACCCCCTCCCCAGGGTTAGGGCCCTGCTATGTCCTAAGATGTTTCCTAATGCTGGTTCTGTGTTTTCTTTCTTTTTTAAAAAATTAAATGCATAGTTTGTTGAGCTATATTATACATACAGAAAAGTATAGTGTATAGCTTGAAGACTTTTTTTTAACAAGAAGTACTTACTACTCAAACCAAGAAATAGAACATTACCACTCTCTCAGAAACCCTCATGGCCCTTCTCAGTTACTAGCTCTGCTCCACAAAGATAACTATTACTATTGTTTCCTTTATTATAGATTAATTTTGACTATTTTTGAACTTTACATAGTTAGAATTTTGTGTATTTTTTTATCCTGGCTCCTTTCTGCTTGACATTCATAAAAGAATCGGTCATATTACTATGTGTAACAGTGGCTTATTTATTTTCATTTCTTTTTTTTTTAAGATTTTTTGAGAGAAAGAGTATAAGCAGGAGGGGCAGAGGGAGAGGGAGAATCTCAAGCAGACTCTGTGCTGAGCAGGGAGCCTGATGCGGGGCTCAGTCCCACAACCCTGAGATCATGACCTGAGCCAAAACCAAGAGTTGGGCGCTTAACCAACTGTGCCACCCAGGCACCTCTTCATTTTTGTTTCTTCATGGTGTTCCATTGTACGACCATTCCACAATGTATGTATCTCTTCTTCAGTTGATAAACATCTGGATTATTCCTATGGTAAGCTATTACAGATAATGCTGCAGCAAACATTCTTGGACAAGCCTTTTGGGCACACGTAGCTGTTGAGCTTATACCTGAGATTTCTGCAATTACAAAAGAACAACTTTACAAAGCATTGGTACCAATTTTCACTTCCACCAACAACATAAGAGAATTTCAGTTGTTCCACATCATTACCAACACCTGGCATGGCCGGTCCTTTTAGGCTTAACCCTAATGGCAGTGTGTAGTAAGATCTCACTGCAGCTGAATTTGACCACAGGCTGCAAACGTGTTTATATGTTTATTAGACATTCAGATGTTGTCTTTATTGAAGTGAGTATTAAAGTCTTTTGCGTTGTCTTTCTTTTCCATTGGAAACAGTTCCTAAATATTCAGTTCCTTAAATATTAAACACTTGTCCAATAGACCTATCGCAAATATTTTCTCTATTCTTTGGCTTGCTTTTGCACAGTCTTAATTGTGTTTTTCAATAAACTTGTTTTTTAAGCATCACTACTCCTAGGTGGCCAGTTGCTAAACTACTTCCCCTCCTGGGGGTCACAATATTTCCTCTGCGCCCTCTCTAATGCTACCAACAAGGACAAGGTCTCTTGTTGGCTACACTGAATATCCTCAGAGTTCAGTGCATCTGTTCCTGTCCTTCCAGAAGCTTGCTCCATCCCAGTAGCAGATCTGGTTCCAAGTTCTGGCACTTTCCTGTCTTCTCAGGCTCCTTGCAGTTAACTAGCTGTGCCCAATTGTGTTCTGAAGAAGAGTTCAGGGTGTCCAAACAATTGACTTAAACATGAACTTTAGAACCCATCACACTGTGCATTGGGGGAGTCCTAGGTACTCTATTTCCTTCTGTCTTAGTCACTTAGGATCAAATACCATTTCTAGGTGAAGGGAACTAGAACATTACAACCATGGTTATGGATCGCCCAAGATACCTCTGCAATTTAGTGCCAGGACCTTAATCTGTGAAAGAAATTATGCTATGAGTAAATGAAACCCTTAAGCCAAATTGAGAAATTCAGCAAATAATTATTGAGTGCCTGATATGTGTCATCACTGTTCTAAACACTACAGAAATAGCAAATGATAAAAGAAGACACCACCCCATGCACACATGGCACTTATGTTTTAGATGGAGAAATGAGTAGCACGCAAGCTAAGTAAGACCTCTAGCATGTTAGTAGTGCTAAGGAAAGGAGGAAGGAGTGTCATGACAGTGGCAGTGAGTTGATAGTTTTAGACAAGATTTCTAGGTAAGGAATCACTGAAAAGGTGACATTATAGCAAAAACCAGAAAAAGAAAGAGAGTCAAGATGATACTTGGGGGGGAGGAACATTTATGACAGCAAGTGCAAAGATCCTGAGGTCAAAGTATATCTCTTGCGTAAAAAAAAAAAAAAACAGTGAGTATCAAAAAGACAATAGCTGGAGGTGAGAGAGAAAAGCAGAGAGAAGTAAGAGAAGAGGTCAAATAGGTATAAGATGGGTAAGCTTTATAGGTCATTGACTTACAGTATGACGTAGGCCTATACTAATTTGGGATAGTGCTGCTCAGATGCCAAGTTCACTATGTGTTTAGATAGTGAGGTGGTTGTAATTTAAGAGTTGTTAAGAACAGCTTAATGCAGCCCTGAGGGAAAAGAAGGAAGAGCCATGGGAAGGGAAGGGCTGGGATCCATACTTAAACACCACGGGCTTTGCTGGCTGGGGGGGTGGGGGGGTCGGGCACTGAGATCCTGAGTCCACAGAGACAAGAAGATTCAGGGAAAGGCAAAAATGTGGGAGGCCATCAACAAACCAAGACACAGAGGTTCAACTGAGTCTGGCTGACTTCCAGAAGACAATTAATAAATGAGAAGAAGGCTGAGATCACACTGAGAGATCTTACTGGCTCACAGCTCATTATTCAAGAGTCAACTTCTTTCCAGTGTCACCCTGCTTCAGGGTCATTCTCTACTACTTTAAGTTATTGTTTTCCATATTTTGAATATGTTTTTCATATTTTCATATATTTGTTTTTCATATTTTCATATTTCAAAATATGTTTTTCATATTTTGTGAAGATTTTATAAATCTAATCTGTAAAAAAATAGTCCATCTTAACTACTGAGTACTAGAAGTGAGACTTCTTTTATTATTATTTTTTTAAATTCATGGTGTTGTCTGTCATCTTCAGCAATTCCAACTTGCTGGACATATTTTGTTAGTTCTGACTTATACTCTTCTTTTTGGCTAGTCTATCTTCCTTCTTCCCCTTCCTTCCTTTCTTCCTTCCTTCCTTTCCTCCTTCCTTTCTTTCCTCCTTCCTTTCTCCCTTCCTTCCTTCCTTCTTTCAGAGAGAGAGAGAGTGCAGATTCTATGCTGAGTGTGGAGCCCAACACGGGGCTTGATCCCAGGACACTGAGATCATGACCTGAGCCAAAATCAAGAGTTGACCACTTAACCAACTGAGCCATCCAGGTGCCCCTTACTAGTATTTTTTTTAAATAAAATGTATTTTTCTTTGTTGACTCGTTAGAACTCTGATTTTATGTTGAATTGACGAAGTTGTTAGTGATCCTTCGTATAATAAAAGTTGAGGTATCTCTACTCCTGTGGGCCGGCAATGTGAAGCAGGCAGGTGAACAGTGATGCAGATCACACAGTCTTTCTGTTCTCGCTTTCTTCTTACTTTCAGAGGCTCAGGATAAGTGAAGACTCAGGGCATCATTGATACGTACCAAGGTTACTGCAAACTTAGTGGTTCAAAACAACATACATTAACTACATCACACTTCCTGTGGGTCAGGAATCCAAGAACAGCTATCCTGGTCATTCACTTCTGCATCTTATAAACCTGCAATCAAGGGGTCAGCTGGGGCGGTCGGTGGGCACTCATCCAAACTGAACTGGGGAAGGATCTGCATCCAAGCTCATTGGATTGTTGGCAACATTCAGTTCTTTTTTTTTTTTTTAAGATTTTATTTATTTATTTATTTGTCAGAGAGAGAGAGAGTGCACACAAGCAGGCAGAGGCAGAGAGAGAAGCATGTTCCCTGCTGAGCAGAGAACCCCATGCAGGACTCGAACCCAGGACCCTGGGATCATGACCTGAGCCGAAGGCAGATGCTTAACTGACTGAGCCACCCAGGCATCCCTCAATATTCAGTTCTTGGTGGGCTGTTGGACTGAGGGTCCCAGTTTCTTCCTAGCTGTCCACAGGAGGCTGCTTTCAGTTCCTTGCCATGTGGGTCTTCCCCCTAATCACTTGTTTCCTCAGAGTCAGCAAGAAAGAGAGTCTTCCGATGAGACTGGTGTTACAGTTGTATGCAATGGAATCACATACAAGTTTTTCACCTTTGCCGTGTTCCATGGGTTAGACTCAAGCCCCAAGCCTCAACCACATGAAAAGGAGATTTGGATAAAGGCACGAATGCTAGCTAGTACAGGGGCTGTGGGACCACTTTACAGTCTGTCTGCTGTAAGTTTCTTTGTGACATGTTGGGGCCAGGAACACTAAACATACTCAAGAATTCAAAGTCAACCTACCATCGGAGGGGGCACACATTTTGGCAGGACCTGGTCTTCCCAGGAGCCTCTCCTTCGTGTTTCACACAGGAATTTCCCGATGTTATCCACCTCCCTTCCCTGGCACCCAAAGACAGCTCAACCTTATAGAGGAAAAAGGTTCTACTTCTCCTCACTGTTGCCACAACTCTCTGGACCAGGTGAGGTATAGATTGTAAGGTCACAGATGAGCCTCACTTGGGTGACACATATCCAGAACTTCTTCTTGCATACATTTTTTTTTAAACACATGGTATGTCTTCCACAGCCTAAATGTTTGGAAAGTACTTAAATACATTATGATACCAATACATTAGAGTACCCTCAAATTATGTAGCTACTAAACAGAGATTTTAGCATGGAAAAATATTCCAGGAGGTGGAGAAAACAGCTTAAATAACAGTAGCTATTTCAAAATTGACTCCTTTTAAATATATGCATCTATGTGTGTAAATGTTAAAAGTGATTCTCTCTAGGTGGGTAGGATAATGGGTGATTTTATGTGTCTTCCTTTAACTTAGCTGTGTAACAAAATGTTACAACAAAGTGTTCTGGCTAAATAGGTCCTTACAGTATGATCTGTCTGCAATGAAGGACCTGGGTTCTTTATCTCTGTATTTCTATCCCCCAGCATAACTCCCTTGGAAATATGAGGTTCTTAATGGATTTTTTTAAAAGATTTTATTTATTTGAGAGAGAGAGAGAGAACGCATGAGTGGGGAAAGGGACAAAGAGAGAGGGAGCACATTCCCTGCTGAGCAGGGAGCCCAATGAGGGGCTCCATCCCAGGACCCCGAGATCATAACCTGAGTCACCCAGGCACCCCAGGTTCTTAATGTTTTCTAAACAAATACATGGATTTCAAAATATTTAAAACTAACATCAAGATATTCTATGGGACTATGCAAACAACGTTAATTTATATACTTCGTTACAAATAAAACACAAACAAAATCTCCCAAACCTTTGCTCTGTTTTTTCTAAGAAACCAACTCCACTCGCCTAACCCAGTGAATCAACTATTCTAGGAGGTAAGTGTGGCAGACCTCATGGCTATTGGTAAAGGATGGCTTAGACAAGTTAAATTTACAGATAATCAAGTATTTCTTGTTTTATTCTATAGTTCAAACTGTCTTCTCTGATAGAACTTTGGAAAAGAGTACTAATATGTAGAAAAATCGATGGAGTTGCCATTATACTTCTCGCTTTGGATCACCACTAGAAGAGGTGGCCATGAGCACTCAACCCGGTTTTGATCTTCCAGATAGAGAATGAGGAAAAATAATGAACCAAACTCGTAACACTTGAAATAGTGGAATTTACTGTACATAACCCTTTGGTATTTTGTTTATTTCACCCAAAATAAACTGTTAGTAACCAGGAGTGTGTGGGTAAGGGATTTTTTCCCAAGAATACTGAATGGTAGCATATCACAATATGTTCATAAACTGTTATGTCCGCATTGCCTTTTCATGCTTACATCATTTTTAAGGCTAAGGAGGAAAATAGAATTTGAACCTTATTTTCTGGAGGAGAATATTGGAGCACTGAAAGAGCCTGAAGAAATGTTACAATGTTATTGGGAAATTCAGGCCCATTAAATCATAGAAATTGATGTTTTTGATCAATCTATCTGCATTAAGTGTGGCTGAGCTCTTTTCACCCCTCTCCATCGGTTTCCTGATCCCTAAAAAAATAAAACAACATATAACAGGGTAGTTGGTCTTTTCATTTTCCCCCCATAATTTCAATATTTCATGATAGTTAGCTCAGTTTCCTCCTTTTAGCCCACTCTGCCCAGCAAATGTTTTCAGGTACACTCAGATGAGCAACAAAGCCATCCACCATCATGACACTACCCAGAGTTCACTGGTGTATTTCATCTTGTTGGGTTTTCCTTTATGCTTGTAGGTTCAGCCTCAATCCTGTCTAGGTTCAGACAACTGCTCCATTTTCTTCCATGTACCGTCTTAACAAAACAAACAAACATACAAAACAAACAACAACAACAAAACCCTGGAGAGCCTGCCATGTGCTGGACACTATGCTAACCTCTTGCTGAAGGATGGGATGGAAAAAGAAAAGCAAGCAGATAGCCCAGTTACAGCAGCTCCTTTCCTCTGCCCAGATGAGTGATTTCATTTCTCTCTCATTCTGCAGCATACCTTCTTCCCCTACCTTTTCCCATGAAGTCCCTGCTTGGAAGTCCCCTGTCTTTGTACCTGCTGTTCCAAAATATGAGATCCTACCCGGCAAAATGGCGGCCAGTCTATTTCCCTCCTTTCTCTCTTTTCTTGTCTTTTGGTCTCCTTTCCTTCTTTATTAAAGTTCATTTTTCCTTGAGAAAGGTCAAAATCCGATTTGACTTCTCCACCAACAAGTGTTCTCACAAATCAATCTGAGGTTTCACTCTTCTTTGAGGAGTACCTAGAATTGAATATTATTCCCAGGAAAAAATGTTCAGTAAGTACTCTTTCAGGTTTTATTGGCTTCCAAATTTTCTTTAAAATTTTTTTTTCTGTTGTCAAAGATAAACTTTCTTTTGACGAAATGAGAGAACACGAGGAAATATAGAGAAGAAAACGGAGATCAGAGGCTCACCCTCCAGAGCAAATGTTAATGTTTGCATACATTTTTTTCAAGATCTTATTCTATGCATATGTGATTGCATATAAAATATATGTGTTTACTGAATGGGATAATTGGAGATACACATTTGTTGTACTTCTTTTTCTTTTTTTTTTTTTTAGTATTTTATTTATTTATTTGACAGAGATCACCAGTAGGCAGAAGCAGGCAAAGAGAAAGGGGGAAGCAGGCTCTCTGCCAAGCAGAGAGCCCAATGCGGGGCTCGATCCCAGGACCCTGGGATCATGACCTGAGCCAAAGGCCAAGGCTTTTACCCACTGAGCCACCCAGGTGCCCCTGTACTTCTTTTTATTTAGCATAGTGATGTGACATTTTCTGACATTACTAAATATTCTTTTTTAAAAAGATTTTATGTATTTGTTTGATAGAGAGAGACACAACGACAGAGGGGACACAAGCAGGGGGAGTGAGAGAGGGAGAAGCTGTCTTCCCCGCTGAGCAGGGAGCCTGATGTGGGGCTCGATCCCAGGACCCTTGGATCATTACCTGAGCTGAAGGCAGACACTTAACCAACTGAGCCACCCATGTGCCCCTAAATATTCTTTTAAACACAGTATTTTTTAAGAAATTTTTAAAAGATTTTATTTATTTAACAGAGAGAGATCACAAGTAGGCAAAGAGGCAGGTAGAGAGAGAGGAAGGCTCCCCAGTGAGCAGAGAGCCCGATGCAGTGCTCAATCCCAGGACCCTGGAATCATGACCTGAGCTGAAGGCAGGGGCTTTAACCCACTGAGCCACCCAGACACCCCTAAACATAGTATTTTTAAAGCCTGAATTACTTTCAGATGTTACCCTTCATTTATTAATTGAAAAAAAGATCAACCCAATAATTATGAGCATTCCTAAAGACTGGAATAGTTTAGAAACCATCTAAGGAAACCTAATACATATATGTGGGGATATATACACCAATGTGCTAGTTGCAGGATTTTTAGGTGGTTAAAAATTGGAGTCAGTCTAAATGGCCATCATAATGGGAATTTTTAAATAAATTAGGTTATCTTAGTACCAAGAAATATGAGGCTACAGTTGGAAAAAAATGTCCCTGATATACCGTTCAGTGGAAAAAGCAAGTTATAGGACAATATATAGGGTTTGATCCTAATTTTATTAAAAAGGATATATTTATAGGGGTGCCTGGGTGATGGAGTTGGTTGACCCTCCAACTCTTGGTTTCAGCTCAGGTCATGGTCCCAGGGTAGTGGGATCGGAGCCCCTTACATAAGGGCCCTGCATTCAGCGGGGAATCTGCTTGAGATTCTTTCTCTCTCTCTCCCTCTCCCTCTGTCCCTCCCCCTTGTGCTTTCTCTCTAAAATAAATAAGTCTTTAATATATATATATATATATATATGTATATTTACTTAAATGTTTATAGAAAAATGTGTTGAGATTTATTTAAATGCTTGTTAAGAAATGTGTAGAAATGGTACACACCATCTCTAGGTTAAATTTTTGAATTTCCTAAAATTAAACTTAAGCATGTGGGAAAAGTTAATAGTGCTCTTAATTTTTAGGTAAACAAAAATGTCATGTATTTTATCTGACGTAATGGAGAACAGTGGTCCTATGTATCCCGAATACCAAAACGGCACTAAAAATAACGACTATTGGAATAAAGCTATCTCAGATATTGTAAGAACAGATGAGGAAACACGAGAGGAAATTCCTCTGTACTTTGGGAAAAGATTTGTGTGCTCTATTGGAAAGTCTGGGTCTTCTGTGTAACTGTGGATCCTAGTTAGTTTTAATCCTGCTTTTGTGGATTAATGGCTAGGGAAGTGGTCAGGACTGGTCGTGTAAGTGAAGCATGGTAACACTAAATGAATATTTCTATGATGATTATGATGGTAAATACAGAAAAAAGTCTTGAGGAGGATACATCGTTGCTCAAGAGGCTCAGAAATTTATTTGCCTGATAGAAGCAGGAAATCATACATTTTATTTACTTCCCTGAGAAACAGGAGATTTGACTCGATCTGCAGAAAGCCAGGCATTCTGGTAAAGGTCTCTCAAGGACTTCTTTAGTAGAAAAAGCACCCAACTGGGATTTTAAAAACCTGGAATCTGGTCCTATCTTTTTTCCCAGCCATTTGAGTGATTTTGAAAAAAAATTACTTCACTTCTCTGAGGCTCAGATTTTTCTTCCCTCACTAAAAGAATGGTAAAAAATAATGCATTGTCATTGTAAAAATTTTAAGCAATATTTAGTATATAAAGTCAAAATGTACTTTGTCTCACTTTCCAGGTCTGCTTCACAGTGGAATTGCTGTTAAAAATTTGGTGTATATCACTCTACACATTCCTCTATAAGCACTTAAATATACATATTTTAGTAAAAATGGGATCCAACTCTATATATTGTCCTATAACTTGCTTTTTCCACTAAACAGTATATCATGGACACTCTTTCCAACTGTACCCTTAAAGCTAAGATACAGAGCTATCCTAATTTATTTAACAAGTCCCATTATGATAGGCATTTAGACTGACCTCAATTTTTAACCACCTAAAAATCCTACGACAAACACATTGGTACATATATCTCCATGTACATGTATCAGGTTTCTTTAGGATAGCTTTCTAAAAATGGAACTGCTGAGTTTTACATATTTTGGATTTGTGTAGTGGTACCAAACTACTCTCCAAAAACATACCACCTGGTCTTTCCCCCAACGGAGTATGAGAATGTTCCCTTCTCACCCCTTTGTCAACACTGAATGCCATAACCTTTTCATATTCTGCCAATCTGATCAGTGAGCATGGAATCTTTTTGAAACTTTCTTTTTTTTTTTTTAAAGATTTTATTTATTTGACAGAGAGAGTACAAGAAGAGGGAGCGCCAGGCAGAGGGAGAGGGAGAAGCAGGCTTCCCACCAAGCAAGGTGTCCGACATGGGCCTTGATCCCAGGACGCTGGGATCATGACCTGAGCCAAAGGCAGTCGCTTAACCCACTGAGCCACCCAGGTCCTTTGCTGAAATTTTCTTAAGCTACAGTATAGAGCTGGGTTGCATGATTTCCAAGGACACTTGGGTTCTAAAATGCTACATGTGGGAAACAAAACTGCTTTGTCTAAAGACATACATGTGAGGTTTCATAATGGATTTTTCTGGGCCATTTCTGACCCTTCTGCAAAAGTAGAATGCACAGTCCTGAGAGTTTCTGCTGAGAATTCCAGAGGTGGTAGGACATCTAGTTAGAGTTAGGGGACTCTCCATCAACCTCATCTGAAAGGAAGGAAGACAAATATGGCTATTTTCAACAATTTTAACTAAAAGGGAAAAAACAGAGGAACAAAAAACAAAACAAAACAAAATAAACAAAACCCAGAACAAAAGGCTAAAACCATAAACCTTCCTTCAGTATTGCATGTAACAGAACAAGGACAAAAGGACAAAATATAGCATTTGGTGTGGGGAGGGGGCATCTGGGTGTCTCAGTAGGTTAAATGTCTGCCTTTGGGTCAGGTCATGATCTTGGTGTCTTGGGGTCCTGGGTTCGAGCCCCAAGTGAGGCTCAACAGGGAGTTTGCTTTTCCCTCTCCCTCTGCCCCATCCCCCTCCATCCCGCTCATGATTTCTCTCTTTCTCAAAATAAATAAATAAAATCTTTAAAATGAAATAAAATATAGCATTTAGCAGGGACTCTGGAACTATCGATAATAACTCCACTGATGAAACTTTATCCATTCATGTCTTCTTTCTGATTAAATCTACTTAAATATGTAGATTCTATGCTAACGTTAACACAACTTTCAGTTTCAGCCCTAGGGGAAAAAAAAGACGATGACAGAGCAGTGGAAAATCTACCAGGGGAAGATTAGTTTGATTGATGTGACCTTCTGGCTGCAGCACTCAGTTGTCCATTAAGAGCTACAGTGTCTTTTCTGTAGCAATTCGGAAACCATCTCCTAGAGTTAGGGTGCTAGTGAGTTTCCCCAAGCTCCAAATATAAGTAAAGGCTAAGGTCTTAATTACCTACCATTGGTTTGTTTGGTTGGTTGTTTGGTGATTCCTTTCCTGTAGCCCTTTTTACTTCATAAAATCCTTGTGCAGTTTTAAATCTTTCAGCTTTTAAAATTCCAATCAATTATGCTCCAAGAATGGAGGAAACAATTTCTCAATGGCATCTGTAGGGACAATTATTAAAATGTTAACATAACCCCAGGACTGAACTATTGCAGCGATCTCCTACGGGTCTCCGCAGCCAGTGGAGGCCCTTTTGACCCAACCTCCACTGGAGTCCAGAGTCACCACCTACAACGTCTCTGCCCTTTAGAGCAGATTTGTCTCAGAACGTCTCCCATATCTGACCTCAATCTCTGGATTCCACCTCCTTCCTTGCCTTTTTCCCTCCAGCACAACCCATGTTCCACTTAGACTGACAGCTACCCAAATACTTGGCTTTCATATCTGTGCTTTTTCATGGGTGGTCCCCTTGCCCAGAAGGACTTGTCCCCCAGCATGTCATCCCCTTATTTGTCTCTATTTGACCTTTCAAGATACAGCTCGATTGTCAGCTTTTCTGAGAAAAGGAACTCTCCAGGGAAAGCTGACCCCTTCGTGCCCTCAATCTCTGGTCTCCTGCCTGTTAAACAGAATGGCAGAGGCTATTTTAAAAGGCTGTCTTCTTTATTGGACTCTGCTAGTGCTTCCTGCTGGCTAAATCCAGACCCTCTGGATTGGTCATCTTTCCAGCATTTATCAAAGGGTGGGACATACTGTAGAGAAACTCTAATGTTAATTGAAGTGACTTGAATTGCATGATATAAAGGCAAATCTGATATTACTTGAAAATTCATTTTATTGGAGATCTTGGCATAAGTTCCAACAAAGCATCATCAAAGAAGGGACACTCACCAAATGCACAAACTACTAATGATCCCCGTCTGTGGCACAGTGATCCCAAGGTCCTTATTGGAAGGAGGAATGAGAAAGATTTCGTTCTGTTATTTCTATAGTGTTCTTTGTCCTTCCTGTACACTAGCCACGGCTCCTTAAAGATTCTGAGACCTTCTGAAATGTTTGAAAGCACCTTCAATGAAGAGACAAGACTAACAACATGTGTGAAGTGTAATGTGACTCACTTTGTTAGTGTTCATTTAATTAATTTTTTAAAGGTATAACGTGCTCTTTCCAACCTTCAAAATGTTCAAATAATTTTGACCTGACCGATTTTGGAAATACATTTCCCCTTTACCTAACAATTCAAAACAACTGCCTTATATATAAATATATCATCCTTTAATTCTAAGATTCTTTAACGTCTACAATTATAGTTTTAGCCTATAATTGTTATAATTACATTGACTTTTACAGAGAGATCCTCCGAGATACATAATGAAAAATTTCCCAATGTCTGCATAAGAATGTTAAACAGAGTGAATTCATTTCATTACTCCCTCTGTTGTAGAAACCTGACTCCTCGAACTGAATGTCTTCTTTTTTTTTAAATTTTTTATTTCTTTTCAGCGTAACAGTATTCATTGTTTTTGCACCACAGCCAGTGCTCCATGCAATCTGTGCCCTCTCTAATACCCACCACCTGGTTCCCCCAACCTCCCACTCCCCGCCCCTTCAAAACCCTCAGATTGTTTTTCAGAGTCCATAGTCTCTCATGGTTCACCTCCCCTTCCAATTTCCCTCAACTCCCTTCTCCTCTCTTTAAAAAAGTATGTTCTTTGTTCTGAGGTAAGAGAGAAGCCTTTAAAGTAGCAAAACCCCAAATACTCATTGTGTTTAAATAGGTGTCAGTATATTATCTCTAATTAGCTATACAAACTTATTTATGGAAAAAAATGCTGACTATACTTGTTAAGGTTTAAATATTACAGGCCGATTTAAAATGGAAAATACCATGTGAAAATGATTGGTATGCATAGATAAATCGGAAAAAGATCTTGATTATTTCTGTTTAAAACTACCAAAGTATAGTTTTCAAAAGTTTATATTTAAAATACATTCTTACATGAACTGAATTTACATTTCATTATATATAACTGTACATTTAAAGATCCACCATTTCACACGATAAAGTGATAACAGTCTGTTTATGGCTGTGGAATGTTGGATTGTTAACAGGCATCCAGAAATGGAATTACTAAGTTAATGAGTATGAACATATTTTGAGTTCCTGGTGCATATTTCCAAATTACTTCGGAAAGGGTAACACCACTTTACAGTATCATTGGTAATGCATGAAAATATGAATTAAAATCTGCTTTTTTGAGGAATAAACGTTACTTTCATAAAATTTTGCTAATTTAGTAGGTATGAGGTGCATTATTCTAATCTACATTTGTTTACTTTCTAACAAAGTTGAATATGTTCCCATAAATTTGACAGTTAGATTTTGTATGTGCGAATCATTTGGTTATGTTTTCCGGCTACCTTCCCCATCGAAATCTTAGTGTTTTTCTCATTATTATTATGAGCTGTGTGTTATGTATATATATAATATTATCCTTTTATCTTCTGCATTTGTTGTAAAGAACATCTTCTATATTTACGTATATTTGTTTTTTCATTCTGTTGCTTGTCTTTTGTTTATGCATTATTTAAAAAAGCATCAGGGCACCTGGGTGGCTTAGTCAGTTAAGCACCTGACTCTTGATTTGGCTCAGGTCATGATCTTAGGGTCGTGGGATGGAGCCCCGAGTCAGGCTCCACGCTCCCCAGAGAGTCTGCTTCTCTCCCTCTCCCTCCCCTCCCCATCTACCCCCTCTGTGTACTCTCTCTCTCTAAAATAAAAAAATAAATCTTTAAAATAATTTTTTTTAAAAGCATCAGATATTTGAATTTATAGTATATCTGCTGATCTTTCCCTCTAATAATTGTTTTCTGAAGCATCTGGGAAGTTCTCTCTCACATCATCCCTCAAGTTGTTAAATAAGGAATTCCAGGGTGCCTGGGTGGCTCAGTGGGTTAAAGCCTCCTCTTTCAGCTCAGGTCATGATCCCAGGGTCCTGAGATCGAGCCCCACATCGGGCTCTCTGCTCCATGGAGAGCCTGCTTCCTCCTCTCTCTCCCTGCCTGCCTCTCTTGCCTACTTGTAGTCTCTGTCTGTTAAATAAATAAATAAAATCTTAAAAAAAAAAAAAAAGGAATTCCATTTTCTGTTTCTTCTACTAGTTGAGTTTTTATATAGTATTTTTAGCATTTTGATTATGATAAGACTTAGTGTCTTTTTCTTCCTGTTTCTTGTGTGGGTGTTTATTGAGCTCCCCGAATCTATAGATTTATCATTTGTCATCAAATTTGGGAAATGTCCAGCCATTATCTCTTCAAATATTTTTTTCTGTCTGCCCCTGCCTTTGGGGATTACAACTGCAAATAAATCCATCCACTTCAGGTTGTGTCATAATCTAGTGGTAATTTGTTCATTTCAAAAAACAATTCTCTGTGGGTGTTTTGTTTTACATAGTTTCTATTCCTATGCTTTAGAGTTTACTAACCTTTTCTTCAGTGACATCTACTTTGCCGTTCCTCCCATTCAGTGGATTTTTCATCTTACACATCAGTTTTCTGGTCTTATAGTTCAATGTGAGTTTAAAAAAAAAACCTATGTCTCTATTAACTTTTTGAACATATAGGATATAGTTATAATAATTGATGATTGTCTTTGTCTGGTAATTCCAAGGTCTATGTGAGTTCTTCACATTGATGTTTCTTCATTATGTGTCCTATTTTCTTCCTTTTTGTGGGCCTCATCTTTTTTTTTTCAATACCAGGTATTGTGAAAATTACCTTGTTGGGTGGTGGTGGGTGGTTGTTGGGTGGTGGATATTGTTGTATTCCTTTAGACATTATTGAGTTTTACTCTGGAATGTAGCTAGGCCACTTGCCATCAGTTCTCTCTGTCATGTCTTGCTATGTTGGGTGGCGCTGGGCAGTGCTTACATCCAGCCAGTTGCTCCAATTACGCCACTTCTGAGGCAAGACTCTCCTGTGAACTCTACCCAGTCACGAGGCTTTCATCTCACTGGGAGGAATAGGCTCTATTCTTGGTGCTGTGTGAATGTGTGCAGGTTCCCTCTAATCCCTTCAGATAGTTCTTTCTTCATCTTTAGCAAACTAACAAACTCTGACCAGTACTCAACAGGGAATCCCTGCAGATCTCCACAGCTCTCTCACACTCTCTCTCTCCTCTCTCTCTCTGAGGGTCTCTCTTCATCAGTAAACTTTAGCCACCTCGCTCTCCCAGACTCTTAGCTTCTCATCTTCAACTCAGAGAATCCACTGTGCTTGCCTGGGTTTTGCCTCCCAGGTTTCCTGTCCTCAGTCTCTGGCCAGGAAACTCTCCCAAGATGGTACACTGGGACAACGATGGGGCCACTTCTTTTTTATCACGTCTCTCTGAGATCACTGGTAACTTAGTTGCCTGATGCACAGTGTTTTAAAAACCATTGTTTTGCTTGGAGCACTGGGTGTGGTGCATAAACAATGCATTCTGGAACACTGAAAATAAATTTAAAAAAATAAATAAAAATAAAAAAAAAAACATTGTTTCTTACATTTTATCTATGCTTTGGTTGTTTCCAGTGGGAGTGTTACTATAGACCCTGATTACTCCATTCTGTTCAGAACTATGATTTCTTTAGGTATTCTGCAATTAATTCTTGTGTATGGATTGAGGTGAATATCTATTTTGATTTTTTTTACTCCACCCAAATTACCTACCCTAACATCAACTCTAGTGAATATTTTCTTCCTTGTCCTTGTGCTATATATTGGGGTACATTTCTGCATTAGCTCTTTGGTACTGTGGATCTATTACTCATTTTTGCCCCAGAGCTTTACTCTTTTACCTGGAGCTTCTTTGTCATATATTTTTAATAGCTGATAACGCTAATCTACCTTATTATATTTTTTTATTAAATTTCCCTCTGAGAATTTTTATTTTATTTTTTCAAGTTTTTTTTTTAGAGATCTTACTTATTTATTTGACAGACAGAGATCATAAGTAGGCAGAGAGGCAGGAAGAGAGAGAGAGAGGAAGAAGCAGGCTCCCTGCCGAGCAGAGAGCCCGATGTGGGGCTCAATCCCAGGACCCTGGGATCATGACCTGAGCAGAAGGCAGAGGCTTTAACCCACTGAGCCACCCAGGCGCCCCACCCTCTGAGAATTTTTTAAATGTATTCTGTTATACTTATTCTTTTACATCCATTTGGGAAACATTTTGTCAAATATTTAAAACCATTCTGGGATTTTTCTTAAGACTGAATTATATATGTAAATTAACTTGGAGATGACACATAGACATTTTATATAATATTTGTCTTCTTATCCAGGAGTGTAATATACCTATCAATCTTTACTACTCACTCAAATGAGTTAATTTTTCAGAAGTTTTTATTGTTTCTTCACAAAGATCTTATATATTTCTCTCTCAAGTACTTAGTGTTTGTGTGTTGTTACTGGAAATGGGCCTTTCTTTTGTCAGTTTGCTTTCCTACAATTACAGATAAAAAGCTATGGACAGGGGTGCCTGGGTGGCTCAGTAGGTTGGGCCTCTGCCTTCGGCTCAGGTCATGATCTCAGGGTCCTGGGATCAAGCCCTGAGTCGTCTGGCTCTCTGCTCAGCAGGGAGCCTCCTGCTTCCCCTTCTCTCTCTCTGCCTGCCTCTTGGCCTACTTGCGATTTCTCGCTCTGTCAAATATATAAAATCTTAAAAAAAAAAAAAACCTACGGACATCACATGCATGTAGTGTGTGTCTGTGTGCTTATACCCATGCCTATTTAGTTTCCTATATTCCATATTATATCCATGTGTCTCTAGAACTGAGTCTTTGGCTTCTCTAAGTATTTAATCATATTACTGGGAAATAATGGTATTTTCACTTCTTTATTTGCAATACTTAAATAACCCACATTAAACTAAACTGGTTTATTAAGTCTTGAAACTAGATACAGCATAGTTATACTACAAAAAAGTATTAGTCCGGCTCCCATATAGAACTGAAAATAAGCTGAAATCTTCAGAGAAGTCTTTTAAGAATACCAAAGGGAAGAGGGGCGCCTGGGTGGCTCAGTGGGTTAAAGCCTCTGCCTTCTGCTCAGGTCATGATCTTGGGGTCCTGGGATTGAGCCCTGCATCAGGCTCTCTGCTCAGCAGGGAGCCTGCTTCCTCTTCTCTCTCTGCCTGCCTCTCTGTCTACTTGTGATCTCTCTCTCTCTGTGTCCAATAAATAAATAAAGTCTTTAAAAAAAAAAAGGAATACCAAAGGGAGGCTCTCTGCTCCTCTCCATTGGGCAAATAGGGGCATCTTCTGGTGCAGTGCCAGCCACCTCCCCGAGACACGATGGTGAGGGTTGGAGTAAACGAATTTGGCTATGTTGAACACCATGTCGTCGGGGCTGCTTTTTATTCAGGCTAAAGTGGATATTGTCCACCAATTACCCCTTCATTGACCTCAACATATTCCAGTATGATTCCACCCATGGCAAGTTCAATGGCACAGTCAAGGCTGCGAATGGGGAAACTTGTCCTCAACAGAAACTCCAACTCCAACTCCTAGGAGTGAGATCTTGCTGACATCAAATGGAGTGATGCTGGTGCTCAGTGTTTTGTGGAGTCCACTGTGGTCTTCACCACCATGCAGAAGGCTGGGCTTCACTTGAAGGGTGGGGCCAACAGGGTCATCATCTCTGCCCCTTCTGCTGATGCCCGCATGTTTGTGATGGGCGTGAACCATGAGAAGTATGACAACTCCCTCAAGGTTGTTAGCAATGTCTCCTGCACCACCAACTCCTTGCCCCTCTGGCCAAGGTCATCCATGACAATTTTGGCATCATGGAAGGACTCATGACCACAGTCCATGCCATCACTGACACTCAGATGACCATGGATGGACCCTCTGGGAAGTTCAAGGGGCTGTCCAGAGCATCGTCCCTGTTTCTACTGACACCAAGGAGGTAGATGAGGTCATCTGTAAGCCGAATGGGAAGCTCACTGGCATGGCCCTTGTGTCCCCACCCCTGACCTGTCAGTTGTGGATCTGACCTGCCGCCTGGATAAAGCTGCCATGTATGATGACATAAAGAAGGTGGTGAAGCAGGCATCAGAGAGTCCCCTTGAGGGCATGCTGGGCTCCATTGAGGACCAGGCTTGTCTCCTGTGACTTCAAGAGGGGCCCCCTACTCTTCCACCTTGGCTGGGTCTGGCATTGCTCTCAGCGACCACTGTGTCAAGCTTGTTTCCCGGTATGACAATTACTTTGGCTACAACAATGGGGTGGTAGACCTTCTGTTTCACGTGGCCTCCAAGGAGTAATAGCCTCCTGGACCACCAGCCCCAGTGAGAGCAAGAGGAAGAGAGGGGCCCTCAGCCGCTGGAGAGTTCTCACCCCAACTCATCCCCAACATGCTGAAAATCTCCTGACCTCTACTACACAGTTTTCTTCCCAGACCCCTGAAGAAGGGACGGGGGGAGGTCTCAGAGAGCCCTACCTTGTCATGTACCATCAATAAAGTATACTTCACCCAGCCAAAAAAAGAATACCAAAAGGAGAATACAAAAGTAACACAAAGAAAACATCTAAATTTTTTTTCTCTGGTTACTTCCTATCCAATACCATCTCACACATGGAGCTGCTCTTTTCTTCAATTTATCGCCCAACCTCTTCTCTACCCCCTAATTCTCCAAAGCCAACTCACAGAGAGCTGAATCCTTCCCCTGCATACCAATCATCTAAACTTTCCTGGATTTTCCCATAACTCTTTGTCATTATGTTTCTATTAATTTCGCCTTGCTGGTTTTCCTAGGTCTCTACTTCACCACCCAGTTCTCTACTTCTCTGGGACCCTATTCAACACAAAAATCTCCCCCTAGCAAACATTCAATGGAAATTAACTTAGAATGTGGTGGGGCGGGAGAAAGGGATTCAAGACATCCATACCTACAGTTTCGTGTTTGTTAAACAGATGACCGCGTAATTCTCATTTACTACGAAAATCTAAACGTTTTCAAATCCTGTGGGTCTCTAAATGTTTAAAGGCCTTCCTTTTATTGCCTTTAATAATATATCAAAAATTATATGAACCAATGTTTATATAATTTTATACAATTTTTCAAATTTAAAAAGTTCGAAAGCTGCTGCTTCACGTTTCCTGGGGATAGTGTTTAATGCCTTCTGGGGTCAGGAAAATGCTTCAGTGCCATCTGCTGGTTCCTAGAGCTATATCAGGTATTTATTCTAATTGCTTGCCAAATCCTTTTTTTTTTTTTTTTCCCTTTAAATTCCCGGTTCTCCTCGACTGCATTTCAAAATAACCAGAAAAATAATTACCATTTCCAGTGACAGGACCACAAGTATTCAAATTAATAATAATGTAATAACCTTGCCTGGGACAAAATATGAAGAACAAATATTTAACTTCTCGGTTTATTGAACTAATCATGTATTTGTTGCCACTAGACTCAAGTGTAAATTTCACATGCTGAATTGACATTGCTCATTACATACATCTTATTTCATTTCTCACCAATGGATATATTTTCAGGTAGATAGTGTCCCATGTGTTGTGATATATGATGCAAATAATGTACAAACAAAAAAAAAAATTGGGAGCTTCTGAATAACTTACTTTTATTACTTTAAGAATATTTTTAAGTCATTCCTATAACAATACTACTTTCATTTACTTACATTTGATATACATTTCTTGAACAGGAAGGAGATACATACAGAGACAGTTTACACATGTATGTTCAGCCAATAAATATTTACTGTCAACCACACCCCAGGCATGTTACTTCACAGCAGGGATTTAGAAGTAAGCATGAGAAAGCCCTAATTTCAAGACCACCCTTGGGCTGGGGTAAGATCTGCTCCCTACATATCACAAACACATTTTTAAAATTTGCTTAAAAATGTGGGAGGTGGGGCGCCTGGGTGGCTCAGGGGGTTAAGCCTCTGCCTTCTGCTCAGGTCATGATCTTAGGGTCCTGAGATCAAGCCCCTCATAGGGCTCTCTGCTCAGCAGGGAGCCTGCTTCCCCCTCTCTCTCTGCCTGCCTTTCTGCCTACTTGTGATCTCTCTTTCTCTGTGTGTCAAATAAATAAATAAAATTTTTTTTTAAATGTGGGAGGCTGGATGCCTGGGTGGCTCAGTCTTTAAACGGCTGCCTTCGGCTCAGGTCATGATCCTAGGGTCCTGGAATTGAGTCCTGCATTGGACTCCCTGCTCAGCGGGAAGACTATTTGTCCCTCTCCCACTCCCCCTGCTTGTATTCCCTCTCTCATTGTCTCTTTCTCTCTCTCTCTCTCTGTCAAATAAGTAAATAAAAATCTTTTTAAAAAAAATGTGGGAGGCTGTCTCTCAAAATCTGCCTTTTAGCCCTGCTGTGGCATAACCTGTGAGCTTAAAAATCCAATCTCTGATTTGTGTGTTTAAGTGTCAGGGAAACAGGTCTTTTGTCCTGTGTCCCCAACTAAAAGAAAACCCTGTTTGAATGCAGGGAAGACTTATGAGTTGTACTGCTTCTGGACCCTGTGTCAGAGTGTAAGGAAGATTTGTATGTAAAAGGGTTTAGGCAAGAAAGAAAAGACAAAGTAATTTACTTGTCATGTTCTTCCTTTCAGACTGCATGAACACAATAGACTTCTGCATAATGAAGTGTTATTTCTAAGTAGTTCCAAATGTACCTTGTTGTTTCCTTTTGTTTTCCACTTCATGGGTCTGGATGTACTCATGAACCAGCAAAGTATTCTCAACAATTGGATATGGTAGCTCAAGACTGTTTACAGTATTAAATAATTCATATGACACATAAATTTGAAAAAAGGTAGAAATAAATGTAACATGAATGAAGGGTAATACAGATTCTATACATTGGCAACTAGAGGGACATTGAATGACAAGCTTCTGAATATTCAACTCACAATTTTTTGTGCAAAAAATTTTTCTGTCTATTTAATTATTTATTTATTTGACACAGAGAGAGAGAGAGAGAGAGAGAGAGAGAACATGAGCAGGGGAAGGGGAAGAGGGAGAGAGAGGCACAAGTATACTGCCCACTGAGCAGGGAGCACAAGAGGGGGCTCCATCCTAGGACCCTGAGATCAGGACCTGAGCTGAAGTCAGGCACTTACTTTATTGACTGAGCCACCCAGGTGCCCCTTGGGAAAATATTTAATAAGGTAATAATATTTACAAAAAATTTAAAACTTCAACTTTATTTAATCTTATTTAAAAATTTGTTGTTAATTATAATATATTTTGCCTTCTTAAAAGAAAGATAACTGTTGGGGTGCCTGGGTGGCTCAGTTGGTTAAGCGTCTGCCTTTGGCTTGGGTCATGTCCTGGGTCTGAGCCCCACATGGGGCTCCCTGTTCAGCCAGAAGCCTGCTTCTCCCTCTCCCTCTGCCACTCCCTTTGCTTGTGCTCTCTCTCATGTGTGCTCTCTCTCTCTCTCAAATAAATAAATAAAATCTTTAAAAAAAAGAAAAGAAAAAAGATAACGGTTGAAAACAAATGAAAAATAAAATGCATTGGCTTTTTACTTAATTTATATTTTTATGAAAATATATTCAATTTTTGTATACTTGGAATAGAATAAAATTTTATTTTTTAATCTTTTTTGATCATTTTTGTCAATAGAACACAATTTATGAAAATTTGGGTGAAATAACATGATTGGTAATTTTGCTGAAATGAAGGCAAAATTTTACAGAAAAAATATATATGGAATGCATTAACTCTACAAGTCTTTTTCTTCTTTTTAGCTCTATATGTCCTTATTACTCATTCAAAATCATCAGCCAATCAACATTATACCCAGATAGATACAATAATTAAGTACTGTCATCTTTTATATTTTGTCACCTTTCATTTATATACAAACATTTTTATTTTGTCATTATAAATGTTTACTTGTTAAAAATAGTGGTTGTGGGGCGCCTGGGTGGCTCAGTGGTTAAAGCCTCTGCCTTCGGTTCAGGTCATGATCTCAGGGTCCTGGGATCGAGCCCCACATCGGGCTCTCTGCTCAGCAGGGAGCCTGCCTCCTCCTCCTCTCTCTCTCTGCCTGCCTCTCTGCCTACTAGTGATCTGTCTGTCAAATAAAAAAAAAAATAGTGGTTGTAACAGTTAACAGTGGAGGAGGCGTTAATAGTGTATTAGGTTGACTTATAACTTTTTAAAAAAAATTTTACCTATTTATTTATTTGACAGACAGAGATCACAAGTAGGCAGAGAGGCAGGCAGAGAGAGAGGGGGAAGCAGGCTCCCTGCTGAGCAGAGAGCCTGATGTGGGGCTCCATCCCAGGACCCTGGGATCATGACCTGAGCCGAAGGCAGAGGCTTTAATCCACTGAGCCACCCAGGTGCCCCTAACTTTTAAATAATTAGGGGCACCTGGATGGTTCAGTCAGCTGAGCGTCTCACTTTGGCTCGGGTCATGATCCCAGGGTCCTGGATCAAGCCCCACATGGGGCTTCTTGCTCATCAGGGGAGTCTGCTTCTCCCTCTTTCTCTGCCTGCCACTCCCCTTGCTTGTGTGCTCTCTCACTCGCTCTCTCTCTGTCAAATAAATAAATAAATAAAATCTTTTAAAAAATTAATATTTAGACCAATGGTAGGTGGGTCTCTATTTGCACACTTGCCCAGCTTCCACCATCGGAGGAGCAGATTTCATGTCAGCCTGTATGAAGACAGTATTCAAGAGAGGGGACACAAGAAATAAACAGGCAAGCAAATCAGATTGTTCTAGATAGTCATAAATGCCATGGAGAAAATACAAGCTTGGTCTGTTTGATGGATAGAAAGATGATCTGTTGTGACCAGAGTGGAGTGAAGGTCAAGATCAGTCCTATCTGAGGTGATCTCCATTTTGTCAAGACTTTTCATTCAGGTGTCTGCTTAAATGTCGCCTCCTCAGAGGGTCCTTCTCCAACCATTCAAACTAATGATGCCTTTTCTTGGTCCCCCCTAACATATGGCTTTGTAGTAGTGTCATTATAGTACTTACCACATTACTTGATGCTTTTCTGGTTTTCAATTTGTTTACTGCTTGTCTCTTCTTGGTGGAATGTAGGTTCCATGTTCACTACTATATGCCTAGCCTGGCATAAAGTACACATGGAATGAATCAAAGTATTAATACTGGAGGTTAAAAGGGGTAGGGTGAAGGAGGGAGGATAGCCTTTAAAAAACAAGTTACCCAGGGTGCCTGGGTGCCTCAGTGGGTTAAGCCTCTGCCTTCACTTGGGTCATAATCTCAGGGTCCTGGGATAGAGCCCCGAATAGGGCTCTGTGCTCGGGGGGGATCCTGCTTCCCCTTCTCTCTCTGCCTGCCTCTCTGCCTACTTGTGATCTCTCTCTGTCAAATAAATAAATAAAATCTTAAAAAAAAAACACAAAGAAAACAACTTATTCATTCAAATCACTCTTAGAAACTGTGGGGTGGAAGAGAGTCCTTGCCTCAAACAGTGATTGAATTGAGGAACAGAATTCATCACTCTACTGTAATGACATCCCTCATCAGATGAAAGAGCATATGGTGAAAATACCATCTCTGAAAACCATGTTTATCCTTGCATCAAGAAATATTTATCAGCTACAGCTGAAGTTGTGGATTTAATGAATGTAAAGTAGTGAAAGCCATGAAAAGGATTCTTAGGCAACTGATATTTTAAATTCGAATAACAACTGAGAAAGTAAGTTTGCTCTGGTCCTCAATTGAATAATCAAACCAGGAGATAGGCATATAATCACAAAAACCAAGAAGGAGATAATCGAAACACAATCAGGAATATATCTAAAAATTCTTCTAAAATGGAGGAAAAGATGTAATTCAAGATCATGGTATTTTTAAAAATAAACCCATATTTTATATATATTTTATATTATATATATTTAAATAAACCCATATTTTATATATATTACATATATAAAATGCCTATACAAACACATAAATATAAGTATATATAAAATGAGTCTCTGACTTGTTTTCTTTCCTACTTTCAAAATAAAATTCAACATGGCACCGTATACCATTGGAGCTGACATAGAAAGGCATAAAATATTTCAAAATGGAGCAAGCAAGATTAGCTAAGCCTAGTTGTTTTAAACAGGGTGGAAAGACCATGAAGGAGGAGACATTTATGAACATCCTCAATGGAGGAACCATGAACTTTTTTTTTTTTTTTTTTGACAGAGATCACAAGCAGGTGGTGGCGGCGGGAGAGGGCAGGCGGGGTGGGGGAGCAGGCTCCCTGCTGAGCAGATGCGGGACTCAATCCCAGGACCCTGAGATCATGACCTGAGCCGAAGGCAGAGGCTTAACCCACTGAGCCACCCAGGTGCCCAGGAACCACGAACTTTTTGCCAGCTGCAAGCCCTCAGCCTCGACTTAATTCCCTCATCATCATGACACCTGAATCTTTCAAATTCTTCACTTTGAAAGGAGGCAACTTGATTTGACAAATTTCAACCCTTCATTTATCTATTATTCCAATCAAGCCCAATTAACATACTTTCAATTCCTATTTTGCATAGAGGACCTAAAAGATAACAGCACTCATGACCTTTCAACTTTACATCTCTCTCTCCTCCTTGTCTTCCGCAGAGCACGTTCAAGTTCCTACCGAATCTGTCTCCCGAATTGCAATTCTCATTGCCCAAATAAATGCCTGTTTGCTCGACTTCTCAGTGAATTATTTCTTGGTTGACAAAGAGTTGAACCAAACACCTGTAGCACTTTTCTTTTTGTTTTTGTTTTTATAAAGCTTTAAAATATATATTCAGGGGGCGCCTGGGTGGCTAAGTGGGCTAAAGCCTCTGCCTTCGGCTCAGGTCATGATCCCAGGGTCCTAGGATCAAGCCCCACATTGAGCTCTCTGCTGAGCAGGGAGCCTGCTTCCCTTCCTCTCTCTCTGCCTGCCTCTCTGCCTACTTGTGATCTCTGTCTGTCAAATAAATAAATAAAATCCTTAAAAAAATATTTTTTTTCAGGATTTTTAAGTGAAAAAGCAAATTTGTAGATAAAATGGTACTGCTTTTTCATTTCTTACTACTCTTTAACTTCTCCCTAAGCCGATTGCTCTTATACAAGTAAAATTCCCTCAATACATAAGGACAAAACAATCTGAGAGACGTGTTTGTGTGGGTAAAGTAGATACCACCAGAATTTTTAAAAATCCTGTTATCCTCTTAAGGCAATTAACACCACATGAAAAAGGAGATTATTAACTATCTGTAGGAATAACTGAAGAGATTTTTTAGGTTGTTCTGAATGTTGCTGAAGTAAAACAAGAACAAAAGACTGTTAAAAGCAGAGAATATGCATTGAGTATAGAAGCAGAGAGCCCCCAAATCTGTAACTGTTTCCAACAAGCTGCAGGGAAGAGGGTTATTGAAAGACTAAGAGCTTGGCACCGAAAAGTTCCATCTTCTGAGAGAAATGAATGCATCCAGAACAGGTATAGGATATCCAACACTCCTGCGCCCTGGGTAGCTTCTTGGAGAGAAGCCCCCATCTGTAGCACATACCACGCTGCTTTGGAAATAGACGGTGGTATACCCATATGGGACACTCTTCAGCAACATTAATCTTGAATGATGCCAAGACGCAGCGGTTGTCTGGGGCTTGGAGTGGAAATGGGTATCACAGCAAAGGGGCAAGAGGGAACTTTCAGGGGCCATGGAAACTGTGTCTGTGTCTTGACAGGGGAGATAGTTACATCTTCATTTGTTAAAACTCGTAGAACTGTTGAACTGAGGTGGTTAGTTCGATTGGTAAGTTGTATCTCAACAGGGTTAACTTTAAAAGAAAAAAAAAAAAATTCAGTATGCGCTCTCCAGGAATGCAAAGTAGTGACAAGCAAGCGCGCACTGCGCGAGCTCATCTCCTGATATCCTCCGCCTTTCCCCAGTTTATTAAGAAGGTAACAAACTCAGAGAGATGAAGTAATTCCGTGGAGCTCACACAGCACAGGGACGCCAGCGCCGGGATTTGAGCCCAGCCAACGTGACTTCGCAGCTCACATTTTTAACCCCGGGCGAATCTGGTGGTGCACAGTAAAGGCAGGATAACTGTATGTTTAATAAATGCTACCAGTTACAGATCCTTAATGCTCACAAAACGCTCGCCCTGAGACTGAACCCTTCAGGAGCAAACCGCACAGTGCGGCCGGGTAACCCGCAGCTGGGGAGCCCAACGCGCCTCAAAACCGCAGCCTGAGCCTGAGCCTGTACGGCGAAGGGGTGGGGCTTCGACGTAGAGAGGTGGAGTCATCTTATCGCCTTTCTGGTAAGCTTGTACCTCTTCTCTTGCCGTAGTGCCTGAAACCGGAAGCTCTTCCTGAGCGTGCTCTGGATTTCCGGGCGAGAGCCGGCCGCTTGGGTACCATGTGCGGGCTGCTGTGAAGACCGGTTACTCTGTACGCGCCTCCCGCAGTGAAGTTCCCGGTGAGCAAGAGCTGTAGGGCAGTAGACGATATACCAGCGGAGGGGGAGGTGACCGCGGGTTTTCGAGTGTCGCAGAATCAAGGCTGAACAAGCGGTAGCGCGGCCCCAAGAGCTTTAACTGCGGTGTCTGCACCTTGGAGTCCGAGAGTCACGGGGCAGGCGGTGTGTGTCCGGGACAGCGCTGAATGCGAGGAAAGTTGCTTGTATGTGAGCCATTAGGGGCTTGTAGTTAAGCCACTCTGTAGTTTTTCCTGGAGACTTCTCACGGTGGCTTTGTTTCCTAGTCTGTGATTTTAGGAATCCGCCGGCGTGAGAGATGACGTCCCTCGCTCAGCAACTCCAGCGACTCGCCCTCCCTCAGAGTGACCGCAGTCTGTTATCGAGAGATGAAGTTGCTTCTTTGTTGTTTGACCCCAAGGAAGCGGCCACCGTCGACAGGGACACCGCCTTCGCGATCGGTGAGTTACCCGTTAACTAAGAAAAGCTCTGAAGTATTTGTTTTGTAGATGTTGGTGTATCGTTTTTTCTTCTGACTCTCCCTCTTTCTTAGCAGTTTCTAACTTGTTCAGGGGTAGAGAGTAACAAATAACTATGTGCTAGATGCTTGAAATGTATGTAGGTAGCGGCTACCTCAATTTCACAGGTTGAAGAAACAAAGAGGTTGGCTAATGGGTAAAGCGAACAACCGCTGAAAAAAGTCTGGAGGCAGTGACTGGGTTCCAGGAGGAATCTTCTAATCCCTGGGAGGACTGGCGTAGTTACTGAGAGGTGTTTGCTTGTTTTTAAAGGAGTCGCTTCTGCCCTGCAGAACTTTCCTGTTTTTAGTGAGGGAGATAGGATTTATTTTTTTATGTTGAAAATTAGAAATCTATGTTTGGGACTGTATTACAATTATATCTGCTAAAAGAATACAGAGATTTTGGGGGTAAGTTAGATTGTAAAGGGAGCTAAGATGAGTTTGCTTGCAGATAATTGTTAAATTAGCTGGCCTTTTTCCTAGGATGCACTGGCCTGGAAGAGCTACTGGGGATCGACCCTTCCTTTGAGCAGTTTGAGGCACCGTTGTTCAGCCAGCTAGCAAAAACATTGGAGCGCAGCGTTCAGACCAAAGCAGTGAACAAGCAGTTGGATGAAAACATTTCATTATTCCTTATTCACTTGTCTCCTTACTTCCTACTGAAGCCAGCACAGAAGTGTCTGGAGTGGTTGATTCACAGGTAACAAATAAAATTACAGAAATAATTATGAGCTAACAGCTTTGATCTTAAAAAAAAAAAAAGCATTGAGAGCACTTAAACAATTTAAAGCTGAGAAATTAGGCATATTGAGAGATTAACACCATATCTGTTGGGTAAGATAAGCATGTACCTGTTAAACTCACTTCTTTTGATAGAACTAGAACTCCTAGAGATTTTGAGAGGCCAACTTCAGGGGCACCTGTGTGGCTCAGTCGTTGATTATCTGCCTTCAGCTGGGGTCATGATCCCCGGATCCTGAGATTGAACCCCACATTAGGCTCCCTGCTCCACGGGGAGCCTGCTTCTCCCTCTCCCTTTGCTTGCTGCTCCACCTGTTTGTGCTCTTTCTTGCTAATAAAAAAAAAAGAAAAGAAAAGAAAATAGGCCAACTTCATTTCTTCTAAGGAACTCAAGTTACTTTGCCGTTACAAATTATTACTGCATATTTGGAGCAAAGGTGTTCTTAACTACTTTGTTGCTGATATAACAAAACCAATGTTGGAGAAGAGGAAACTAGTATCCTCTAAAATACTGTAACTTAAGAAAAACAATAATGGATAATGTGTATTGAACATTTTTGTACGAGGTGCTATGGTAAGCACTTCGCATGCATTCAGTGCTTAGAGCATTCCTATGGAAAGAGAGTTGTACTGTCCCCCTTTTACAATATACAGAATTGAGGTGTAGTTAAGTTACCTATGTCACGTAACTAGTAAGCTGAGACACAAAATTGGTTCCAGGGTTTAATCTTTTATCCTCTCTGGAATTGTCTTGGTAAGTATACTCAGTTTATATTCCCACTTAGTGTCCCTCACATCACGGCTCAGACAGTTTTGTTTATTCTGCCATGTGTTATATGTTTTGTTTGTGTATTTGTTTATTTAATTCTATTTATTTGACAGAGACAGCAAGAGAGGGAACACAAGTAGGGGGAAGCAGGCTTCCCGTTGAGCGGGGAATCAGGGCTTGATCCCAGAAACCTGGGATCACAACCTGAGCCAAAGGCAGACGCTTAACAACTGAGCCACCCAGGTGCCCCGTGTAATATGTTTTAAAAGTAGAAAGACCTGCTGTGTCATTAATTGGAGACATGGGGATAAAGTGATTTCCCTTCTGGAAGCAGTTGAGTCATTGGGAAAACAAGTTTAACTTGGGTCTTCTGATTATCAGAACATTAGAGTCATCAGATGAAAAACAAGTCTGTAATATTTCTCTTTTTCTTCTAGCATTTAATCTCCCCTCTCCAATAGATCATTAGTGTAAAGAATACTTGTATTTGTGTAACTTATTTACTAAGCAAACATTAAGTTTGATACAAGATGAGTAGCCGCCTTGGTTATTGTTTTAAAATAAAGGTGTATGCAAAGATTGGGGCGTGTTGTGCTACCTGAGGTAGAGAGAAGCTTCATAGAGAAAGTAGTATCTTGGCTAGTAAGTTTAGAGTTTAGATAGACACAAGGGATCACTTCACTGGGAGAATTAGGAAAAGCATTCTGAAAAAGGAGATATTTGAGCTAGGTCTATCAAGGCTAGAAAGGATTTAATGTATCTGATGTAATTAATGAATCACATTATGGTAGAGGAACCAGTACAAAGTTCTGTGAAGTTCAGGGACAAATTATGTATGGTTGTAATTTAATAGGTTTTTCTTTTTTTTAATTCAAGGAAAGTAATGTGATTTTCATCAATCTTCTGGTTTTAGAATTCTGATAATTAGGGAAGCTGAGGAAGCTGTGGAAGGTGAACTTGTTAGAGCATGGAAAGGAGCCAAGCTTTACTGTCTGTTGACCAGTTGATTTTCTGTTGGTTTAACCACCGTGATCACACGGTTTTATTAATTTAATAATAGGTTTAAAAAAAACTGAAAGTGAATGGCATGTAAATTTTGGTATTGAATATTAAAAATACTACTGCATAAGAGTTGACCAAATCCTGCAAAATAGAGAATTATCATTTAATGCCCTTTTATCTTATAGTTATGTGCTAGTTTTCACTGATATTTATTCTTAGTAGTTTTAATTCATTGATAAACAATTTGGACATGTAAGGAAATACATGCTTGTAGGTTTTGCGTCAGTTTGAATTGTTTGCTTCTCTCCCCCCAGGTTCCATATCCATCTTTATAATCAGGATAGCCTCATTGCTTGTGTTCTACCATACCATGAGACAAGAATATTTGTACGGGTTATACAGCTCCTAAAAATTAATAATCCAAAACACAAATGGTTTTGGTTGTCACCAGTTAAGGTATGATTATTGAATGACACATGTTTTACTGAATATTGAGTGTGGCAATTCAGGCTAGGAGGAGGACAAATGGGGACAAAAGTAGACTAACAAACTGTAGGACCATGGAAAAAGTTAACCTTATGCATAATGTGAGGTCAGTGATCAGAAATACAGTTTGAGTTTGAATGTAAAGCACTTGAACTAAAGGGTGTTCAAGAAGAGAAAGCCAAGCATGATAAAGCTTATCACATTACTTCCTCTGCTAATAACATGAAGACCATTTTTGCCCTTACTCTACACACAGACAGTGATGCTCTCTAGACACAGTTGTTTCAGGTATGCAAACCCCATTCACTATTAAAGTTCATTTTAGATTCTCCTTTCTTTGATTTATTCAATATTCATTAAGCATCCAGTATATGCCATGCATGATGCTAATAAGCGGTGGGAATAGCAGTATAAGTTTTTTGTGTTTGTCGTCTATTTCTGTTACTAGTGTTATTGTAAAGCGGAGAGAGCCTGTCACATTGGCTGAAAAAAACGAATCTAACTAGGGGAGGTATTAAGAATCTGGAGAATACAGGGGCGCCTGGGTGGCTTAGTGGGTTAAAGCCTCTGCCTTCTTTGGCTCAGGTCGTGATCCCAGAGTCCTGGGATCGAGCCCTGCGTTGGGTTCTCTGCTCAGCGGGGAGCCTGCTTCTACCTCTCTCTCTGCCTGCCTCTCTGTCTACTTGTGATGTCTGTCAAATAAATAAAGAAAATCTTTAAAAAAAATAAAAAAGTCTGGAGAATACAGACTTAGGTAAATACATAATCAAAATACAAAACATAAGTGGGCAGTATTCACTGAGTGTCTGCACCCTTGCTGCTCACCTCCTGGATTTCTAAACTTTGTGCAGTTTTATATGTTAATCTCCTATCTACCACAAGCTGTATGGAGAGACTGTATATTTTGTATTTATGAACTGAACCAGTAGGAAGTTGTTACTATGGTAGATACTTTAAAAAACAATAATTGTTGATGGATGTCCTTAATGATAGTTGGTTCTTTCTGTCTATAACAGCAACACGGAGTGCCCTTAGCTAGGGGAACTTTGATTACCCACTGCTACAAAGATCTTGGATTCATGGATTTCATTTGTAGTCTGGTGACAAAATCTGTGAAGGTAAGTAGTATCTTGTTTCATGACTATATAGTTCCATTAAAAGATTGCTTGCTTGGAATGGGGAAAGCCTGCTAAGGCATTTCCTAATTACTGTACTTTGAAGAAGTTCCTTTTAAGTAAAAGAGCATGAGCAGTTCAATCAGTTTTGCATCACTAAAAGTGTTTTCCTACAAAAATTATTCTGTTTCCTGCCAAATTCTCTTTATAGTGACTGTTTAAATAAAGAGATGGTCTAAAAATGTCAGGATTGTTCATTCTTGTCATATTTAATTGAACTGTTGCATTTGTGTATTTAATGTTGTATGTGGTAAAAATAAACATGTCAGCCTGAAGTAGTTGAGGAGAGCTGTAAATATTCTTAAACTTTTATCTAGTTGGGCTTCCACTTTTATATGTACTTTGTGTTTTTTTTTTGTTCTAGGTGTTTGCTGAGTATCCTGGGAGTTCAGCTCAGTTGAGGGTGCTCTTAACTTTTTATGCTTCTACCATAGTGTCTGCTCTAGTGACTGCTGAGGACAAATTGGATAATATAGTTGCCAAGCTGTTTCCATACATCCAAAAGGTTGGCCTTGCTCATAAGTAAAGTAGATAATTTTGTACTTGAAGGAATTTCCTGGCTTTTAAAAGTTTCACTTGACGATAAATATTTTAAAATTGGCCGTTGGTAAGATTTAATTTTTTGGTTAAAAAAAATAATAATAACTTGTCTTAAAAACGTAACCAAGGTGGGATCTTAATAAGGGTTCCTTAAGAATTAATGTTGGCTCTTTGGCCCTGCCGCTGTCTTCCAGATCTGGTTTTTTAGCAGTCATGTTAATTCACTGGAAAAGGAATGGATTTAAAAATCTCATCAAGGCATAGGCTCTTTTATTCTTTTTGCAATGACTGACTTACACTTATCAGTGTTTCTTCTTCTCAAGTGCCTTGTTGCCTATCACCCTTCCGGATCCCTCATGGATTTACTGCTTTCACTTCCTACTGGTGTCCCAAAATTATTATCTTTAATCAGACACTGTTTTGTTTCTGAAGTCTCCTTTATAGTGGTGGGTGTTTGCCTGTATAAGAGCCTATTGGCTGGCCCCTGTTATCATAAATAGTGGATGTTTGAGTTGGGAGACCTTCTGAGATCCCTCCCTTCATCCAGGAGACTTACCTCTATGTGCTCAGGAAAGGAGGTTGACTTCTGAGGTGTGGTTGACTCTCAGCTTGTGTTAGGTAGTATTAATCTATTATGGCATTTTCAATTTGTCAAGGTAAAGTGACATTTTAAGTAGAATTCAGTGCTATAGTTTATAATTTTTCCTTATATCTTAAAAAATATTTAGGGATTGAAATCATCTTTACCAGATTACAGAGCTGCCACGTATATGATAATATGTCAGATTTCTGTGAAAGTGACAATGGAAGATACCTTCGTTAATTCGTTGGCCTCACAGATCATCAAAACACTGACCAAAATTCCCTCTTTGATCAAGGATGGATTAGGTTGCTTGATAGTGCTCATGCAGAGACAGAAGCCAGAGAGCCTTGGAAAGAAGTATGTACAATTGAATTGAAAAATGATAGTAATTAAAGGAGAAAGAAGTTATTTTGAATAATTCTTTCAAAGATAAATTTTATACTGGGTTTTCTTTAAGTTGCCGTATATTTGACTTCTGAAGTTAACATGTACTTATTTCTCAAAGGCCATTTCCTCACTTGTGCAATGTTCCTGATCTCATTACAATACTTTATGGGATTTCTGAAATCTATGACATCAGTCCTCTTCTGCGTTACATGCTTCCCCATCTGGTTGTCTCCATTGTTAATCATGTTACAGGTATGTGGTTTTACATTTTGTGTTGAGAAACTTAATGTCTAAGATCAGATTCTCTTAAAATAGGAATCACATTCCTGTTATCTCTAAGATATTTAAAGGTTCTTATTACTTGTTCTGTGTCATTTATTGTTCTGTGTAATTTATTCTTACGTGAAAAACATTTGAGGTGGGGAGTTAGGTTGGTTGAAGGGAGATCCTTCCTTATTCATTGAAGGATATACTCAGAATTCTGTTTTGTTTTTTACCTATCTGTACGTGAAGACAACTATGGAATTATTTTAAAATGATTAATGTATGTTGCCAAGTAAAACTTCCCTTTCTCATTTAGATAATTAATGAACTTCAGTGACTCATTTATAAATACTCAGTTGCCAAAAAAGTTTTTCTCCTTTGAGTCTTTGACCATAGACCAAGAAAATCTCATACATAAAAATCCAGATTTTAAAAAAATCTTTAATTAAAAGTGATTATTTCCATTATTTGCTTTTTTATCCTTCAATAAATACAGAAAGACAAGAAGAAATGCTTGGTCCTATTACCGCTTAGGCTAAGAAAGACATACTAAGGAAGACATCTCTAAATTATGTCAGTCTGTTGAAAATTAAGTTTGCTTACCCAGATCTTGGTTTACATATGTTTTTCAGAAACATGACTAAATGTTTAAAAGTACATTTTTCCTATTTTGGTGGCGATGAGTAATGTCCCAATCTTTGAAGGCAGGGCCAGCATACATCTGTGGTCAGTCTGGAATATTAGATGACAGCTCTTGGTTCAGTAAGGTGTATCGAGGTGATGATTGAGCTTGTTTTCAGAGCTAGTTTATTAAGACCTAGGCTTGGGTCCCTACTTCAGCCCCTTCTAATATGACCTGGAATGACTGTTTTTTGGACTTCTGTTTTAGTAAGATAGGCATGAAAAACTTGTTAAAAATAAAGAGAATTTCAGGTAAAGCGTAAGTGAGGGTAATGTATACAAAAATGTAAAAATATATAAATGGCTAAATAGGTAAAATACACTTTTATAAACAGGTAAAAAGCTGGTTTCAGATGAATATGATTTAGTTATTCCTATAGGAGGGTTTTCTACTGTAAATTTAATAATGTTAAGTGCAAAAAACTTTTCCCAATCAATTTTAATTTATGTTGTATACTAAAGGAGAAGAAACTGAAGGGATGGATGGTCAAATCTACAGGAGACATTTAGAAGCTATACTTACAAATATATCACTGAAGAACAACTTAGACCATTTGTTGGCTAGGTAAGAAGGTATTATTTCTGACATGCTTTTGATTGTATTTTGTGGTTTTGTATACTTTTTAGAATTTTCCAGTATGTCTTTATGATGTGCTTCTAGATTTGTCAGTATCATTTCACTAATTAGAAGTACTTAGTGCAATAATTGTGGCACTAGAAGGAAAAAATAATTTCTCTCTAGTGCTTATGTGTGATCGTGGAAATTTAATCGTTAAGCTAAATTTGGGTTATAGCTACATGTAGCTAGTGGCTGTTTAGAGTTTCCTATTAATGATCAAAATGCCTGAAGCAATACCTCACAGTTGGCATTTAGTAAATATCAATTAGAAACTTAATACTGAGGGTTGGTGTGAAGTGAGGGTTATTTCTTATTTTTCTGTAAAGATAGTTGTTTCCCATTTTCTTTTTTTACTTAAAGGTCAACTTGATATAAATGCAAAGAATGTAGGGACTGCATTCAGACATGGGCTTGAATCCTGCCTCTCTCATTTCCAGGAGAGTAGAGTAATAAGTTCTGAAGGTCAGACTGCCTGGATCTGGTTTTGCTGTTGTGTAACATTGGCCTGCCTGCTGGTGTGTGTCATTCGTGCCCCTTGCTCACAGAGTTGTCTTGTGAATTTCATGATAGTATACGTGGGAAGTACTGTGGAGAGTGTGGGCCCCTGGATCAAACTAGAGTTGAAAACACACAGTAGGACTCACTAAGTGTTGGCTGTGGTGTTTCTCCTTCTTCGATCTCAGGCAAATTACAAGAATCTTAGCCCTGGTTTTTGTCTAAAGAATGACTTCTACCTTGTGGAAGTATGGCAGATGATATTTCTAAGGCATCTAGAACATAATGAGTACTCAGTAAATAGCTCTCATGTCTGCTTGTACTTGTTTTGCAGCCTTCTTTTTGAAGAGTATATTTCATATAGTTCACAGGAAGAAATCGATCCCGATAAAGTATCTTTGCTTAATGAACAGTTTCTTCCACTTATCAGACTTCTAGAAAGCAAGTAAGTTGTGTGTTTGTGCTGTTCTCTAATGTGTGCCTCTTGATTTATAAAAAGATTCACAGGTCACATTGAAATAAAGTAAATGAATTCTAAAGAGGCTGTCCTTTTTGTTCCCCCTTGAGGAAGACAGGTGAGGGATTTAGGTATATTTGAAATTTGACTTTCATATAGGGAATAGGGGCTATGTGGAGACTATAGAGAGTATAATTGTTTTTTACGGAGAGTCTCTGTTGCAATAGTCATAGTTACAGACTTGATTAACATCACCAGGTTTTACGTATACTGTTTTACGTATACGTTTGTTAAAATTATAAGTCTCAGTCTCAGTAATTTCTGAAGTTTTATTTATGTTTTTTTATATGTGTAAGGTGCATGTGGTCAGTGACTTTACCAAGAATAATTAACTCATTAATTTCTTCCCAGATATCCCAGAACATTAGATGTTGTACTAGAGGAACGCCTAAAAGAAATTACAGATCTAAAAAAACAAGAACTTTTTCATCAGTTTATCTCTCTTTCCACAAGTGGAGGAAAGTATCAGGTAGGTTTTTCTTCAGAGAAATTACTACAATTATGGGTATATTTGTGTGGTTCTTTGAAGAGCTCTAGAAGGAAGTTTGCTACTTCATACCTTTCTTTGGAAAATTTTATGGACAGGTGAGATTTAATACAATTTATCTAGTTCCCTGAAGTAAGGCCGTGAGGCAGGGGTTGAATCATTGGAAAAGGCACAGTAATTTAAATAACTGAAGTGATATGTATTTCGGAAGAGTATTGTTTGGAAATGTTACAGATGATCATCAGCAATCCTTAGAAGGTGGCTTCACGTAGTTTCCAGCATGTTCTTATTTTTGTCCCATATCTGTACTTTCCAGTGCAGTACCCACTAGCTGTATATGGCTATTTAAGTCATTTATTCAGAAAAAGGGAGGTAGATTTTAATTTCATGAGCATGTTAGAACTTAGAAATTTCCTGGTGAGTAACCCTAAATCTTTCTACTAGAAGTTAGGCAGTTCTTAAAATTAGCCTTGAAAATAAATATGAAGAAAAACTTGATTGTTTTGGTTTTTCTTTTCTAATAATTAGACTTTCATCTTTAATGGCATTTCATTCCCAAATCTTAGTGAAGTAAGTTGTCGTAAATCTGTCACTGTTGTATCATTTAGATAAATTGCTTTCTGTCTTCAGTGACCAATTTTTTAAATTTCTATTTTCATTTAGGTGCTACTACAATGATATATTTTAGGTACTTCTCAGTCTGGAGTCAGATCTACATAAAGAAAGCAAAGTTACTTCATAGAATTGCTTCACTAAATAAACCTACCCATAGACATGAGGGTACTCAAAGTCACAACATTAACAATGTATATTTTGTTCATCTGTTGTAACTCATACCCTATTCTAGAGACAAAGATTTTACTTTATTTCATGGTGTCTGAAGTTAGATGGTTGTTATCAAATATGTTGGGCATTTTGGGATGGTTTTCTCTAGTTTTTATTCTTGATCAGATGCTGTTCAGATTTAATGGTGAAATAATTTGGTGATTGTGATGAATCCTATAGTTTCTAGCAGATTCTGATACTTCCCTGATGCTCAGTCTGAATCATCCACTTGCTCCTGTGAGACTTCTGGCCATTAATCATCTGAAAAATATGAAAACATCAGAGGTTTGTATCAGATAGCTTCATTTGTGGTATTTTTATCCTTAAGGTGAACAGTGTCATTCTAGAATAAGAAATTGAAGTTACCAACTATAATTAATATTGTGTAATTACAGATACAAGATGAATAAAGCAGAGGAGAGTGTACAGGACAAAGATTTAGGACCATACATACCAGCAGGCGGCACTTTTAACTTGTGTATGCTCTACTAACAACTGTCTTCACATGTTTCCACGTTGCAGATTATTATTTAGCTTAGTGTTTTTCAGACTAGAATTTCTAGATTATTTACAGAGGCTCACAAATTATCTGAGAATGTTTTAGTTTTGAAATTTGACTTTGATAGTCTCAAGTTCAACATGAGTATATTTGGGAACATGGGAATGAGAGCTTTTGGGACACCGTTCATGATCTCAGTACCTGCAGTTGTATTTGTGTTTCACATTTTGGTGGCTGCGAGAAGTAAGTACAAAGGCTGACTTAATTTGTAAATAATATCTTTATACCAAAATGGTATTTTAGAAGACTTTGTAATGATTCAAATGAAGCATTATTTTTCAGAATTGAGCCATTCAAACAATACCTTCACGATTTTTGCTTTGTTTGCTTACTGTTGATACTATGTTCTTAAAATTTTTCTCCCACTTTTAAATGGACTCATTTTTACATAGCCATCAAATCATGGGTTTGAAGAGCTAATTGGTAGAGATATTTTACTGTTGTTACTATAATTGAAATGGGAGTGTTCATTGCTGTGATATCTGAAATCCTCTTGTATATGTACTATTATTAGCATATTTGGAAAATTTCTGGAATAAAAAAAGTGGTCCCAGAGTTGTTTCCCCATGGCATGTAGTACTACAAACATGCTGAACTCAAACTTGTGTCATGGTTGGTAGATCCAGATTCATGTCACAAGTAGAATTGAATTTCAGCTAATCATAATTACCCTAATAAATACATTTCAGTTTGAGTTTTATTGGTTTTATAGGGCTTTTAAATATTGGACTTCAAATTTTTTTTTATTTTTGATATTTTTATATTTTTGAGTTAATTTTAAAATGATCTGTAAATAAAAGTATTAGGATCTGTGAGAATGTTTCTTTAAAAATGATTGTAGTATTCAGATTTATAATCTGTTGATTTTGATTCATTTCTGATCTGGCATAAGGTTACGTTTCACAAACTGCTGATAAGTATGTGCTATTGATTTTTTTTTTTTTTTTTTAATTAAACTACTGAATTCTGGTCTTTTGTTTTGATGGGAAGATTCCAGTGTCTAGAATGAAAAAGGGATTCCTGGAAGCTCCTGATACTCCTAAAGCTGTTCTCAGCCTTCTTTTACTCTTAATCCCTACCTCCCCTATCCTTTTCTGGATCTGGTTAGATTTTCAGTAAAAGGCACTGTATACATCTGCCTTTTAGGTTCAATATTGTCATTACAGTTACTGTCTTTCTCTGCATGCTTTGATTTCACTTTCCCTTCTCCATCAGTGACAGAACATAGATCCTATTATAGAATTTCAGATTGGGATATTTGGCTACTTGTTAGCTCTAGAGAAAATTTTGGTGACATTTGGTACATGAGATTTGAGCTTCAGTTTTGTGAGTTCTAGGGATTTGGGTTTTATCTCCCAACAGAGAGCCCTGTTACTTTTTTATAGCATTATAAAAAATGCCACCTACAGGTAGGGATCTATTTAGGTTGGCTTGTAGTCTTACTTTTCCATTACTTTGAATGATTATATGCTTTATTTTCTTTTGTTAAGAAAAATAGGATCTCTTTTGACAGACTGGCAACTGGCTTCTCAGCAGATGTCCTCATCCTTGTAAAAATCTTGATAATGATAGCTAACTTTTAACAGTACTTACATTGTGTAAGGCCTTGTTCTATGCACTGACAGGTATTATTTCATTTTGTGGCAGTCCTTTGAGATAGGTGCTATTATTAGCTGTCTTTGATAGATAAGAACAGTGAGACCTGGAAAGGTTAAGTAACTTGCTACAGGTCACACAGTTGGTAAGTGGTCGAGCTAGGATTTAAACCAGACGTTCTGGTTCTTAGGCTATGCACTCTCAATATCCGGGCTCTTGTTTAGCAAGATGAACGTCTTAATGCAAAAATTATGTTTGGATTATACATATTCTATGGTATTTTCAGTAGAAACTGGGAAAAGTTTGTACCAAATAATTACTCATCTAAAAAAGACCCTTTAGAGATTATCAAGTTCAGTGCAAGTATGCTTAGAGTGTTTGAGTTTGTGTCTAGGGTAGAGCCTGTATTTCTTGATGGATAATGAGTGCAGTGCTTTTCATAAAACTAAGCTTTCTTTTTAGTGTAAACTCTTGGGGAGGTTTTAGCAATAACCAAATTTATATATTTTTTCTCTTGCTTAGGAGAGTGTTGATGAGTCTTTCATAAAAGAAGCTGTTTTAACCCGATTAGGTGATGATAGCATAGATGTTGTTTTGTCAGCTATAAATGCATTTAAGGTGAGTGAATTTGTTTGTTGAAATACACAATTTGTAAATATTTTTTCATTCCCAGGTGATTCTCTGCTCTAGGCAGGAACATATTTGGAAATTATTCCTTCATTGGGAATTTGTTCTGAGAGCATAGACTTAAGCCTGATTAAGGAAAGCTCATGGGAAAAACTAGACTGCAGAGTTTTATGTATATGGAAGTTCTTCAAGAGGGAAACGTGCTTTGTGAATTTTTATCAGTAGTAAATACCTTGGGATCATGGAAGATTGTCTCATAAATGCCACTTTTGAGAAACTGTTCTCATAAAGCTTTGAAATTATATGAGGACTGTTGGGAGATAAATTCTTTATAATTCATTATTTTTTTAAAGTTCCTTTAACAAGTACCATGTGTATCTGAAGCAAGTGAAAATTTACTTATGTATGTTTCTTCCCCTTTAGATTTTCAAACAATATTTTAGTTCAGAAGTGACGGTTTCAAATCTTCTCAGCCTCTTTCGAAGAGCAGAACTTTCAAAAAATAGGGAATGGTATGTATTCATTTCTCCTCATACTGTTTTGAATTGACAGAATTCTACGTCCGTTTCAGTTCTATTTTCTTTCTTTACATTTTTGCATCTTATAATTTAGTTACATGGCCCTTTGGTCATGGTAGTGGAATGGATCATAATGTAACTTGTGCATCATAAAAAGAATGAGGGTTTGTGGGGGTTCTGTATGTTTGAAATTTTTCTTAATAAATTTTCTTAATAAAAATTTTCCTAATAAAATGGAAAGATTACATAATGGTGACATAAACGGTGAAATCTGAGAAGTAGGGTAGGAAGTAGTTTAATTTTCTGCTTTATAGAATTCTATTTGATTGTTTTTATAAGGATAGTATATTACTTTATAATTAAAAGTAAACATATTAAAATAAGCTCAGAGGCACATGGTCACCTGTAGTGTTTGATATACTCTAGTTACTTCATTTTTTGCATCTAAGCTTTTTGCACTGAAAAAATGACCTAAGCTCCTGGGGGGAGGAGAGCATGTCTTACAGATTTTTGTATCTGTCGTATTTAGTTCTTAGCACACAGTATGTGTTTATATATTTTTTTAACTTATGAGTGAATCCTTCATTTCTAATGGAGTTAAGATATGTTGTGAGATACATATTTTATGTTATAGTCAACCTAGTGATTTCTCCAAAAAAAAAAAAAGCAGTTTACAATTACTGTCCCAAATAGCTCCCTGTTAGCATGGATTTTGAGTGATTGTCTAGGGTCTCTCCGAATAATGTATTTGGTGAGGAGATCAAGATAGTGTCAGTTGAGCGGGAACAATGTAATCATTTTTTTTTTTTTGCTGAGTTTAAGTTTCTAATGGGTCCCTCAACCAAATGTGTTTGTGTTTCAGGTACAAGGTACTTGAGGTAGCAGCAGACATATTAATTAAGGAAAAGATACTGAGTGAAAACGATCAGTTGTCAAATGAAGTGATGGTGCATCTGCTGCCATTTATGATTATTGTCAATGATGATATGGAATCTGCTGATACGAAAATCGCCATATATTTATCGAAATCCGGAATTTGCTCTCTGCACCCTGTATTAAGAGGCTGGAAAGAAGGTAAGAAATTTGGTTGCCTTTGTGGGGGGGGGGGACCAACAACACTTTTTAAATACTTTAAAAAGAGGGGCATCTGAGTGGCTCAGTGGGTTAAGCCTCTGCCTTCGGCTCAGGTCATGATCTCAGGGTCCTGGGATCGAATTCCAAAGGGGGCTTTCTGCTCAGCAGGGAGCCAACTTTCCCCTCTCTCTCTGCCTGCTGCTCTGCCTCCTTGTGATTTCTGTCTCTGTCAAATAAATAAAATCTTTAAAAAATAAATAAATACTTTAAAAAGAAAAGTACAATTAAAAGTTGGCTCTAATCATTATTTGAAATCATGTTTGCTGTGGTCTATGTCAGCAAGATTTTTAAAGATTTTTGCCAAGGTCAGAAACCTACGGTTGACTCTTGAACAGCGTAGGGTTGAATGGCATGTGGATTCACTTAAATGCAGGTATATTTTGATAAATACAATACTCTAAATACATTTTCTTCTCTTATTATTTAAATACTACTTTTTTTTTCTCTAGATTACAGTATTGTAAGAATACAGTATAGCATGAATACAGTATAGCATACTTATAACATTAAAGGTGTGTTAACTGTTTGTTATTTGAAGGCTTCTGGTCTGTAGTAGGCTATTAGTAGTTAAGTTTTTGAAGATATATGCAGATTTTCTCTTGTGTTAGGGAGGGGCATTGGCAACCCCATTCCCCACGTTTTTCAGTAGTCAACGACAATGAAAATGAAGCTGACCTAGAGATAGATTCAGAATTGGATAAAAGGAAAAATACAGAGCAAACCTTCATAGGAAAATTGAAACTTTTGCCTAAATTTCTTACTCTACAGAATTCATGAGGCGAGTATTGGTGATACAAGGGTCCTCTGTGTTCATTTTTTTTTTTTTTTTAACAGCTCTTGAAAATGTGATTAAAAGCACAGAGTCAGGAAAACTAATTGGTGTAACAAATCAGAAGATGATTGCATTATTGGCTGACAATATAAGTTCAGGGGATCCTTCTTCAATGTTAAAAATGGTACGTATGCTGTCAAAGACCACCCCTGGACTTCCTAAAATTTATTAGAATCTCAGTGTTTGGTGTACTAGATTTTTTAAAATAACTTTTACATTTTTTACTACTTTGTTATGCTTTAAACATGTTTGGTTTTACATAGTATGTTCCGCAGAGTGTTTGAAATCTTCTACATTTTATATAATTTTTTGTGGTTTTACATTGGACTGTAAGAATAGTGTGTACTTTTTTGCTTTCTTGTTTCCTGTCATTTAAAATACAAAGTCATATGTTTTATTTAAATAACAATCTCTAAAAGGATTTTTTTTCTCTTTTGCTTTAGTAAATCTTTGTCAAGGTTTTAGGAGTATAATTTTAAAGCATTTATCCAGTTGCCAGATGCAATTATGTTCATTATAATTCTGAGATTATTTAATTTTATTATTACTTTAGAAACCAGTGAAGAGCTACCAGTAATGGAGTATGTTTATTTTTCAAGGTGGAAGACTTAATAAGCTTTGGGGAAAAGGAGTGCTTTAGCCTGAAGCAAAAAGTGACTTTTCACGTGATCATGGCTGTGCTTGTTTCTTGCTGTTCATCTTTAAAAGAAACTCACTTCCCCTTTGCGATCAGAGTCTTCGGTTTATTGCAGAAAAAAATAAAGAAGCTTGAGAGTGTGATTACTGCGGTGGTAAGGAGTGCAAAGTTTTTGGAACATTGAGTAAAGTGGCAGCCCGGCTTACGAATCACAGCAGCACTGAAAATTGGGGGCTGAAATGCTAAATCTTTGGATACGAGGGGTGAATGTGAAGCAGCCTTGGGTAGCAATAGGTAGAGAGTTAGAGAATTTAATTGAATTATAGAATTTCAGGGTTGTGATGTTCTGTATCTGATAGTTGACTCTTCCCTGTATTATCTTTATTAATTACCTGAGTTATACTTAACTACACTTTGTGATGAAGAATTCACTAGGCATGTTACTGCTTGAACACAATATTTACTTCATTCTGTTATTTACTAAGAATTGATTTTTTTTTTTTAAAGATTTTATTTATTTATTTGACAGAGATCACAAGTAGGCAGACAGGAGGCAGAGAGAGAGGGCGAAGCAGGCTCCCTGCTGAGCAAAGAGCCCGACATGGGGCTCGATCCCAGGACCCTGAGATCATGACCTGAGCTGAAGGCTGAGGCTTAACCCACTGAGCCACCCAGGCGCCCCACGAATTGATTCTTTTTAAAATAATTTGAGAGAGAGAATACACTTGAGAGGGGTGTGAAGGGAGAGGGAGAGGGAAAGAATCTCAAGCGGATTCCCCAAAGAGCACAGAGCCCTATGTGCCATGGTCATACAATCCTGAAGTCATGACCTGAGTCGAAACCAAGAGTCAGACGTTTAACTGAGCCACCCAGGTGCCCCAGGAGTTGATCTTTTGTATTATTTTAATATTACATCAGATTTGGATCTCACCAGCTTACTATCATCTTTGACAGTATTGGCTAAAGAGCATGTTTCAGTTGTTTGTATTTTTACCTAGTATCACATCTTGAGGTAATAAGATGATTTCTTTTAATATTTTTAATAGTATTTTGTTTTTGTCTTCCAACAATCAGAGGGCTCCTCATTTTAGGGTTCACTGAAACGAATCACATCTTTCTTGCATTTACATATACCCTGAGGATTTTACAAGTTCTAGCCATAGTCATTGTTACCTAAAATTATGTAAACTTGAAAAGCATGAATTTTTCAGAGCTCCTGGGTGGCTCATTCAGTCAAGCATCTGGCTCTTGGTTTTGTCTCAGGTCACGATCTCAGGTCATGGGATCGAGCCCCTCCTCGGCTTCTATTCTCAGTGCGGGGTCTGCTTAGATTCTGTCAACCTCCCTCTTGTTCACGTGTGCTCTTTCTCTCTCACTCTCAAATACATAAATAAAAATCTTAGAAAAAAATATAGAAGAGTGGTGGATTTTTATATTTTAAAAAGTAGCCCAGATAAGCCCTTCTTAATTTCTTTCTTTTGTAGAATATAATAACCTGAATGGTATTTGCCCTTGGTATTAAAAGTATGGACAAATGGGTTGTTTTTTATATGTGCAGATAACATGCTGTTTTATATTCAGTACCCTTTATAGGAGTCCTGAGTCTCTTTCTGGCTGCAGCAGCACACTGAGCCAATAAAATCCCTCACTAGAGACATTTTCTCAAGTCTGGCTTTGGGTTATTTTCCTTCTAAGTTACTACTTTGCACTCTTCTGTACAGGGTCTTATCATTTTTCTTCATGTTTTCTCCTGCTGCTTTTTAGTATCTGCTGTATAATTTTTAAACACCCTCACATTTTGCTACTTGTGTAACCTATTTGCACCCCATTAGAAGTATGTGACATGAGAAAGCTCCTTTTAAGGGTCTCCTGGAAATCCAACTCCTTTCTTTATAGAAATGTGCCATTTAATAAACACAATTTATATGGATAACATTTGTTTTTAGATATGTGTTTCAAGGAAATATAGATAAAATGAAGCTGTGGATAACTTAATCTTTCTGTTGTAAATAGTGGTAGTTAAACCTTACAAATTTGGTTAAAGCTATTAATCCTGTCCTCAAATGAGACGAAATTTTGGATATTACCCAATCATATATCATTGCAGTTCCCCTGTGTATAACCCATGTTCAGAACTCCTTCATATTTATGTTGTTTCCTTTACTATTTCAGGAAATCCCCTCCGAATGGCATTTTGAGCTGATGATGGACAGAGAGATACCAGTGGAACTGTGGGCCCATTACATAAAGCAGCTCAATTTGGCCCAGCGTGTTGCTGTGGAGGACTCTGTTTTACTCATATTTGCACTGAAAAATTTTATTCATGCACTGAAGGGTCCTAAATCTTTTCCTAAAGGTAGGACAAAGTGTGACTTTTGAATGTGATACTCAAGAAAACAATTATTTTCTCCACAACTATTGTTTGTTTTGAGTGAAAAGTTCCCAGCATGTGTTCACGTAAGTTTATTCATCGTTTCTCTCTCTCTTCATGTCCATGTAGATGATATATGGTGGAATCCCGAGCAGCTGAAAGAAGACAACAGAGCCTATCTGTGCTTGCTTATTGGGCTCTTTGAGATGATACTCGGTGGTACTGATGCCACTCATTTTAGGGTTCTGATGAAACTTTTCATAAAGGTACTAGGCTCATCTTTTTCAGGCATACTTTTCCCTTTCAGAAGATATAGCAGAGCATTTATGACAGTTTTTTAATGAAAATGAAAGTAGATTTTTGAACAGTGCAGAGTATGGGGTAATATACACGGGCCCTGTGAGGTAGTGGTATCATCATGACACCAGTCAGTAGGCCAGAGACTAACATTGCTGCATGCCTAGTACTAGTAGTGTGTTAGGCCTGTCATGTATTTACTAATCACAGTTCATTACCAGTGAGAAACTGCTGTTCAATGGGGTAAGTTAGCTTGTGCAACTCAGTTAAGAAATTTCATGGACCTCCGTGTTGCTAGGTCCAGCAGTTAAGTCTCTGTTCTTGTCTTACCCCTTTCAGCAGCATTTGGCACCACTGGTGACACTTATTCCATCTTGGAATTCTTTCTTAACAAGGCTTCCCCCTCATCACGAGTCTTGGTTTTCTGCTTATTTTCACATGTTGTTACTGTTGTCCAGTGTGTACAGAGTCAAAGTTATAGCAAGTCCTTTAGATTCATTTACATACTTCTCATTGGTTAAAATAAGTATGGAAAATTTTAAGTCATGGAACAGGGCAAATCATTGCAACAAAGTGTTTTCTGTAATTGTACACTAGTGAAAAGAGGATTTGGAATTAACTAAATGTGAGTAAAAATTAAACTTCACTGTCGTTTATTTAATTTAGGTGCATCTAGAAGATATTTTTCAGTTATTCAAGTTCTTCTCTGTTTTATGGACATACGGGTCTAGCCTTTCAAATCCACTTAACTGCAGCGTGAAAGCAGCACTGCAGACTCAAGCTCTTTATATAGGTTGTGAGATGCTCTCTGCTCAGAAGGCACAGGATAAACATCAGCTGGCATCTGTATCTTCTCCAGGTATCATGAGTAGCGTGTTATGTTCTGTCATGACCAACTTTAATGCTTTCTCTATATGTAGTTTATGTGGGTTATAGTTGGGAGAATTTCTTTTTAACTTTTTTTTCTGAAGAGTACTCACAGTGTGTGCACTCTCTCTGCTGTCTACGTATATTATAAGTTAGGTGTATACATATAAATTCTTATATATAAACTGTATATACGTATATATAAATTTTTTTTTTTAGATTTTACTTATTTGAGAGGGCATGCACACCAGCAGGTGGGGAGGAGCAGGGGAAAGGGAGCCCAACATGGGGATTGATCCTAGGACCCCGAGATCATGACCTGAGCTGAAGGCAGACACTTAACTGAGGCACCCAGGAGCCCCTATATAAACTACTTTTAATTAACAAAATGGGTTGTTAATATCCAGCTATTCATGTTCTGCGTTTCATCAGTAAAGGGTTACATGGAGAAGCCACGCCATTTAATACAGTTCTGTATTCATCTGACTACTTAGAAAATGGGTCTCCAATCAGACAACCTTTCTGAATTTGTCTCTTTAATCATGTGTAACTTATTTTCAGGTTGGGCACTCACTAATAAAACACCCCAAGTTTAAATTTATTAAGTTTATTTTTTGATAAAATGAAATTTGCAAATTTCATGAAGTTGATGAACGTGATACTGGAAAATAGGTACTTTAAAGCTACTGACCAAAAAAAATTTAAAAAAGCTACTGACAAATGAGAGGATCTGGCAGAATTAGACCCTGTAGCAATTAAAGATGAGAGAATTGATAAGGATGATGCATATGATTGATACTTCAAACTGGAATGATTTTAATGTCAAAGGAATAAGAGTGGCCCTTGGGAAATTTGAGGGTATTCTAGATTTTTTTTTTTTTTTAATTCTAAAATTGCTTTTTTTTTTTTTTTTTTTTTTAAAGATCTATTTATTTATTTGACAGAGAGGGAACACAAGCTGGGGGAGTGGGAGAGGGAGAAGCAGACTTCCCACAGAGCAGGGAGCCCAATGTGGGGCTTGATCCCAGAACCCCAGGATCACGACCCGAGCGGAAGGCAGACGTTTAACGACTGAGCCACTCAGGCACACCCTAAAATTGCTTTTTATAAATGTTCTGTGAAAGTAAAGTGAATGATCATATGTTTTTCCCAAAATCATTTCTGTTTATCTTTCGTTAGCTCTGTGAAAGAGCACATAATTACAATTGTAACCAAAATTTTGTTAAATACAAGGTAATGTACATACATAGATTTCAAGTTTTACTTAATAAAATCCCATGAATATAATTTCTTTACCACTCACTGTAAAATTGCCTTCCCTTTTTTTAGGTAGACTTACTTTAAGAAGGTTTTTTTCCTAGTTTTTTTTTTCTGCCTTGGATGAGAAGACCATCCTGTACATTTTTTAAACTCTAATTCTTTAATAAAGTATTAAGTATTGTATTACAAGTATTCTATAGTAGTACTTTATATAAGAATTTATTTTAAAATGTCTGCAAATTATTCCATTGTATGGAAGTAGCATGATTTATTAAAATGGATATTTTTGTTAAATTTGGGAGTTTTCATAAAGGTATGTGTATTTTATTTAGAGGTCATAACTATTTGGATTTCCTAATTAAGTATGAAATGTCTGTTATCTTTTGGTATCAAAGGCAGTAGTTTCTGAGGAATGATATCTCCAGGAACCAAAGACTTAACTTTTGCTGCAAGATAGGCTCCCTGTCTACCTCTGACTTGTCATCTGTCACTTTCCTTCTTCCTAAAGTACTTTTGCATTTATGCTGCTAGAAATGTCCCAGTACTCCACTGAAAACAGGAGAGATGCACCTTGTTCTACTGGGAAGCTCAAGGAGTGCACACTAGAGTCCCAGGGGGCCTAAAGTGGAAGGTCATTTAGCCCTTGGACCTGTCCTCCATGCTCTCCTCTTTCAGTACACAGTGAGCTTCTATGCATACCTTGTCTGTGAGGAGTCCAGGAAGTGTTGGCTGATAATTCTTTTAATCTGTTTACAAAAAACGTTATGCCTTTCAAAAGAAAAAGGTATTGGCATATTAATATAGTATGCCGTTATTTGAATTAAGTCTTTGTCAGTGGCTTGGGAATCTAACCACCATTTATTGCTTTCTGTCCAGATACTTACTCAGTTCAAAATTTGCTTACATACAGCAAATTTTGTTAGATGAATAAATATTTAACCTCATTTGTAAAAAGATGTAGACTGCCTTTGGTTTTTTAATACCTGATAAATGTAGTACATTCATTTATATATTTAAAACCAAAGCTCAGTATTTTTTTTCAACTTTTGTGTAAAATAACTTTTAAATCTAAGTAAAATGATTTGGGAGAATGAAGTCACAGAGATTTTAAATGGAAGAACATTCCTAAAAGCTGATTGTTTAAGGTAGTTTTTGCTTACCTTGAGTTCCAGTATGTTACTGGAACATGGTAACTGTAGTACTTTGTTCTTTGAATTCGTTTTTGAATGATACAGGGAATTTTAGCAAGTAGTATCTTGACCTGATGCTGCCCCTTGCATGAATTCAGCTTTCGAGCTGTTTGTTTCTGACTTTATGAGTTAACATTACAGAGACCAGGAAAGGTTTCCAGCTTTCAGTTTACCTTCTCAGGTTCAAAAGTTTGTTGAGCTGTTTCTTAGCATTCCAGAAATGGAATATATGGAATGGATCATTACTACCAAAATAAAAGTTGGCACAACTCGCCTCAGTAGATAGCACAGAATAAAGCTTAAATAACTAATTACCATAAAAGGATTTTAGGTATCGTTTTCTCCCGAAGACATTTTTTCAAAAAACCTCAATTCACTTGAGCTTACAGATACTCTACCAGATTTTTGAAGCAGGTTTTTCAGTGCTGTTGAACTGAGCAGGTCATAGAATGAAGAAAAGCTTCCAGATGCTTTGTCTAAAACAAGTGTAACATTGAAAGTTGACAGTTCTTCCAAACAAAAAAAATAGGCATGTTTCTTTGAATAATTGGATTTCTAAAGTATTTGCAAATTGAGTCCAGTATATTTTTAAAAAGCACGTATTTACCCAAATAGAGTTAATTCCAATAATACAAAATTGGTTCAAAATAATGAACTCTTAGTATAATTAGCCATATCAATTTGAAAGGAGAAAACCCATATCATTTTCCCAAAAAACTGAAAAGGCATTAGATAAAAATCAGTAATTCTAATTAAGTGGCAGCAAAATAAGAGTGAGTAATAAAAATACTTCTCAGATCAAAAGCTAGCATTCTTAATTGCAGAGTTAAAAGCATTCCTTCTAAATTCATTACATTACCGGGCTTGGTTCTAGAAGTAGTAGTTGGCAGCAGTAGCTATTTCAGATACTGACGGAATGTATGAATAAAAAAGCTCTAGAATTTTTAGGTGGGTTATTAAATGGGACATCTGGCTAGCCATTTGGAGACATTAAAAGTTTGACTCCAATCTTATTCCTTAGACAGAAATTTCATGTGAACTAAAGATTTCACATTAAAAAAACAACACACAACTTAGCTTTAGCGGTAGAAGAGAACATGTGATACATGTGGCCTCTCTCAGAATATGAAGATAGACACTTGAACAACTGACTCAGTGTGGGGAGGGCCTCTCTAAGCAATGTATAAAACTAGAAGAAAAATTAGACTAATTTCTGCTTTAGAAACTCAGATGTCCACTAAGGACAAAATATTTGCAAAGCCTGATACACAATGGGTAGTTTACTCTGCGTACTTGCAAGGATGTGTGTAAAGAGATATTTGTGTTAGCAGTTGTAGTGCTGAGAGATAAGGAACAACTGAGTCACCAGCAAGATACTGGTTTAAAAAATACAGAAAATACAATGGAGAACCATACAGTTTTAAAGAATGATTTGATTTAGATACACTTACGTAGAAAATACTTCAAAATAAATTGAGATGTAATCATTCTGTGTGTGTGTGTGTGTATGTACATTGTGTGCTCTGCTCTCACCTGTATGTTTTCAAAAGGATGTAGTAGCATATAGCTAATAACATTTTGCTAGAATAGTAAACAGTGAATGGTCTTAAGAGAGAATTTCAGTGAGGAGGAAAACTTCAACATACTCTCTGGTACTATTTAAGTTTTGTACTGTTTAAATTTTTTAAGTTGCTAAATATTTTCCCCTTTGGTTTTAGTGGTGATATCTCTACTCATTAATCTGGGAAACCCCATAAAAGAAGTACGAAGGGCCTCCATTCTTTGTCTCCAGGCCCTCAGTGGAGTGGTGTCTCAGTTCCACCTGGTAATAGATCATTTGGTTCCTAAAATAGAGGAGATCACCTCAGATGCCACCTATGTTGCTCAGGTAAACTCATCATCAAAGAAGACTGATGGTGTGCGCATGCCTGTGTATACCTGTGAACGGTTTTGTCCTCTTTTGACATTTTGCTTTGTAGGGATTTTGATCGAGTCAAGTCACTGAATTTGGAAATTGATGTCAATATCTGCACAACTTTCTCTTACCGTTTTTGAAAAAGATAGCATACAGTGTTTCAGTATGTGGCTTTTGATAGTACTAACTTAGAGGTATTGTACCATTTCCTGTTAAGGTTTCAACAGGAAATGAAAAATGATTCACTATCACGTGATTTGGAAAAGACTCTTCTATGATCAGTACATTTAGCCTTTATAGTTTCTTAACCCTTTTTTATCTGATTTTCTTTTTGGTGTGCTAGGATTTAGCTACTTTATTTGAGGAACTACAGAGAGAAAAGAAACTGAAATCTCATCAGAAGTTATCTGAAACTTTGAAAAACTTACTCAATTGTGTATATAGTTGCCCATCTTACATTGCAAAAGATTTGGTGAAAGTACTTCAGAAAGTCAATAATGAGGTATGTGCAATTCAGGTGGCTTACACATTCCATGTAATGTTACTAAACACTATTGTATCCACTAGTGAGTAAGGAAAACATTTGCAGGAGTTACAGCTACTCACTCAGAAGTGAAATTTTTCTTTCTAATTTGGGAGAGGGAAGTGAGATGTAGAAACAGAGGACACAAAAAGCAAGTACTGGTAGGTTTTTTTTCTATTTAAAAAAAAAATTGTATGTTATCCCTACTTAATCATTTACTTGAAGTGAATTTTAAAAAGTAAAAATATGGGGAAAAACACTGAAGATGCACTGCTGAGAAAACTGTTGGTTTGTGTCTTCTGGTGGAAATCCTACACAAGATAATGTATTTGGACATAAGCATGAACATTCCAGAATCCTTTGTTCATTCATAAAATGTGTGTGTTTGAACATTAATTCTGGGGGAAAATCCACAGCTTTCATTATGTTGTCAGGGAGGCCTTGGCACAAAGGAGGTTGTGAATCACTGGTTTTTGTGATGGCACGTGTGATCAGACGGTTGCAAAGTGCATGGATGCTTCACTAGTCTCAGACTGACTGCAATGTGGAGAACTAAAGCAGGGGTCAGTGCAGTGAAAACCACATGATCAAATTTTCCTAGTGGCAGCCAACAGATGGCATTGAGCGGCTTTGTGTCATCCCTTGTAGTTTAAACTAGGAATTGACTGTCTTGTTCTGTGAAAGACCAAATAGTAAATATTTGTTCTGTGGGCTCCACAGTCTTTCTTGCAGGTGCTTGGCTCTGCCATTGTATTGTGAAAGCTGGAGCCAGTTATGTAAACATGAGCTTGGCTGTATTTCAGTAAATAAAATTTACCAAAACAGGTGGACCTCTGGATTTGGCCCACGAGCCATAATGTGCTGGCATTTGGTTTAGTTGTTAAAGACCTCACATACATAATTTGGAAGCTCTGTTTGAGGAAATATGCAGTGTTTGCTAAAATTTATTTTTGTGGTCGAAAACTTTAGTTTGTGTTTCTTGTTATCAGAAAGTCTTGGGATACCCACAAATTACTCCTCATTTCTGAAGGGTTTAGAGCTTTTGACCATTATAAACTGAACCATCAGAGAGAACCTGAGTGCTTAATTGGATTAAATAGCCTTGCTCCTGTCCAAGGGATCATCTTTAATTGTTTTTTTTTTTTCTCCAGGCTAAGCTCCCAGGCTTGCAACATCGTATCTTGGGATGTCTTTGTAAAGCAAGCAAAAATAGGTGTCAGTATAGATAACTGTTTGCTAATAAATTTCTCCAACTTTAGATGGTGCTTTCTCAGCTGTTGCCTATGGCTGAACAACTGTTAGAAAAAATCCAGAAGGAGCCGACAGCTGTCCTAAAAGATGAGACCTTTATTTTACATCTCACTCTGGGAAAATATAATGAATATTCAGCTTCCCTTTTACATAAGGACCCAAAGAGTCTGGATATATTTATAAAAGCTGTACATACAACAGAGGAACTTTGCACAGGAATGCCAACCATTCAGATAACAGCTCTTGAAAAGGTCAGTGACTTTTTTCAAAGACTAAAGTATGTTCAGGCTCTTAAAATTTTGTAATGTTTTACTTGGAGAAGCTAAAGTGGACTGGACATGTTTTAAAATGGATATGATCTGTTTGGCCTGCTTTTGCAAAATTGAGTGATACATATGTGTGATAAAGCTGCAGTTTAGCTGACAATGGGAATGATATTACATCATAAGAAAGAACTGTTTAAAGGTCATTTTTGGGATTCACATTTGTTGAGCTCAGTTGCCTTTTTTCTACCTCCTCTAGATTACAAAGCCATTTTTTGCAGCTATATCAGATGAAAAAGTTCAGCAGAAGCTTTTGCGCATGTTGTTTGATTTATTGGTGAACTGTAAAAATTCACATTGTGCTCAGACTGTTAGCAGTGTTTTTAAAGGGGTAAGTTACACAGTTTCTATAATTTATTTATTATTGTTCTCTTCCAAGTAACACCATGTTTAATCAACCTCTGATATCCAGTGCTTTTAGAATGTCAGATGTTAGCATTAATAAGAATCATGGACAAGTTTAGCTCCTAGAGAAGTGCAGAATCAAAATTATAAGTCTTCACCATGATTTTTATTTTGTGAAATATTTATATTTTAACCAGGTTGGGTATAGTGTTAGTTTGGCTCTTACATTAGATGGGATCTATCTGTTTTATGCAAGGATTTTCAACGGAGTGTTACTTAACAGAGTACTCAAAGGGTTCTACTTAATTTAAATAGTTGTTTGATGACATGTATATCATGGAATTGAGCATGTGCTCATTGGTTTATATGTATATTAAAACATAGCTGTACGTCAGAACAACCACTTACTTTGTTGAAAACACAGAAAACAAATTCACAAAAATAGGTGCTAGTATGGGGAAGTCCTACTATGCAGATTCACCAGCTCTCAGTATTTAACATATTTTCTTAGATTTCTAAGGTGCAGATTTCTAAGTGAAACAAATTAAGGTGCAGAGCAGTGTGTATACTACACTCCTGTTTGTGTGGTGTTTTTTTTGTCTTTATACAGCTGTTAGGACATGGAAAAGAATATGGTGGCATTTGCCTTTGGGGTTTGGGATTGGTTTGGGCTCTGAAGTCCTAGGAAAATGTGAAAGTGGACATGGACATTTAAGTCAACATCTGTTTCTCTAATTTTATCCCATTGAAGTGTGTCATCAGTCATTCTTCATTCATATTTCAGATTTCTGTTAATGCTGAACAAATCAGAATAGAACTGGAGCCACCAGACAAAACAAAGTCCTTGGGCACAATTCAGCAAACGAGAAGACAAAAAATGCAGCAGAAGTAAGAGCTAGGAGTGCAATGAAAACATGCTGTTTATTCCTCGGGCCTTGAATGTTATGAAACCGTTATAATTTTTTGATGCCCATTAATTTGGCATACATAGTATGATAATTTTTACTTTGCATTGATAGTGTTTGCTTTTCAAATATTTTCTGTTTCCCAGAAAATCACAAGATCTAGAATCTGTTCAGGAAGTTGGAGGTTCTTACTGGCAAAGAGTAACCCTCATCCTAGAATTACTGCAGCACAAAAAGAAACTAAAAAATCCTCAGATACTGATACCAACTCTTTTTAACCTGCTGTCAAGGTACTGACACTTGCCTTTGCATTTGATCTATGAGAGAATAGGATTCTAATTCATGCACATCTTACTTAACATTCTTTTTAAAAATACAGTCTTTTCTTAACTAGTCTGTAAAATAAAGCAAGTTAAGTACTGTAGTTGAAAGGTTAAAAGAAAGTTGTTAGGTACCCATTGTCAATGCCCAAATTGATCATCCTCTTGTGTTGTATAGTGAATGACCATTCCCCTTATAGCCTGTTTCTTAACTTTCAGCATCGAGTTCTTGGGGCATCCTTACTTTAAAGATAAAGGGAGAAACCCGCTATGGTTTTTAGGTATAAATTACCAGATAGCTGTAGTGTTTGCCATTGTATTGTAGATAAAACTTGTTTTTGTCTGAAGAGAATGTAATTCTCAAGGTGGTTCTCTAAGATTTCAAATAGGTTGATGGAGAGTACAACAGAGAAGAGAGATAAAATTTGACATTAAGCACCTGCCCATATGAGAAAAAAAATCAGTTAGAATCTTGTGTTTTATAGGCTGTGTTTAATGTAAATATTTTAGTTACTCCTAATTAAATATGTATTCTGGAGAGTGGTCATTAATGCATAACTGAAATCGTGTAACTTCATTTCCCATTATGTCTTTGCCGGGGGTTCCTGAAGGAGCTTAGAACCTCTGCCACCGGAGCAGGGAAATATGGAATACACCAAACAATTAATTCTTAGTTGTTTGCTCAACATCTGCCAAAAACTCTCTCCAGATGGTAGCAAAATACCAAAGGGTATGTACTTTGTTGGAAGGAAACCATGGAAGGATTACTTGCTTTGCATGCCTATGTACATACCACTTAGAGATTTTTTTTTTTTTCCTCCTCACTCTAGATGTTCTGGATGAAGAGAAGTTCAATGTGGAATTGATCGTTCAGTGCATCCGTGTTTCAGAGATGCCGCAGACCCATCACCATGCCCTTTTACTTTTGGGTACTGTTGCTGGAATATTTCCTGTAAGTACTAATGATTTGAGACTTCAGCAGATATTTTGATATTTTCTTTCTTCAGTGGAAATGCTTAAGCGCTCACTGGTCTGAATTCAGGCGACTTTGGGTCTTATTGGTGGGACTCTTAGCCCTGTCTCTTAACAGTTGTGGCACTGTAGCTGGTTGATCTTGCTAAGCTTCAGGTCCTCTTGTAAAATGGCAATGATAGTAACCTTCTTCGTAGGATTATTGTGAGGATGTGACTGGGTAGTTTATGGTTTGCACTTAGCACAGAGCCTGGCACCATGTAACTTATAAGCAGTAGTGTTGGTGTTTCTTGACAAAAATTACCATCCCATTGTCCTCAGACAGCTTTCGTCCAGTGAGTTGAGAAAAAGTACTTTGATTATAAACTACCTCGGCTAGAGAAATCATATTCCTTATAGAAGTACATCTTTTGAAGGTAATTGAGATTTTTTTTCCTGTTGGGGATTTAGGTCACAGGTTCTTAACCTGGGGTTCTCTGGGAGCTTTAGCGGTCTTTCAGTATACTAAACATCATGTAGATTTTATGCATATAGGACTTTTTTCCTTGAAAGAGAATCAGTAGCCCTCAGAGGAGTTGATAACTAGAAACAATTAAGAATCATTGATATTTTTTCTTTGCTTTAATTGAAATATAGTTCATTTACAATAAAATTCATCCATTTAAATAGATTTTACTATTCACTGATTTCAGTATGTTGACAAAGTTGTATAAATATCACCATTCTCTACTTCCAAAACATTTTCATCACCCCCAGAGGAAACCCCATACTCATTAGCCGTCACTCTTTATTCCTTCTATCACTATAATTTCTGCCCCTGGCAAACACTGATCTACTTTCTCTCTCTTGGTTTACCTGTTCTGGACATTTCATGTAAATGGAATCCTATTATACGTGTGCTTTTTAATGCTTTACTTCTTTCACTTAGCACAATGTTGTCAAGGTTCATGAATGTTGAAGCTTGAATCAGTATTTCTTTTTTTATGGCCAAATAATATTCCAGTGTATGTATGTGCCAGATTTTGCTTATTTGTTGGTCAGTTGACAGACATTTATTTCTACATTTGGAGTATTGTGAATTATGCGCTGTGAACATTTGTATATGAGGTTTTGTATAAATATGTTTTGGGTTCTCTGGTATATACAGAGGAGTGGAATCTGTGTGTCAGAAGTTAACTTTAACTTTCTTAGAAATAGCCAAACTGTTTTCCAAAGCATCTATATAATTTTGTACCCACCGGCAGTTACGAGAATTCTAATTTCTCTAAACCCTCACTGCTAGCTGATCTTTTTTTTTTTTTTTAAGTCATCTTAGGGTATGTGAAGTTTCTTAGGATTTGGATTTTGCATTTCCTTAAATGCCTAATGTTGAGCATCTTTTCATGTGCTCATTGACCATTTCTTTGTCTTTGGAAAAATGTCTTTGGGAATCCTTTGCCCATTTTTAAATGGGGTTTTGTCTTCTTTTATTGCTAGACTATAATGAATCATTGATATTTGGTGTGCTTAAAATGGAAAATGTTGAAAGATGTATTTTCTTTCAGGATAAAGTTCTACACAACATCATGTCTATTTTTACATTTATGGGAGCCAATGTCATGCGTCTAGATGATACTTACAGTTTTCAGGTTATTAACAAGACTGTGAAGATGGTTATTCCAGCACTTATTCAGGTAAGCTGTCTTTATACCATCAGTAGTTTTTTATTGTTTAAGTGTGCTCCATACCCAACATGAAGCCCACCACAAGGCTTGAACTCATGACCCTGAGATCAAGACCCAAGCTAGTAAAATCAAGAGTCGGACGCTTAACTGACTGAGCCACCCAGGTGCCCCAGGTTTTTTTGTTTTTTTGCTCTTTAAATTTTTACATAGTATGAAAGTAGAAGTAAGTGACATTAAAAGCGTTTCTGAAATGCTCAGGTATTTGTGCTTCTTATATTTCAGAATGCTGAAGCTAATAATTAGTTTTAGTAACAATGTTCATTCCAAAAATACAAGGAAACATGCGTAACTCGTTTGCTGTGCTAAAAGGGTAGAACTATACCTGGGGCTTAATGTTATGCTGACAAAGTGAATTTAAATTTGCCGTATATTTCAGGATGTTGCACTTGGATAATACCATTATGCAGGTTAGTAGAGGTAGGGCATTTTAGAGCTACAGTGGCAAATTGGTTAATTCAACAAACATTTTCCCAGTGTTCTCTAAGAGCCATGTACTCAGAGATGATTGAGTCTCTGCCAGGAAGGATGAACCATTTGAAACTAAAAATCATCCTTAAAAATGAAAGAGCTTGATCATCTGCATGAATTTTCTGTTTACCCCCACCTGTTGTTAATGTCTTCTTCACATTATTGGCCATTCCAGGGATGACCGTATTCAGCACTCATCTTCTTTTAATCTTGGTATTAGGTTGATACTCTCTGTGTCCAACAATTGGCAAGTACAGGACATAGATGTTAAAAGAAAAATAACTGTATGCATCAGCATCATATATGCCAGTTGAATAGGTCTGTGCTGAAAGAGTTCAGAATAAAAGACAGCACCCATGAGCCAGAAAGACCACAAAGTTTCATAAGAAATACAATTTGAACTGATAGGAATGGAGGACAGGATTTGCTTGATGAAATGACAAGGTCCGGGAATGTGTATAGTGTGTGTGTGAAGAATATAAATTAGAGTGATGTGTGGAGTGTAGAGTGTTGAGACAGGGAAAAGTAGAGGGCATTGGTTCATTCATTCTTGCATTCAACAACTGTATTTGGAGTATCAGTTCCAGAGTTTAATGGTTTGAACATTAGTCTGTAAGCAACAGGGAGTTTTTGGCCTTTTCTGTGTTCTGCTTAGGTAGATTATACCCATTTTTCTCCGGGCAGAACACAAATCCTTCTTGTTGCATGCAGGCTCCCAGTTGGCCTAAGAGCAGACTTGTTCTGAGTACCACATACTTGGGATCTGTCATTCAGTACCTCCAGTTGGTATCTTTCCCCACGTGAATCTTGTTCATACAGATGATAAATCTTCTTTGTGGCGGGGCTCACATCCTACATGTTGTATTCCCCTCAGGGCTATGCAGTCCCTGGTATGTAATCTGTACTCACTGAATATTTACTAATAGGTCCTTGCTTATTCGTGTTCTTTTGATCATTTTTGGGGGGGGGCACATCTGAAGGCCTTCCCAGGTCTACCTGAAAGCTTCCTTGTGAAGGGTTATTTGCTCCTACTCATTGTCTCTGCTTGCTGTTCTGCAGTCCGATGGTGGAGACTCTGTAGAAGTCACGAGAAATGTGGAAGGAATCGTGGTGAAAATCATTAACGTGTTTGTGGACGCGCTGCCGCACGTTCCAGAGCACAGACGCCTGCCCATCCTTGTTCAGCTTGTTGATACATTAGGTGCAGAAAGATTCCTCTGGGTTCTCCTCCTCCTGCTCTTTGAACAGTATGTCACTAAAACAGTGCTGGTGGCTGCCTATGGAGAAAAGGTCAGAGTTCAGGGCGGGGTGACTAGAAGGAAATGTTGATGTTTCACACATACTTCGTGATACTTTCCAGTTCATGTGTAGGGCCAGTGATGCTTATTTCTGTTATTTACTTATTTATTTGTTTGTTTATTTTTTAAAGATTTTATTTATTTATTTGATAGAGATCACAAGTAGGCAGAGAGGCAGGCAAAGAGCGGGGAGGGGGGAAGCAGGCTCCCTGCTGAGCAGAGAGCCCTACGAGGGGCTTGATCCTAGGACCCTAAGATCATGACCTGAGCAAAAGGTAGCGGCTTAACCCACTGAGCCACCCAGGTGCCCCATTTATTTATTTATTAAAGATTTTTATTTATCCATTTGACAGCACAAGCAAGCAGAGTGGCAGGCAGAGGGTGTGAGAGAAGCAGGCTCTCCACTGAGCAAGGAGCCTGATGTGGGACTTGATCCCAGGACTCTGGGATCATGACCCTAGCCAAAGGCAGATACCTAACCAACTGAGCCACCCAGGCGTCCCACTTCTGGCCGTTATTTAACAGTACTTGCTCAGGACTGTTTTAAAGGATGTTTTTGACTTTTTTTTTTTTTTTTAAGATTTTATTTATTTATTTGACAGAGATCACAAGTAGGCAGAGAGGCAGGCGGAGGGCGGGTTGGGGGGGAGAGCAGAGAGCCCAGTGTGGGGCTCGATCCCAGGACCATGACCTGAGACCTGAGCTGAAGGCAGAGGCTTTAAACCACTGAGCCACCTGGTGCCCTGTTTTTGACATTCTTTACGATTGCTTTCAGAGCCTGTGGCACTCCGAATACCCTCAGTAGCAACAGATGATTTGCTGCGGGTGATCGTACTTTCCGGAGAACTGGTCCGCAGTGCCATGCTAGATGGATCTGTTTTAAGCCTAACACAGTCCAGCTATAGAGTAACTAAACTGTGTCTCTTGAAAATGGTTTTGAAGGCATTTCATGGGGAAGGGGAGGAGTGTCAGGATCATCAAAATTGTCACAACACTGGTGATTGTTTTTAAGAGCCCTATTTGCATAGATGAGGGTAGAACTTCTAGGTCAAGGCTAGGCTTTTAAATGACTTTTTACACAGAGGATCGGGGATAGGTCTAGACCTACCCTAAGTAAAGGAACGTATTTTATTCTGCTAGAAATCACAATGCAGATTTTCCTGGAATTAGGCCCACACAGTTCTCATAAATTGGCTTTTTTATGTAGGACACTTCGTAACTCATTCATCTGGGATACACATGACCGTAAGGAACAATACGTAATGCCTTTGCATGCTAAGAAATATTGTTAAAGCATTTCCCTAACGTGCACTTACTAACAAATTGGACAGGTATAGTTTTATTACCTATTTCTCTTCTTTGTACAGGATGCTATTTTAGAGGCAGACACTGAATTTTGGATTGCGGTCTGTTGTGAATTTAGTGTCCAACATCAGATACAAAGCTTGATGAATATTCTTCAGTACTTAACAAAGTTGCCAGAAGAAAAAGAAGGTAAGCATTAAGTGTTAATTAATGTTTCATCTGAAAAATTAGGAGAAGCAGAAGACCGTGCATGTTATCCTTAGAGCACATAGTACGTTTTTAGAAGGGTTTTTTGCAAGTAACTTAATAATTTTTAACAAGTATATGATTGTGTGTCTTCTCAAGTCCTTGTGGAAAATAGAAAGTAGGACTTCAGCTCACCTCTCCTCACACACTGGCTTTTTTACTGCTGGGCTTCTGTGGATGTGTTGTCTGTAGAGTGTTACCAGGGGCACAGGTCGCATTATGGTAAAATGACAGCAGGTTAACAGGGACTTAATAGCTGTCTCTTGTCTTCCCATTAAAATATTTGTGAAGAGACAGGAAGAAGAAAAACAACACAACTTTGGTAACTAGGGGCGCCTCAGTGGCCGTTGGTTAAGCATCTGGCTTTGGCTCAGGTCATGATCCCAGGGTCCTGGGATCAAGCCCCATGTCGGGCTCTTGGGTCACCGGGGAGCCTGCTTTTCCCTGTTCTTCTGCTTGCCATGCCTCCTGCTTGTGCTCGCTCTCTCTTACTCTCTGTCCAGTAAATAAAAAAGATCTTTAAAAATAAATACTAAAATTTTGCTGTGTATGTGAGTCTAGAATAAAATTCCACAGATTCCAGCACCAGTGAGCCTGGTTTAAGAAAGGGTTTGATGTGTTCTTCATTCTCTGCCCTTTGAAGCAGAGCAGCAAGGAGTCCACAGGGACTATTTTCTGTACAGCTAGCTGATTTGGCCCTGCAACAGCTTGTCTGATCCTCCATTCTGCTTAGGTCTGGCAGGGACAGACCAGCCTGGAGAGCTGTATATAGTGACCTGTTTATGGAAGAAGTCTTCAATTTGAGTCACTTTCTAGGACAGTGTTTTCTAAGAGGCCCATTGTGGACTTCTAATTACTGTATCTTCAAACCCTTCTATATTAGATAACTGTGGATATGGGATTCTACAAAGTTTTCGGGGACACATCTGTGAACTTTTAGAATTAATTAAACATTGAAGCTAGAGAAGACCCTTCCTTTATTCTGTCCCGGGCCACTAAGTAAATGCCTCTGTGGCTTCAGGATTGGGAATAGATGCAGTACTGAAAGACGCATTTTGTAGTGCTTTTGTCTTTCATTTACTTGTCTCCATTGCCTTGGGTTTTTTTTGTTTGTTGTACTCCCAGGGCTCTTGGATATGGTAATAGACATCTTTCACTAATTCAGAAGATGAAAAACTGGGTGTGACAGATTCACAAATTCCAATCAGAAAATTATATCCCATGTACCATGCTCTTTATATCCATATCTTTCTAAAGATTTCACATGAAGATGAGTGAGGTCACTTGTCGTCTTGTTCTTTTTCAGAAGCTGTTCCCAAAGCTGTATCAACTAAAAGTGAATCACAAGAAGAAATGCTACAGATTTTTAATGTAGACACTCACACTAGCAAGCAACTGCGGCATTTTAAGTTCTTGTCTGTGTCCTTCATGTCTCAGCTCCTGGCTTCCAGCCATTTTATCAGAAAGGTGATGTGTTTTTTAAATGTATTTATGAAAAAATTATTTTTTTGAAGGAACTATTTTGAAAAAATTAAATTTTTTTAAGGAACTATCATTTAAATTAGTAAAAAGAGATTGGCAAATATAAAAACATGAGGCAGCCCTTAAAGATGAGAAAAATACAGTAGACTTTACCATAAACTCTTTGGCGTGATCTGTTATGGCTGTACACATGTAAACCCTGCCACTCCGTAGTTCCACTCTCAAGCGGTACACAGGCATACCTCGTTTTACTGTGCTTCACAGGTGCTATGTGTATTTTTTTTTTTTTTTAACAAATTGTAGGCTTGTGGCCTCATGCACCAATTTTCCAATAGCAATTGATCACCTCAAACTTTTTCATTTTATTTGGTACGGTGACCTGTGATAAATGATGATGACTTGCTGAGAGCTCAGGGGATGGTTAGCATTTTTTAGCAATAGGGTACTTCTAAGGTATGTACTTTTTTTTTTTTTTTTTTAGATACAACACTATTGCACATGTGATAGACTACAGTTAGCATGAATATAACTTATATGCCCAGGGAAACTTATATGCCCAGAAAGTTCATTCAACTCACTTTACTGTGATGACTTTATTGTGCTGGTCAGGACCTGAACCTACAGAATCTTCGAGGTATGCCTGTGCACCCAGCAGAAACATACATATGAGCCAACGTTTAGCATACGTGCTAAAACACATTGAGGAGAACTCCCGTGAGAGCAGTAGTTGTGGTAGCCCAGAACTGGCAGCAAGCCAGGTGTGTGTCAACAATAGATGAAGTGTCCGTCGTCATAAATGGACACGAGTGAATCTCAAAAAGGTAATAGTAAAAGAAAACAGGCAGACACACAAGAATATGCCCTAATTCCAATTGTGTAAAGTTGAGAAACAAGCACAACAAATCTGTGGTGTTAGAATTAAGGACAGTGTTTACCTTTGGGAAGGAGGCAAAGAGTAGTAATGAGATCAGGTAGAGGAAGGATTCTGAAGTGCTTCTAATTGCAGGCTCTTTCTTTATCTGCATACAGCAAGCTCTGTACCTGTGATTTATATGTCTTCCTGTTTGTGTGTTAAACTTTACACACAGGAAGAAGGAAATACAGAAGCAAAATGAAGAGAAGGAAGGATTGGGAACATCAGAGTGGTTGAACATTAGAAAGTCTGTTCTGTGTCTACTGCATGAGCAGGTCAACAGGGGAAACCATATGACAGTTGAAGAATTTATAGAGAAATCATTAGATAAAATCAGTACTTATCATGGTTTAAGAAAAATCCTCCTAGCCTCCAACATGAATGGGAACGTCCTTGGCCTAATGAAGATACCAGAAACTGGTTTATATCACACTTCTTAATGAAACAGACATTGTAAAGTCTGGAACAAGGAGGATGTCCTGTCCTGTCCCATTGCCGTTTCTATTCCGCAAAAGAATGGAGCCTAAGAATCAGAAAACATGGTCACCAAACTCCTAGAGCTAATAATTCGTTTTGCAGGCTTGCTTGATAGGGGTTAGTGTGGACACTCCTGAGGATCCGTCTGCCGAGGACAGTGGTGGTACACGAGCAGTCGGAGGGGTCACACCCGTACAAAAGCAAGGGAGGTGATGATGTGGCGGGAGCTTTGCGAAGTAGGTGGGGAAAGAGAACTGTCCTATAACTAGAGCCACCAGGGTTTGTTTTCCATTTGGGGAAGGAAGACTGATCTCACACTGTATACAAAAGATAATTTTAAGTAGATTGAAAAGGAACACTTAGAAGAAAATTGAGAACAGTGTAACCAGAGGATGGAGATTTAAAAGTTCAGTTCAACAAAAGGCCACCATAAACAAAATGAAAAGAAAGCCACAGATACAAAGTTCATCAATTCAGTTCCCCTAAGAACATCTGGCAGAGAATATGAATTCACTAAAAAGGGAACAGAAATGGCCAATTAATATGCAATGAATAACGTTCCTAGTAGGAAGGAAATTGCAGGTTAAATGGTAATGCCACTCTGATGTCCCTCAGATTGGCAAAAATTTAAAAGCTCTTTCTACCAAGAAGTGGCAAGGCTGTGAGGACATGGTTATTTGTGTCCACAGTGATGGGTAAGGTCTCTGAACAGGGACTTCAGAAAGCACGCAGCAGTCTCCAGGTTGGAGATGTGCATCTCCTCAGATCTAGCCATTCCCTCTCTTGGTTATGTGCCCTACAGAAAGGGGCCTGCTTCTTCAGGGAGATAAACAAAAATGTTCTTTTCGAACGTTCTTACCAGCAGAAGACATGGACATAAACCAAAATGTCCATGGTAAACAGAGGTGGACAAGCAGATACGGCGTGGTATGTCCTGTGGTGTGTGCAGGGAGCACTGTGTGCCATTAAATAAGCACTAGGACGACATGAGTTCCCGTAGACAGATCCCAGAACTCCCATATTCCCAGAAAAGCACATTGCCAACTGCTGTGTACTCTGACTTCATTTAACGGCAGGTTCAAGTTGGTGGGGCTGGGGGTATTGGGAGAAGAGAATAGGGAGCAGTACACGGGACTACACCCGTATCTGTAGTGTTCAGTGTCTTAAAATCTGCTAAGAGCTAAGGAAAGCATTTCATAAAATTTCATAAAATTAGTATAAAATATGCATAGAATAGCTAAAGTAAGGGGAACCAGAGTTATTAAAGTATGATGGGGATAATCTGAACCTGATTAAATTGTAATGTCAGAAAACAGCCCCTGGGAAGTTTGAACTGAATAGTCTTAGATAGCTGAGTTTTACTGCATTTACCTCAAATGATGTTATTACTAATGTCCATACTGTTCTGATGATACGATGTTTTCTTTAAAAATTAGGTAGTTGAAAGTGGTGGTCCTCAGGTTTTAAAAGGCCTTGAACAGAGGTATGTTACTTTTTTTTAACTTGGAAATAATTTCCAACCTTCTATCAAAAAGCCAAGAATCGTGCAAAAAATTCTCATATGAATCTCCTTTGTTTTAGGTTGCTGGAAACAGTTCTTGGCTATATTAATGCTGTAGCACAATCCATGGAGAAAAATGCAGACAAACTAACTGTGAAATTTTGGCGGGCACTGCTGAGCAAAGCTTACGACATGTTAGATAAGGTAGGTTTTCATTTCTCCCCATCTCCTGTGTTATGTTGACTGTTTATGTCATCGTGAAATGATCTGACATACAAAGTTTTACTTAAAAAATAAACTTAGCGATAAACTTTTCTTAATATACTGCAGCTTACATTTTTCTTAGAAAAGAATCCCTTGATGGCTAGAAAGAAATTCATTTGTAAAAGGATTGTTTCCCTCCCAATTATGAGAACATGTGTCTCTGTCTCAGAACATGTGTCTGTCTCATATGCTTTGAATATTCAGTCATCTAATACTGTATTATGTTCCACTTTATTCAAGTGAAATAGAAAAATACCTCTTTAGGTAGAGTGTTGGGGGATACTAGAAATATCACTGGCCTTGACATTATGATCACTATTCAAAATCTAACTACAAGGCTTTGAACAGTTCACTTACTCTTAGCATCAGCCTTTTTTCCTTCTTAAAATAAACATGGTTAGTAATGCCTCTCTGAAAGGTTAGTCTAAGAAATAAGAAAAAGGATCTCTAAGTGTCTGGAACCTAGAAGCTCTGCAGTGAATAGAAGTCTGTCTTATTCTGAGTGGATCTTCCTTTTTAAAAAATTTTTTGTTCATTGTGAAACTGCCGTCTAGGTCAATGCCTTGCTGCCCACAGAGACATTCATTGCTGTGATCAGGGGGCTGCTGGATAACCCACTGCCATCTGTCCGCCGGAAAGCACTGGATCTTTTGAACAATAAGCTACAGCAGAATATATCCTGGAAAAAGAAAATTGTAAGTGGAGACCATACACCAGACCCATTTACCATTCTTGGCTTTATCAGAGCACTGCATTTAACTCCCTAGTTCATCCAGTGGTACAGTTTAAATAAGTGTATCATTATCTGAACATAATGCCATGAGGTGTGTTTCTAACATGTGATGTTAATTCTAATAGGAATTGTGATAAGAGTTCTTAGAATGGAATCTCAGCCTAGTGGAATTCTTGGTAATATGGACCAGATGTTGTGGTTTAGCATACTGCTTTAGCATAATTCTAATCCTTTTTTGCTCCAGACGGGTAGGGTGCTTTAGATAAATACGTCCGAAATTGGTCACAAGCACATTCACTGGCTCAACGGTAAATAAAGCAGGTGGGGAAACAGTTGCTTGTGTAGAATTGTTTGGCATAGGACATCCTGGTCTGATTTCCATTTAGACGGTCTCAAACAATAAAAGTGGGAAAATGGACTAGTGTTTTATTTTGCAGCTTTAATTATATGAAAATCTTGGCTGACCTCTTCAGGTTTATCGTTTCCTCAAACTGGTTCCGGTCCTTTTGGCCATTGTGCAGCATAAAAAAAAGACAGTAGAAGAACAAGCAATAAACAGACAGACAGCATTATATACCCTGAAGATTTTATGCAAGAATTTTGGTGCAGAAAATCGAGAACATTTTGTCCCAGTGCTGAACACTGCAGTGAAACTGATTGCACCGGAAATGAAAGAAGAGAAGAATGTCTTGGGGAGTGCTCTGCTGTGTGTGGCCGAGGTGGCCTCCACTCTGGAAGCACTGGCCATCCCCCAGCTTCCCAGGTGGGCTGACTGGGACCTGGGACAGGAACCGTCACTTTGGGTTTCTGGTACATGTTGAAAAATAGTACGTTAGTGGCTTTTTTGCCTCTAAGTAAAAGTTATGTAACATTAGTTACAGACATGATCTTTGCTTCAAGCTAAAACCTACAACATTATCATATCCCTTTATGATGGTTATTGTCCCCTGATTTTTCATTCCCCTTTGGCCTGCTATAACTAGGAAGTGTAGAGGGTAAAGTCCCTCTAGAGGGCCCCATCTCTTTGGGCAAAAGCTGCATCCTGCCACCCACATTCTGAAGTTGGATGCTCCTGACTTTGTCCTTGGCTTTGGTATTTACTAGTTGCGCAGCCCTGGGCAGGTTACTTAGTCTATTAGAGCTTTGCCATCTCTAAAACCAAGATTATACCTCCCACATGGGATTCTGGTGGGACCATGAGTGTAAGGGTTTTCACACAGTGCCTGACACATAGCAAATGTTAAACTGAGAGACCCCGTTATTTTTAAAAATGACTGCGTAACCATGGGTACTGGGAGATCTCTTGCTCTTGGGCTCATAACATGTGCAGACGCCGTTTTGTGGACTGTGCGGTGAGGTGATGTAGCAGGCACGGTTTGGATTTTTTTCATGACTTCTACTCCATTCTATTTCTTCTTAAAGTTACTCTACAACTCGTTTTCTCATTTTAGCCTGATGCCATCATTGTTGACAACAATGAAAAACACCAGCGAGCTGGTGGCTGGTGAGGTCTATCTGCTCAGTGCTTTGGCGGCCCTACAGAAGGTTGTGGAGACCCTCCCACACTTCATCAGCCCTTACCTAGAAGGGGTCCTGTCACAGGTGAGCCACAGTGACCTCAACATGTTGTCTGAGATGGCAGGGGCGGGAGAAGGGGGCAAATTACAAAGCTAACAATTTTGTTTTTTCTTTAAGTTTTTAGTTTCTGTTTCGCGGAAGCCTCTTATTTCTGAAAGCTGTCTTGCTTTTTTAGTAGAAGTTCCCTTTTTCTCTCCCATTGTCCCACCTGCTTGATTGTGACAGTGATACGGTTATTGCTGTCTTGCAAGGCTCATCTCTTTCGGTTTTGCAGAATGTGTTTTACTGCCTTTCTTCTGCCTCCCCACCATGAGATTTTTGGCATTAGGCTGGTAGAACTGCATTTTATTAATTCTTACAGGAACTAGTGTGCCCTGTTTCTAACATGAAGGATTTTTTCATCGTACGGGATCTTCCAGAGCAGGATTCCTCTGTCGTAGTTCACTGCATACTTGGCAGACAGGCAGCGGGCAAGTGACATTTCTAACTGAAAACGCTCCCAAATGATCCTTGTTCTGTTCTCCCATTTGCCATCCACGAGGTTAGGAGCCTTAACTGCCATGGTGAGAATTACTTCGCTGATTCACACACTCTATGGCCAAGATTTAAATTACAGAAAGGGACCACTGCATCTGAGGGGATTTCTTTTCTTGTTTTTTTTTTTTGTTTTTTTTTTTAAGATTTTATTTATTTATTTGACAGAGAAAGATCACAAGCAGGCAGAGAGAGAGAGAGAAGCAGACTCCCTGCTGAGCAAAGAGCCCGACGCGGGGCTGGATCCCACGACCTGAGATTGTGACCCGAGCCGAAGGCAGCGGCTTAACCCACTGAGCCACCCAGGCGCCCCTCTGAGGGGCTTTCTAGGAAGAACTGGACTTTCTCATGGTCCCTGCATTCCTGTCCTCTAAAAAAACAAAAACAGAAAAAACAGTGGGAGTGGGGCACCTGGGTGGCTCAGTGTGGTTAAAACCTCTGTCTTCGGCTCAAATCATGAAATCAGAGTCCTGGGATCAAGCCCCGCAATGGGCTCCCTGCTCAGTGGGAAGCCTGCTTCCCCCTCTCTCTCTGCCTACTTGTGATCTCTCTCTCTGTCAAATAAATAAATAAAATCTTTAAAAAAAACAGTGGGCGTGCTCTGTGTCCTTCTGCCTTCCACCGTGTACCTACATCCCTGACTCCCACCTGGGGAAGAGGCATCTATTCATTTTTCTCTACAGATGTTCAGGGCTGGCTTTAAAAGGAATTCTGTGTGAAGCGCACTGAGCTTTCGGCAACCACTAGCATCTGAACTGAGTTCTGTGAGTGTGCAGACATTGTCAGTGAGTTCTAATACTGGCTTTGATCACTCTTTTTTATATTCCTGTAGGTGGTTCATTTGGAGAAAATCACTAGTGAAATGGGTTCTGCCTCACAAGCTAATGTCCGTGTCATATCCCTTAAGAAGACACTGGCTACCACACTCTCACCCCGAGTCTTACTGCCAGCAACCAGCAGAACGTACAAGCAAATTGAGAAGAACTGGAAGGTTAGATCATACTGGGTATTAGACTTTGGAGAAGGGAGATATAGTATTAAAATTCTTAAGTTTTCCCTTAAAGAAGAGGATTAATTCCTTAATGAATGCATTAATGAACTCTGAGAATATTAAAAATTGGCACATCTCTTTACTCTGTCACTGGTAGAACCACATGGGTCCATTTATGAGCATCCTGCAAGAGCACATTGGGGTCATGAAGAAGGAAGAGCTCACCTCCCATCAGTCTCAGCTGACCACGTTTTTCTTGGAAGCCCTGGACTTCCGAGCACAACACCCTGAAGTAAGCTCATTTCCTTTTCCCCAAATCCTAAAGTTATCTGCCTTTTTAAGAGCCAGAGAAAAATCTAGCTGTGTAACCTGTTTTATTTGTGAAAATTATTGAGAGCCAGATATTAGTAATCTGGCTAATAGATCAGATGCTCTTTTGTTTTCAGAATGATCTGGAGGAAGTGGGAAAAACAGAAAATTACATCATTGACTGTCTAGTAGCCATGGTTGTAAAACTTTCTGAAGTCACGTTCAGGCCGCTATTCTTCAAGGTAGGCTTTCTTCTCCCACGTCTCCTTTGTATCCAGATATAAACGGTACAAGATAAATAGAATAAAGTAATCCTACTTTATCTTTTTAGCTGTTTGATTGGGCTAAAACAGAGGATGCCCCAAAGGACAGACTGTTGACATTTTACAACTTGGCGGATTGCATTGCTGAAAAGCTGAAAGGGCTTTTTACTCTGTTTGCTGGCCACTTGGTAAAGCCTTTCGCTGACACCTTGAACCAGGTGAACATCTCCAAAACAGGTTGGTAGCGGACTCTAGTTAAGTGGACACCTTTACTCTTGCTACCTTACACACGGTACAGTAAGTGTAAGGAAGGTGAAGTTTTTACTTCATGGTCAGTTGACAGACATTGAAGTGTTTGTTTCAGGGTAATGAAAGCGTGTTATGGTCCACTGATGCACTTGGGAGAGAGAATAAAGCACATGGGCGCTAACTGTAGGTTCCTGAAAGGAACTCTAAGATGTTCAGACTGGCGCACTGCCCAGTGACCCACTTGACAGCTGCTAATTGAACTTGCCAAACTAAGTGATCTCAGCTGAGAATCTTCTCCTAAGAAGTTATGTATCCAGAGCCATTCATATTGTGCCCTCATCCTGATTGATTTCATTTTAGAAATACCGTTCTGTTTGTGGTGTTAATAGTGATTTGAATTTAAACATTGGCGATTAAATTGTGAAAAATTTTTTTTCACTTTTATTCTCTCCTATCTACAGATGAAGCGTTTTTTGACTCTGACAAGGACCCTGAAAAGTGTTGCTTACTCTTACAGTTTATTTTGAACTGTTTGTATAAAATCTTCCTTTTTGACACTCAGCATTTTATCAGTAAAGAGAGAGCAGAGGCCTTGATGATACCCCTGGTGGACCAGGTAACCAAACAGAACCATTTCTTTTTGACAAACGATGAGGAAGCCGCCATCCCTGTTAAAGTGTTAACATCTAAAAATTACAGCTGCTGGGTTTTAATCAGACTTTTTAATGAAATTTTTATTTCAAAATTGATTTTCATTTTGAATGGAAGGAACTTCTCTTCACAGTGGGGTGTACTAAGTCTTACTTTTGAATTTTTCAAATGAAAGGCATGATATAAGGCGCCATGGTTAGATTTTTAATTTTCTAAACTTGAATTTATTGAGAATGTTTTAGGACTTGCTGCTCTCTGGAAGAACTCCTGTCAGCTGTTCTGGAGGGAAAAGAGTGATGCTAAGGGTTAGGAGCGTCTGAGCTCCAAAAGGTGGTAAATTTGTTCTAGAGAGAGTACTAGAATTACACCTGGTTTTTGAGCCTGCTGCCATCATGAGAGTGAAAAATTACTTATACATTGGGTATTTTTTCAAACAGAAAGGAGACTTGTTGCTCAAAGTCCTTGTCTCTCCCTCTTCATAGCTAGAAAACAAGCTGGGAGGGGAGGCACGCTTCCAGGAGCGGGTGACAAATCATCTGATCCCCTGCATCGCGCAGTTCTCCGTGGCCATGGCAGATGACTCCCTTTGGAAGCCGCTGAACTACCAGATTCTGCTCAAGACCAGAGACTCCTCACCCAAGGTAGGAACCGTGGTTGACAAGCATTGAAGCTGTGTGTTCACCATACAATCTGAACAACCTTAAAGCAGTCGAGGATATTAGGACCCTGGTAAATCTGCAGGGACACAGCTTGTCTTGTAGAACTAGAGGATGCTTGTGAGGCAGAAGTTTGAGCCTGACAAATTTTTGGTTTTTACTTAAACCCTATTTATAAATAACAGAAGTCCTCTCTCCACCGCAGTGTTAGACCCAAGTACTAACATTTTGTAAATACTTCTAAATTTTGAGAAAACCTGAATTCCTTTGTTTAACCTGAATTCCACTGTTTAAGTGTCTTTGTGTTCCCAGAGACAGTCTTTTTCAGTTTGCCATGGAATATTCCTTTGAGCTAGAGCAGTGTATTATCTTCACTGTAATTTATCAGGCTTAGGATTTTGTGGAATCATGAAAGGTAATAAGCAGCTCACTGGGCTGTGCAAGGATGAGTGGAAATTAAAATCCCATGTCTGAGTGTCAGTGTTTTCAAACTGGTTAGCAGAGAATCACCATTTCTTTAATTATCATACAGGAGCCTCAGAGAATAACAGACCAAAGCAAATTTTATTGAAAGGTTTTGTACTTGAAATTCATAATATTTACTTATTAGAACAAAGAGAACAATGAAGCTATTTTCATGAGCCCCCAGATTTTATTTTTTTAAAGATTTTATTTATTCATTTGATAGGCAGAGATGTCAAGTAGACAGAGGAGGAAGCAGGCTCCCCGCTGAGCAGAGAGCCCGATGTCGGGCTCGATCCCAGGACCCTGAGATCATGACCTGAACCGAAGGCAGAGGCTTTAACCCACTGAGCCACCCAGGCGCCCCAAGCCCCCAGATTTTAAATTGCAGCTTTTTACAAAGTTGCAGCATGAAATTTATGACTGTATAATACCAAGAAAGTCTGGTTTGAACGTAGGTGGTTACAGATGCTTAAATCATTTTGCTGTATCCGAATATTTTTTTAAATGATCCAAAACTAGAAAGAAGACTGGTACAGCTTTGATTTTAAGCTGAATCACTGGAGCACCTGGTTGGTTCAGTCCATTAAACATGCTTTTGGCCCCTGCATTGGGCTCCCAGCTCAGCAGGGAACCTACTTTTCCCTCTCCCTCCTCTTTGGCAACCGCCCCCCAGGGCGGCTGGTGCTCTTGCTTATGCAATAATTAATTAACAAATCTACCTAATCTTTTGTATTTTAAAGGTAATCACTGAGTGCCTGACAACCACTTGCATTACTTCTCATAGACCAGTCACGTGAGACACCCAAACCTTTAATTCTGTGCTGAGCATGAGACCAGATCCAGTGCCCAGCCCCTCCCACAACTATAGTGGTGACACAGGGCTCTGGGGGAGGGGCCCTGCCTGAGGTGACCGGGATGCTCTTCAGCCAGGCCAGCGTCCTCTCCAACAGCCAGGCGAGCCACTGAGTTCCAGCATACATAAATTTGGGAGAACACTCTTGAGTTTGTGTGTAGCATTTTATTTTTAAAGGAAAACGTGGGGGTGCCTGGGTGGTGCAGTCAGTTAAGCGTCTGACTTGGTTTCAGGTCCGGTCCTGATCTGAAGGTCATGAGACAAGCCCCACATCGGGCACCATGCTCAGCATGGAATCTGCTTAAGATTCTCTGTCTCGGTCTCTACCCCAGCCTCCCACCACCTGCACTCACACGCATGGTGCGCTCCCCGTAGGAGGGGGCGGGGAGAAAATGTTATAAAAACAAATTCGCATTGGGCCCAGCAGCACTGGAAGACACTTATAAAATACCGGTTTGTAGAAGGTTGCTCATATTAAATCATCATTCTTTACCTCTGTCCCTTTCAGGTTCGATTTGCCGCTCTGATTACCGTGTTAGCACTGGCTGAGAAACTAAAGGAGAATTATATTGTCTTGCTACCAGAGTCCATTCCTTTCTTAGCTGAATTGATGGAAGGTAATTCCTAAACTACTAAGAAATAATTAGAGTAAAATTCTGTGAAAATGTACTGAGTGATAATGGGAATGTAGATAGAATGGGGTGAGCCCTTGGCTCCCACCTTCCTCCTACACCGCATCTCCTGCTGCAGATGCGGGAGGCGGAGTTCCTGTTTTGAGTAGGGTGAGGGAGCACGTTAGGGGACCACCAGGTGTTCGTAAGAAACTTCGTTTACACTGTAATCACTACCTGTACTTTGGTGTTATGATGGTAAGATCGTCCTATATGGTTTTTCATCAACCTTGGATGTTTATATCCTTGAGTATCCTGGTCCCCAGACATAGGGCTATTGTAGCAGAGTGTCTAGTGCCATTAAGATGGCAGTAGATGAGCTGCCTGTTAGTAATGACCATTTACTCCATGCTCTGCATGCAGGATCTCATTTAATCCTCACGATGGGCTATATGCCATTATCCCTGTTCTCATAAAGGAAGAAACTAGAGGCTTTATAAGAATCTAATAAAGTGGGACAGGTAGAAGTAGGGTTGGAATCCAGCTGTGTGCACTTGTGGACATACGGCACTCGTGCCATCATGCAGCCCGAGGGAGAAGCGTTCGGGTCTTACTCAGCAAGGCCGACAGAGCCAAGTAGACACTTTTTCATTTTAGTGGTTCGCTACTTTTCTAAAAGTACATTCACCTGTTTCTTATGTCCTGGATGAGGGGCATCACCAGGAATTTGGGATTTTCATTAGTGTACCACTACCTTAAGGGCTCCACGTTACTCAGCTTCCAGGTCCAAAACCAAGAAGGGAACCAAGGCAAGAATGGGGCATGCGGAGGAGGGTTCCACGATGCTCTCTGCTCCATTTCCCTCTGGTGACCAAACAGTGGCCACAGAATGCAACATCTGAAGTATTAGACGAGTGATTAAAGCAGAAGATTGGTTCAGTTTTTATTTTTGTTTTTTAGATGAATGTGAAGAAGTAGAACATCAGTGCCAAAAGACTATTCAGCAACTGGAAGCTATACTGGGAGAGCCGCTCCAGAGCTACTTCTAAACCTTGGGCTTCTGGTGTTTCTTCTTTCTTCCTCTGTTCAGAGGTCAGATTTATTTTTCATATTTTTATTTTTGGGTGTTTGGTACCATATTACTTTTGGTACCCTGACCCCTGTGCGGACTCCTTTATAAAATTCCTGCCTGGTTTGTGCTCCCATAGAGCCTCTCCCACCCCCTGTACAGAATGGCCACGAGAGTAAATGGTACCCGGTGTTTGTACGCAGTCTGTGTTTGTTTAAACATTTGTTGGAGTCTTTTCTGATTGAAGTCATTGATACTATGGCTGTGTTTAAGTTGGGCGCTCAGAGTTGAAAGTACCTCATTTAGACAGTAAAACCTTAACTCTTTCCAGAAAGGGAAGTCCTATGTACGTGTGTGCAAGTCATGATCTCACTTATGGTAGCTCTTCAAGGACATGCACTTAGCAGCGCTTCGGACTGGAAGCTATTTGGAATACTTTTCATTTTGGGTAGATGACACTTCAGCCCTAATTTTTGTGTGTGTGGCCACAGAGGGAATTAGTTCTGGAATGCATTTCCCACTTAGGACTAGGATTGTCTTCTTTACCCTTCAGTCTTTGGGGTGCCACAGCAGTGGGCTGTGGAGGCAGGGCCCAGAAACACTAGGTGGCATGGCTCCTCCAGGATTAGAAGTGATGGCATTTCCACTGGTGGTGATCCAAGAAGTACTTGTATGAGAAAGTATCATTTGCTTCAAAGTTTTGAAGTTTTCTAATCTGTCATGTGAAGCAAAGGCTTAAGAAAAATTAAACCTGCCTTTATTTAAGGCATTTACTTATGCCTTTTTAAAAAAAATTTAAAGCATCTAAGAACTTCCCATAGAATGTTTAGTTTGAAAGCCTTTATTATAGAAATTTAGTGAGGAACTGAAAGAAGCAAAAGGCTAAAGTGCAGCTTCAGAGATACGGCTTGGGAGGACTGGGCACTCCCAGCTAAGAAATGTCTTGGTAAGATTAATTCGTAAGTGCTAACAGCTTCTTCTTAAAATACTGATTTTTTTTTTTCCTGTCACAGAACTTGTCTTATGGCTTAATAATACCTTCATGTGTAACAAAAGAGCAAACCTAAGTATGCTTAGATATTAGAGAAAACAATATATGTGGGCTTTTATTTTTCTCTGAGTGGCCTGTAGTCTGCATGTCCTCTGATGTTCTTTTTTTAAAGGGGAAAAAAAAAAAAAAACCTGGGGGATTCCTTCAACTTTCCCAAGTGAAAGTTTGACAAGAGGCAACATAATTAATTAACATGAATAGAAAAGAATTAAGTGTCAGAAACTTCTTCCCTGAGTATTTCTAAAAAAAAAAATCAGATTGCTAGTTTAGTCTTTTTGGTATATGGGTACAAATAATATCTAACCAAAACCTGTAGAAAATATTTCTAAATGCTGGCAGCATATTCAGCCCAGCAACTTAACATGATAAAATGATCAAACTGATTCAGCTTTTTTACCTCCTTACTCCCAAGGCTTTGAAACTTCCTATAACAAGATCTGACCTGTAAGAATTGTACAAAGAACTTCTGCCAACTCACTTCAAAGAATAATAGAAAAAATTACAGAAATGCAATAATTTAACCTGCTGATACAAGTCTGATTTTAATCACTTACAGTGGAACAGTGTTTTGATCTCTGTCGCTAATGAGGGACTAACCGTTAGAGGAGCAGAAAGGCAGGGTTCGTTTGCATAGGGACAAGCAACAGATTGTTACACCCCCTCTCTGTCCCAATGGTCTCTGTGTATTTACCCTCTGATAGTGCCTATTTTATCAACAGTCATGATATCTAATCTTGACTTGATTTTAGTTAAGTCCTGTCCCTTAAAATTTTCTGTTGGGGTATGTGCAGACCTCGGACTCATCCTGAATTCAGGTACACCAAGCATTTACTGACAGACATCATTGGCCTTGAGACTGACATCAAGTTCATTTTAATACGACTGGTTTTGTTTTGCTGCATTTTTTGCCTTAATCTTTGTGCTGTGTTCAGATTTTGTAGTGTTAAATTATTTGGCAATGCTTACAGCTAGTAAAGCTAGGTATTTATCATGCCAAAGGAAACTGCGAGATGGAAGGCAACATCAGTCCTTTCCATTATGGGATGTGATTGAAAGCGATTGCTGGAGAAGTAGTGTTTCATAAGTTAGTTTATGTAGGTGACTTCACAGCTGAGTAATTATCTCTGGTTACTTTAGGTGACTAATGCCTGTGGGAAAAGCAGTGGCATGATGTCAGAGCACAGAAGATTCTGAGCTTGAGAACAGGGAATATTGTGCTCCACTGTATACTTCTGTCCTCACAGCTACTTGTTGAATGTGAAGATTTAAAAAAGAAGAGGCCAGGGTGGGAGAGAGAATAGAAAGACCTGAATAATGACTGGACGTTGCTGTTGCCTCAAATTTCCTTATTCTGTGCTAGACAAAACCACACTGTGTGGCAAGGAACACAGAGTGAGAATGCCTAGTAGGACTTCACGTTATACAAGCTCATCTTCATATATATATACAAATATAACAGATGCATTTTAACAAGGCCAGTGTTACATAAGTCATTTTGTATTTCAGTTTTTGTAGCAAGCATATCAGCTACCAGCTCCTTACTTCCAGTAAGTGAATATCTCCATCAATTTCCAGTGTGTCGATATCGCTAAGCTCTTTAAATCTGTGTTTGTACTCCAGGCTGTGTACACCATTTACCGCAACCTTGAATTCTCTAGCGTCACAATAAATTATCATCTGGAAGGAAAGTACACACAACATTAGTGGCTCCCCTTGGGTTTGCTCTATACAGATGTTCTCCCAGCCTGCTGCTGTTAAACTTCAGCATCTTAGAAGTTATCTGGTAGTAGCATCTTCTGCTTTGTCCCACTCAGGGAACGGAGTATGCTTGGAGCTTCACACTGTCCCCAGGGCCTGAGGCCTTCCTTCCCTCAGCACATTACCTCTGCTGTCCCCTTTCCTGCCTATTGTCCCCGCTCCCCTGCCTGTGTTCGGGGATTGTAATGATGCAAGAAACTGCCGCCATATTGGCACTCACAGAGAAGCCGATTCCAGCTTACAGTTGAAAACCAAGGGACCTGGATTGGGACTTTTCTGCCTTAAACTCTAGGGTCTTAGACAAATCATATAATAAAAAACCAAGTTTTTGCACTCTATAGGATTGCACAGCTGCCTCGTGGCCCTGACTTCCCTCCCAGTTCAGCACCTCTTGGTCTCCATCTGTTTCCCAAAAGCTCAGGCTTCCGTGAATCCATGGAGGAATTCGCGTTCCGATTCGTGACTAGTGAGTCTTTCAGAGATGTCTTTGCCTAAAACTCAAAACAGTGAAAACCAAAAGAAACTCCAATCCCTTTAATTCACTCTTGCACCTAAAATTCCTACTTCTGATAAGACATTCCTGCTGCCAATCAGCCACAATTCTGCCATTTGTTCTCCACTCCCACTAAAAGGACCCGTGTGGTGAACCTGCACTATGTTCTCCCGACTGCATCTTCCCTCTGTCAAGGCTTCAGCAGAGCGGAAAGGAGCAGCCCTGCTGCAAACCCGGCTCCATCCCCAGGGGCCAGGCTGAGGCAAAACCTAAATCTGCAAAGAAGCAAAGAGTGTATTTATTCTTTTGCTCTGACTAGTGCAAAGGTACCTTTGACAAAATCTCAACACAAAATACAGCCTCGTGCCCGGAAGGGGCAGTAGAGGGGCGCAGTGGGAAAAGTCCATCCATCAGTCACCACATCGTACCAGAGCAGGTGGCACACCGCTGCCTTACCAATGGGCAGGACAAGTCTGTGGCCCGGGGAACACACTGCCACTACACAAGTACACAACATGCAAAAGACAGACCCACAACCGCCAAGAAAATATGGAACAACAAAATCCCTCACAACCATTGGATGTTCTAGAACAGCTCATACCAACGTGATTTGATGATTTAAAAAAAAAAAATTTACAGAACTGAAATATTTCTTTAAAGACTGTAGTAGTTCGAGTGAATAAATGAATTTTAAACAATGAGGAACAGAAGATACTGGTTAAAATCAAACTAATGGAATCGAGAATCTTAAAAAAGGCAGGCATTTCAAGCAGAGAAAAACGGATCACGATAGACAATTAACAGTGGTCTAAGAGGAGGTTAATTACTGTTCCTGAGATACAGAACAAAAGGAAAAAATGATTATTTAAAAGAATTCTTGTCCTTTTTCATTTTATTACAGAACCAAACTTGGGGTCAGTTCAAAGAACAAGTTATGTCACTGGTTTCCTGTCACCAACCCCAGGGGTCCACTTCCTTCTGCAGCTGTCACCTCTGTGTCCTTCCAGTGAGCCCCCGTTACCTTTTATACCTGGACTCCTGCCAAGCCAAGAAAACCCCTGTGCTATACTCTCCCCTCCCCATCTTGTTCAAATCATCCCCTCAATGTGGAAAAGCCACCTTTCACTTCACCCTCCTACATCCTTCTGAATTTCAAACCCATATCCACACCTTCCAGGGAACCTCCTACAACTACTTCACATTGGTCACAGCATGTACCGGAACTTACGAATACATCCGAATGTCTGACTGCCGTCTTCTATTCAGCCTTGACGTTCCTGCTGTTAACAGCTACTTTTGAGGAGTCCTTAAGAACTCCGTGTAATGGTCCAGAGCAGGTGACCGTTTGTAGGATGTAGAAGCATGACCTAAATCCGGGACCCTGAATGACCATGTAAGGCAGCACTTCACCTAAGCTGGTGAGCGGACCTAGCCAGCCACCCAGCATCCACGTCTCATCCGCTCAGCATCCAGAAGATTTTGGGAAAGGCTGCTTGACCATAATATTCACACACATGGGGGACTCAGGACTGTATGTCTTTAAGTTCTAAGGGTCTAAACCTCTTTTTCCTTGAATATACGTGAACAGGACTAACCTGGAAGAAAGGACTGCCACCTAAAGCTACATATAACCAAGATGGCAGGTGACAGAGCAGACAATTTCATGGCTCCTGTGTCCTTAGGTTCACTTAGCATTAGCCTAAATCGGTCTTGAGGCACAAGGTTCCTGTTAAAATTCCTACAAATACAGCACCACACAGTAATAATTCCAATGCAAACAGTGTGCTGTTCTACTTGCTGTGCCATTTATGCCAACCAAAATACTGACTGTATTTTGAATGCCATTTATATGCACAGTCTCCAAATAAAAGCCAAATGCAATCTCCACATGGACTTGATTTTTAAAAGACCATTTATCCTATCCCTCCTCCCAGGATTCTTTGCCCTGTCCCATGATGTAATCTTACCTCAAAGTACATCCCAGGACTAAATGGGAAACAGGTAATATTTCTCTCTTCTTCTCCCCAGGCCTCGTGAAGAAAAGAGTTTCTTACGAATGCTTTAATATTGAGGCGTGGGTTCAAGTGAAGAGCAATATCCTTTGATTTTCCCGATACGAGGTTAACATTAAAGCTTTTGAGAGAATAAAGAAAATTAACCGGTAGTCAGCAGTGCTCTTCCTAGAACTCTTCCCTTAACAAGCAGAACTGAGCTCTCTTCACAACTACACAAAACGTGTGCACACACAGACCTAGGGATGCGGATGAAGGTAGAGTTTTAAATTCGGAGTTAGCATTCCACTGATGTAAATATGCTCTCTGCAAAATAAAAACCTAAAAAACTTGGACATTAGAGTTGAAGCCACAGATCTGGGTGGGAAGCAACTGAAGGGTTAGAGCAAGTAACCAAAGGCTTGCTTCAGGCTGCGGCCCTCTCGAGTACTGTTCTCGGTCAACGTTTACAGCTGTTCTGTTCTTCAGTTCATTGCTTTCTAGGAAATAGGGGATTTCAAGCTTTTGAATGTCTCTGGAAAAGGTTCTTCAGAAATTCTACCAAGTCACATGACATAAGGGGCCCTAACAAGTCAGCGGACCTCCTGGCTGCCCTCAAGTCTTCAAGGCACGGGTGGGCTTCCCAGACAAAAATGCCACCCTGCGGTGTGGCCACAAAAAGCCTATCTCAAAACACCGGCCTTCAGTCCCTGATTCTGCCACCAGCTCGTTAGCAGTCTTGCTGGCAGCCTCCCCTTTCTGGTGAGGATCAGGACACTAGGCCCGCGCCCGTCTCCCAAGACTGTTAGGGGAAGAAGGCAGGAAGAGACGTGCGTGGAAAGTGTTCGCCTCGTCCTGGTAACTGGTACTGACCCTTTGGCAGTTTTATTCACTTCTCCTTTAATGAAGACGGTTCGTCCAGGGCCCATTGAAGAGTTCAGCCTCGCAGTGAACGGCAGAGTCTGAAGAGAAACCACAGTGAGCACTAGAAGGCCTGCAGAAAGCGACCTCATGGGAGAAAACTGTCCGAAGATACGGGGCCATGGGTAAAGGACTTGCCCCTGTAAGCCCCAGCGGTCAGCACCGCCTGGCTCACAGCCAACACTCAAGGAAAGCGTCTCAGAGGAGGAAATGAATAAATGTGAAGCGGGGCTTGAAATCCCTTGTGTGAGTCACACACTCTGAGAAAGCCGCCTACACTCGGGGCCTGCAGCCGTGCTCCACGTTCTGCCTGAGGGAAGCGGCCCAGGTGGGAGCATTACAGAAACACACACTCAGCCCAGAGACTCGATGCCCCGCTGACTCTCCTCTGTCCGGGGTCCGCACAGAAAGGCAGAGTGGCTGCTCTGGGCTTCTACTGAGGGCAGAAGTTATACATCACCAGCTAATTCAAACTTAATCGGTTATACAAAATTAAGAAAATTTCTGGTTCTTCAAACCTTTGACAAACAGCCGGTAGGTAGTATTTTGGCGCAAGTCAAAGTGTGATGGGCAGTCGAACCTTTGCTCTTGGTGTAGACAGTTCTGGGTACGATTTTAGAAATGTCTCCTCTATTACTAGGCTGTTGGGGAAAGAGTTCTGCAGTAAGGTGGGGAAGGAATGAAGCTGTCTTCTAAGGTTTAAACTATTCATGTCCTGGGCGATTTTACAAAATGTTCCCTGTTATAACCTGGGCAGAAATACTTACAAAATGTGGCGTGTCGGACTTCAGCACCTATTGGAAGAGAAAGTCAAAGTGAAGACATTTGAAAGGGAAAAATGCATTTTCTAACATGATCAGTCAGAGCCTATTGCTTTTAACAGCCAGAGCCGGCGCTTCCTGATGGTGCGCTGTGGAGCTGTGAGCGACAGGCTGCTCAGGCTGGGGCTACAGCCTCATGGCCCTGGTCATCGGAAGCCTGTATCCTCTGGCATAAATAACTTTTTTGTAGGACTACGTGTGAACCTCAGACATATTTTACTTGTTCTTTCCAAGGTGCTCCCAAGATGCTGAGCTACTGTATTCCATCTATTAGGTCACAGGTTCCGAGACCATAAGGCATCCCTTTGTCCATTAATAACAAAGACTGTACTTGTTCCTACCAGCGAAAAGATACATGTGGGAGTTCATGTGCCAATGCACTGTGTTCAGTATTTATAAATACTGTGACAGTTCTCCTCAACAGTTACAAGTGAGAGGGGTTTTTTTGTTTTGTTTTATGTAAGAATGGCAGCTAGTGGGCAGATGCACTGAGAGCTCAAGCATCTGCACAACTAACAGGGCCTGGGACAGAAGGAAATGCCTTAATTTTCAAATGCTTACTTCAAGCCTATTAATATTAAAAATAATTTTTCACATTAAAAACATAATTTTTAAAAACTCAGCCTACCACCTGATTTACATGGCAACTAAAAGAACATTTTCAAACTGGTAGTTCATTAAAAGATGTAATATTTACATTTTCTTTACTTATCTCTGTCAGTTCCAGAGTAGATGCTTGGGTACTTCTGAAATCCTGAAGATAAGATTAATTTTTAACATCCATCAGAATTCTAAATACAACCCTCCCTGACATATCAAAAACAATTATTAATAGTACTAAACATGAAAATATGCTTGAAAATTACAATCCAAAAATGTACTTAACGTAACGTAAGGGTCCTCCCCCACCCCCCAATCAGACTGGCAAGCATTACAGAGACTAAGAATGAGCATCAAGAAGAATGTGAGCGAGCGGGCAACGCGGCCGAGACTGTAACGTTCCTGGAAAGCTTTCTGGAGGGTGAGCTCGCCAGCCCTCCAGCTGCTATCAGTTGTAACTTAAAATGCAAATACCTTTGACTCAGACTTTCTACTTCTAGGAACTGATCTTTGACAAATCCTCCATTGTATTCCTGTGTCAAGGAATTTGCCCCTGTTAAAAAGGGTTTTTGTTTTGTTTTGTAGTCACTGTTTTGGGTTTTGGGTTTTGTTGTTGTTAGAGCCATACAAGATTTGAGATCCTATAGACACTGAAGCCCTGGCCTGGACATAGCAAATTACCAGTCTGAAAGATTCACTTCCAAGAAATTAATACACTAATGACGGAAACATTTACAGAATTTTTACCTTAACAGAAGACACTAAAGATATTTCCTACCGTTTCATCAGAAGACATCAGCGAAGAAGAGCCCAGCGGTGGAAGGGTACTCACCGAGCTGAAGCTATAACCAACTGAGTGGACATTCACTTTGCCATAAATGCCCAGAGTGTCTACTTTCCCTGGGCTAATCCTGTGGGCATAGAGCAGTATGTGTTTCCCATTTACAGCCACCTACATGGACAGAGAAGACAGCCCAGCACCCCGGAAAAAAAAACAGAACAAAAAAAATTAATACATTTACTAATGCATCCAAATTTAAATCATGTTTGCTTGGGTTTAGTATCTTCTCTCACAGGTCTGCACATTCTATGTCTGACCAAACTGACTGGAAGCATCCATAATATTAGCAGTGTTTCTGAACTTCCTCTGAGGAACAACCATGGAACTCCCCGCCCACTGACAAATTATGCATTTATGAATACAGATGTGCATACGCATATGTGTCCCCATGCATGTACATGAGACACTGGGCTTCAGAGTCACCTGATCCCCTCGTCCTGCAAGCCTTCCACCCTGCCTGCTGTCCTAGAGGACCACACTCTAAGGAAGACCACCCTGCACACCACAGGCGCTCAGTAAATCTTCTATCTGCTGAATGAACACACATGGGCCAGCTACTCAGTTCAGCTTTAATTCCTACCGTAAGTGGGAAAAGGCTCACCCTCAAGGCAAGGGCTGCTGTTGGGAGGAGACCAGAAAGTCACTCCTGAGCGTCCTGCAGCACCGGGCCTGCCAACAGGGACCCACTCCACTTGACTCCGCGGCCCTCCCTCCCAGACGGGATGTCGGGAGAACACAGGCCACATGCACGATTCCCCAACCTCCAGAAGCTTAAAATCCCACTAGTGGGTAAAATAAACCCAGAAGGCGGCACCGCAGTACAGGAAGGAGGGTTTTAGAGAATGCTGTAGACACAAGTGCTCAGAAAGCCAGGCAAGGGAGGGATAAATGGCGACTGGGCGATTCAGGAGCGGTGTCTTGGGAGCATATCCCGAAGGACAGAAAGGACCCGCACTAGAGATGGGGAATCTTCCCTCTAAGGCGAGCGGATCTAGGTCTGGGAGGTTCAAGGCTCCATGGGGCTTGCGGGTCAGTGCGCCCTGTCCAAAGCCTCCAGGGCCACCTTCTGCCTCACCCCCACATGCTAGTACGGGCAGGGTCTTTACCGCTTGAAGCCAACGCTGGTATTTACTATGCGTAGGACTTCTACGAACTCCTCTGCGTCTGAAATCTAATGATCCTAAAGAACTTGTGGCGGGACTTAACTCGGATTCCCTATCCATCTGTGAGTTCCAGATGCCCCCACATCTGGGTCACGGTGATCACCGTTTACTATCCCAGTTAGAGGATGCTGTGCTGATTCGGATCTAAGCTCTGCCATGCTAGCAGAAACAGGATCGAATAAAAAGGTCTGGCTGCCCTGGACACATTCCGGGTGAAACACCGGAGGCAGACACAGGTGTGCCCCACCTCACATTCAGGTACTCCCCGGGCCCCTGCTTTCGAGCCAAAGGATGGAGCCACTCTTTTTCTCGGAGTTAAATTAACAAAGGAGGAGTTCGTGGATGTGCAGAGCTGCCCTGGGTGCTTATGGTCCTTAACGAGGATTCCACCTTCTTTCTCCAAAACCTACCTGGAATTTATCTTTCAACACCATAATCACAATTTCAAAAGATTTTTCTTTTTTGAAAGGCACATCGTAGGTGATCTCTTCCCATCCCCATTTTTCATTTTTCAGAGTATTGCACACGATGCAGTCAGACCACTTGAAGCGCGGATTGAAATGAAAGGCCACGTCGGCACGCGGCTTCACGCTGCTCCCGCACTGCAGATCAACCTGGAACCTGCGAGAGCAAGGAGCGAGGAGCCGCGTGGGAGCCCAGAAGGAGGCTGCAGGGGGAAACCCAGCAAGCCCAAAACTCCAGCCTCAGAGACCTAGGACTGATCCGCTGTTCACTCACCCAGGTGGCCTAAATACCTTCTTACAGAATCTTCCTTTCCTTCCTCGGTGCAGAGCCCTGAGCTGGGGCTGGGGCCATGTCAATGCAGAGCAAGAGCCCACATTTTCCAGCCTCCCTGGAAGGCAGGTGGCCTCCGGTGCCGGAGGCTCTGCTGAGGTGCAGGTGCTCAGGGAAGACTCCTGAGAATGGCCCCAGTCAGCTGGCATCTGTCTTTTGTCCACTCCCCTCCCCTGCGCCCTCCCCCCAAACCCCACAGGCACCCACCCAGCCACCCAAAACATGGTGTGAGGGCTGGGTTTCTAGCTGCCACGAACCACGAGAAAAAGGACCCAACACAAGGGACAGCAGAACCGTGAGTTGAGGCCTGCTTCTCTAGATTCTACGGAACTCCCTAGAAACATGTGGGCTATCTTCTTCAGACTTGACTTTCACTTCTTACTTAAACCGCTGTCATCCAGGCCTCAGAGGCGGCCCAGCTCGAACTTAAGACAGCCTCATCCAGTTTGTACCAGAGCAAGCATCAGACGACTCACCCGGAACAGATCATAAGCAATGCTGTGGTAATGTTACATGCAACTCGACCTTGTCCCTGGGGTCTGACCACGATTCCCATCGCTAACTAGATCTCTAATACTTTACAGCAGTAAAACAAAACATCCAAGTGAACTTTATCTCAGCCGCTTATTCCCATCTCCTCAGCACCTGGGCCGTCGAGGAAAGCAAAACCAGGGCTCAAAGTACGAAAACAGTCTCCCCACAAAAAGTTCAGTCTTGTTCCTTTTTCAGCCAATATGATAGCTTTACCTGTCCGAATCACAGGGAACATGCCCACGTATTACAATCAAAGTTCCAGGCTCCAACTGCCCAGGAATGGTCCCAACATAGGGGATTACCTAGGAAAAAATAATTTTAACAAGTGGATGTTTATAGAAAACAAAGACTACATTTTGAAAGGATGCATGTAAATCTCAGAATCTTATAGCATTTTCCAAGTCACTATTCAAACAGGATAGTGACAGGATCTGAAACATCTTGGAGTACTTCAGAGAAAGATACAGCTGGAAGTTCATAGAACTTTTTCTTTGGCTGGGGGTTTTGTGAAATAAAATGTCTACTTAATAGGATAATTCTGCTAACAGAAGAAACAACTTGCTGGAAGTCCTCTCCCCCTCCCCCTCTGTTTCCCCTAAAGTTCCACTAATGATCCAAACGTGGGACCGAGACCATGCAAGGCCCCAAGCCCATGTTGATGGAGGCAGCAACATTCACTGCCTGGGGAGGGGGCTCCAAACATAGCCCTTCTCCACACCTGGGATCCGAGTGTCTAATCTTCCCTGCCAGGATTCCAGACCCTTGCTGGGAATCAGAACCACGTGATCTTAGGGTGCCTATGGTCTCTCAAGGCCTAGCACCCGCCTGGCCTGGCCTGGTCCAGTCTGCAGACTTAGGTTGTAACACAGTATCCAGGTCTCTGCCTGCCCCCTTATCACAGAACTCAGCCTTTCTGCCTGGGTTGGGACACACTATCAGATCTTGTCTGTCCCTTTCCCCAGAGCCGACTCCACCATCCTCCCCACCCACTGGCTGTGTCTCCTGCATCACGACCATCGCCCCTTCCATTCAGGGACATCTGAGCAAGACAAGCAGGCCAGATGCCATCATGCTCTACACCAAGCTCACTCCAGTTATGATAAAAATGCTAAAGTCTATCCAAGGTAGCCCTGATCATCAAGAAATAAGACCTAAAATGAGAGGACACATAAAAGTAGCTGTAGAGGGGCACCTGGGTGGCTCAGTGGGTTGGGCCTCTGCCTTCGGCTCAGGTCATGGTCCCAGGGTCTTGGGTTCGAGCCCCCACATCAGGCTCTCTGCTCGGCGGGGAGCCTGCTTCCCCCCCTCTCTCTGCCTGCTTCTCTGCCTACTTGTGATCTCTCTCTGTGTCAAATAAATAAATAAATAAAATCTTTAAAAAAAAAAAAAAAAAAAGTAGTTGTAGATTGGTTGCTCCTAAACAGAAAATCTCAGCTCAAGGGCCATCTCCTCCATGAAGCTTTTTTCAGACTCCATGGGCCAACAGACTTAACCCCTCTCCTAGGACCCCTCACAGCACATGAGACGCTGCCTCAATTTTAAGCTGCGCAGGGCAGGCCTCAGTCGGCACCTTCAGGTGCCCACAACTGGGGTCAGGAGATGATCAGTGGTTACATGGTGAGGAGTGAGTGCTCGTCAGCCCAGAAACTGGGTTCCGGCAAGCCACACATATGCAGCGGAGTGGCAGCTGAGCGGCGGCAGCTCAACGAGCATGCTGCGGCCTTGACCAGTGAGCTGAGCGATGGCTGAGCACAGCAGGAAATGATTGAAGCCAGCTGTCACCCAGTGTCGTGACAACTGCTGAGAGCAAGGTGGGTGGGAGGAACAGAGCCCATCACACCAGAAAACACAACACACGCCCAGAAGGAGGCTACTGCCACACACCAGAGTTGCTGGGTTTTGCCTGGAGAGGATACGGAAGGAATTACACGTCCACACTGATCTGGGCCACGGCCAATTCCAGGAACAGCCAGCAGCACCCTTCGCAGGGTGAATCTCTTAATCAACTGAACAGTCTTCGTGACTTCGAATTTTATATACATTTCAACTGTATTTATGCAGAATGATGCAGAAAGGTAGGGATATAAATATTAGTGAGAAAAGAGCCTGTAGAACTAGACACAGTATGATCTTAACTAAGTTAATGATAAACATTAAAAAAAAAAAAAAAAAACCACTGTAATGAAAGGAACCAAGAACGTTAACAATAGTTTTCTTAAGGAATGGGATCTTAATTTTCTTCATGTAGTTTTATATTTTGCAGATCTCTATGATAAGCATTTATATTTTTATAACAAGTTTTTATTATATATTTAACTTTAGGTTTGGAAACTTTCTGAGACCAGTAATCTATTCCCATCACCGCTAATAAGTTCTCCCCAACTGTTAATAAATTGTTCCAGTCTGAGAAACAACAGCGCTGAACACCTTCGCCATCTGCTGTTTCAGCTGTCTGCATGAGCGCTTTCTACATAGGAAAGCGCCCTCCACGGTGTCAGTCATTCTCAGGTGACTGGGACCATGTGAGTGACACAAAAGGCTCTGCAGCCCACTCCCTGAACTCAGAACTCTGCAGAAAGGGAAAAGGGTATTGTTTTGCAGGCAAATGTCAGGCTTCGGATGTTTCATGAATAATTTATGTAGAAAAATTAAAAGCCAGTTCTGATCACACTGGAGACAATACCGTAAGCTGAAGCCATACTTGGGTTTAGTGTTACCTGCCGGAGCGTCCTAGCTGTCTCATCCTGCTCTGCCTGTTGTAGGATTACTTCCGTGATGTCTGCTACCCACAAAGGCCTCTCCTAGGCGGCTGCTGCAGCTAAAAGAAGTGCGTGAGTCCTGTCCAGGAGGAGCTTATAACACAGCTGGGGAGAAGAGCCCCGTGGAAATGGGATACTCTGGCTGTTCAGAATCACAGTCTTGTCCCGTATCTGGAAGATCCTCCCTCAACCTCATCCAGACTGCAGGAAAGGGCAAGGGCATGGAACGAATCCCCGTTCCTTGGGACTGCCAGACCTCCCAGACAGGAAGTTAGAACCAGGGCAGAAGCCAGAATCAGAGTGCTGGTTCGGCCGGTGGGCGGCAGCGCTCCCTGGGGTCAGAGGCACAGCTGGTCCAGGTGGGGTTGCCAGTGCAAGGGGACCATCTTGGGGGAGGAGGGTTAACAGTCATACAGCACGACCTGGGGTGTCGTCTGTGATTCTGTAGTTGCCAAGTGTGGTTCTTCAGTCCTGCTAGAGATTCTCAGAACTATTGGGTGTCAGTGAATAATGCCTTTTCGGCTCAGACTGGTTCCTGTGCTTACAGCTGCAAGCTCGAAGCTCAACACCTTCAAATATAGGGCAGAAGAGGCCAAATTGGTGCTCCAGAAACCATTCCAGGTTGCCCAAATACAGTTTCTAAGGAGGTGTGATGTGAGCTGGGCAGTTAGGAGGGGAAAGCCAGTTCAGGAAGACACGTCCATCTACAAAAGCAGAGAGGCAGGAAAAGACGAAACAGATCTGGCAGACATAAGCAGTAAGGGGGCAGTACAGAATGCCTGGGTGGCTTGGTTGAATGTCTGCCTTCGGCTCAGGTCATGATCCCAGGGTCCTGAGATGGAGTCCTGCATCAGGTTCCTTGCTCAGCAAAGAGCCCGCTGTTCTCTCTGCCCATTGCTTCCCCTGCTTGTGCTAGCTCTCTACTTTGAAAAATAAAATCTTTGAAAAAATTAAATGGGGGTGGGGGAGAGTTCAAGACAGAGGGTCAGACTGCAGTATGAGATCATGAAAGCAGGGCTTGGGGACAGCAGTCCAGTCGGGAACAGCACAGTGGAGCATGGGGCATTCACGGGGAGAGTGGCTACTTTAGGGAGCCGGAGACAAGGACAAGCCAGGTTGATGGCAGCAGACATGGGGAGACGTGGGGAGGAAGAGACACACACAAGAACTACTTCCAAGGGAACGATCTACAGAGGGCCACCATCTAACATGGTAAAACTGAGGAGGAAACCAATTTCAGAAGAAGAGGCGTATCATTTTGAACAAGTCTGGTGTGACGGGTTGGGAGAACAGCTAAGAGCACATACACCGAAAGGAATAGTGGATACAGGGCCACACGGGATGCGAGAGGCCAGGACTCATGCTCTGAGTCCAAGAAGAGAGGGTTACTCAAGGTATCAAGGCATGGAACCTAAGAGAATGGAAAAGCTGGGGCAAAGGTTTATAAAATGGTTTGTAAACTGAGGGACTATGCAGAAGGGAGTTCACAAACAGACCGCCAGCGCTGCAAGGCCTCCTGACGAGGTTGGCCCTTGGCTGGGGTCTAGGAACTTGGATCTAGGGAGTGCACCCACCACCCAGACGGCTAAGGGTGGTCTCCTGTACTTAAACTGCAAGCCATGTGCAAGCTTCCCTGGCGGGCGGCATTTCACATGCACTGTCACAGCTTGTTGCTGGGGGGTTTCAGTGGGTCCAGGGGAGCCCACTGGGGGAGGGCCTGCGGAACCCGGCACCTGGTTTCCCCTGGACTTCGCCCCAGGTGCCTTTCCCTTAGTGACATGGCTCTGTATCGTTTCACTGTAATAAATCACAGCCATGAGCAGGACTCTGTGCCAGTGAGTCATCACGCCTGGGTGTGTGCGTCAGGGACCTCGATGCGGGGGACGGGAAGAGAAAGGAGAGAAGGCCCGGTCAGCTAGACACATCAAGGAGGTCAATTTCCACATGGGAAGGCTGTCAAAATCCTTAACATGGAAAAATAAGGAAGATTTTTTAAAAAGATAACGAAGTGGCTATCATGCCCTTTGATCCAGTGATTCCACTTTCACAGACTGTAAAATTCAGGCATACACCAGGCTGTACCACACAGCACTGAATCACAAAAGCCAACAGTCCTTTAAAGGAAACGGGCCGAATAAGCGACAGTACACCCACACCACGGGCCAGTCGTGCAGCCAGGAAGATAAGCGAGGCAGTGCCACGTGTATGTACTGAACTCCCCGAAACGCATTCACTGGGGAAAGCAGCACACAGAGCAGTGTCTATGCAGGCACACTCGGAGAGACTGCGGGCTCGGATTCCGGGCCACTTCAGTGGAGTGCAGAGGGCAGTAAAGCTCTTCAGATATGCTGTTTGGTTTCCCAGTGCAGGAAGCAGTTCTATTTACGTGAAACCACAGTCTATTAAGTGTGCAATGGCACTACACCTAAAACAAAAAGTACTTTTTTTAATTTAAAAATACTGCTATGGGGGCACCTGGGTGGCTCAGTGGGTTAAAGCCTCTGCCTTCGGCTCAGGTCATGATCTCAGGGTCCTGGGATCGAGCCCTGCATCAGGCCCTCTGCTCGGCGGGGAGCCTGCTTCCCCCTCTCTCTGCCTCTCTGCCTACTTGTGATCTCTCTGTCAAATAAATACAATCTTAAAAAAAAAAAAAACCTTTAAAAAATAAAAATACTGCTACAAAATGCAAACCATCATCTGAGCTTTCAGCAGGTTGTAATCACTGATTACTAGAATTGAAATGATAATAATGAAAAAGTCTGAAGTGTTCCAAGAATTTCCAACCTGTGACACAGACACGAAGAGAGCAAACGCTGTTGGGAAAATGGTGCTGAGAGGCCCGACTGGGCCTGCCACAGACCCTCACTTTGCGAGAAGCACCACAAAACGAGGTCTGTAGTGAAGAAACAGGATCAACAAAAGTGATACAACACACTCTGGGATATTCACGTGTACTCTCAGAAAAGATATACAAAAAACCGGTAAATATGGTTGCCTTCAGGGAGGGGAACCGAGCACCAGGGCAGAAGGAAAATGTATGGCTTAATGTAACCCTTAAATACAGTTTGAATTTTTAAAAGTGATTTATACATACTGTCATTGGATTTTAAAAATAATAATAAAAAAAGGAAAAGCCACTGGGTTTGACATAAATAAATGAAATTAAATTTGGAACACAGATTATCCTCAAACTATTCAGGGCTTGGCGGCATGGGAGGAGGCATAATTAAACAGCAGAAAGGCATGGAAAGAAATGGAAACCCGCAAAAGGGAAGCTGATTCGGGGAGGAAGACATGACTTTAGTTATAAACTCCTCAGTCCTGAAAGGCCGGCAGAGCATCTAAAAGCATTGGGTAAAAGGCCAGAACTGCTCACATACTGTGTACATACTCAGAAGGTCTAACAGTGATCAGTAAAGACAAAATGGAAAAGACATGACTAGTAAAGACAAAGAGGAAATTTTTTTTAAAGAAAGAGTTAAAAAAAAAAAATCAGAGGGCAGAGCTGTGGTGAGGGAATGAAGACTGCAGAACGGATGCTGTCTCAGGACACTAGTCTGCAAGGGGAGAACAAGAAGGACATGGGGCTGGACGAGACCATGGAGGTTAAGATTTTACTCTTCTGGGGGGCCTGGGTGGCTCAGTGGGTTAAGCCTCAGGTCATGATTTCAGGGTCCTGGGATTGAGTCCCGCATCGGGCTCTCTGCTCAGCAGGGAGCCTGCCTCTCTGCCTACTTGTGATCTCTGTCAAATAAATAAATAAAATCTTAAAAAAAAAAAAACATTAAAAAAAAAGATTTTACTCTTTTGTGTTTTAAGATTCAGTGGTAAGGCAGAAAGGGGGCTACTCAGAATATGAAGGAGAGAAGGATAAATGTGGAAGCGAGGTTCCCAAGGAGACTGGAAGGGTGTTTTGGAACCAGGTGGAATGAATGTTAACCACCAGTGTGAGTCACTGCTAAAGAGCATCTTAACCAGCTCACACTAGGTCACAGATTAAGAACTGCATAAATAGCAATCAGTGAAATGAATTAGGTATGAGAAAGCACACAGAACAGTTAACAGTGCACTTTGCTTTTTCTAAGAAGACAATGTGGATAGAATTTACTGCCAATGTGGATGGAAACTTTAGGAACATTAAGAAAAATTAAAAGGCAGTAGTTTCTGTGTCTTCCTGATAAGTCAACAAACACATGAGTGTGCACACTGCTTAAGCTCTCCTCCCATCTGCAGCTAGCTGCCCTTCCAATGTTCAAAACAACGGGTAGAAGAAATAGAGGCTGCCAAGTAATTTAGAGATTTTAAGTCAATCTATTAAGATACTGTACAACCTAGACTTAAAAAGAACTATTTTCTTGCATTACAGTTATTTTGTTAGTGAGCATAGCAGTGTGAGCACTTGGTGCTATGAACATTGCTTTAATAAGTTAATGACAGAGCACAATGTCATTTTTTTAAAGATTTTTTTTAAAGATTTTTTAAAGATTTATTTTAGAGAGATTGAGAGACAGAAATAGAGAAAGGCATGGGGCGTTGGGGAGCAGGGAGAGAAAGAATTCCAAGCAAACTCTGCACCAAGCACAGAGCCCAACACAGAGCTCGATCTCATGACCCTGAGATCACAACCTGAGCCAAAATCAAGAGTAGGACGTGCTGCCCCAGCAAAATGTCATTTTTGCTATTCAGGTCAATCTTTCTATCTCTACCCTTTTCTGCTTGTGAAAACAGACTATAATACAGAAAAGCTTTTTTAAAAAAAAAGGAAAAGAAAGAAAGGCTATCCGCCAAAAATCTTTACTGTGGAAGAATGTGTCACCAGAAACTACCCTCAGAGCAGGAGCGAGGCTGTATGGATGCCCTGGCTGTTTCCTGCCCTGGAGCAGCACTGTCTCTGGGCCCTTCGGCAGGAAATGAACGTCAGTGTACTCTTGTTTCGACCCTTCAGCTGAATGTGCTAAAGCCAGAAATTACAGGAATCATCAGCATGCTTGTACCAGGATGCACAGGGATTTTAATCTAAAAAATGACTCTAAATCACACTCAGAGGAGGCACCTTCGTGCAGGAAGGGCAGAACTGTGGAGCATCACCCAACCATCCCTTCCGCCTCCTTTAAGTGGGAGGGAGGACTGTGGGAGCCAGGACTGTACTCCAGGCACCCTTGTGGACAGGTTTGTTTTTTTTTTTAATCTTTGCAGAAAGTCCATCTACAACCTTGAGATGTTGTTGCTGTTGTTTTTTAAGTAGGCTCCACGCCCAGCACGGAGCCCGGTGTGGGGCTTGAACTCAGGGCCCTGAGATCAAGACACTTAACCAACTGAACTACCTGGGCATCCCCAACCTTGAGATGTTTTTAACTCAAAGATACAGAAAATCATTTTAAATGTCTCACTGACTTCAAACTCGGTCTTCCTTTTTAAGGGACGCCTACTACTGAAGGCTATTTCTTCTAAAATGGAACTTGCTTGAGTGCTGGTTGTCCCTGCTCTGCACAATGACATCAAAACCTGGATAAAAAAGAGTTACCACTAGAAAGTAACTAACAAAAAAAGGGGACCACGAACACTAATGAGACTGGCTTACCTGCTTTAAGGACTCACACCCTGTCTCTCTTGCCCACCAGTCTCCTGGGGGATGGTTACAAAAGAAAAGCAGCAACTCTACCTCAGACCTAAATTCAGGATTCAGCTTCAGATATGTGGAAACCAGCCATTTCTAAAGATTGTTGCCACCACATTAAAACAAGTTCATTACTTCCCGGGATGTTCCTGAAACTTCCAGCAATTGCAGTCACTGGGGCTTTTGGACCACAAGACCCTAATTCTTCTCTTTTGCCATCTTGCCCCTAGCTTTTGACCTTTTCCCCATACAAGTATGAAACAGTATTTGAAAGGCAGAGGGAAAAGCTGAGACATTTACTTCTCATGAACCGGGTCTAAAGAAAAAAGAAAATTAAAAATTTGTAGAGCAATTAATCCATTTTCCTTTGAAAATTATGTCTTGTGATTATCTTCCCACCACCACCAAAGCTGGCTTCCCCGCACTGTACCCCCATGCTCTCCATTCAGAACACGTCCTCACCACCCTGTATTGTCACCGTTGACTTCGTCCTCCACTAGACTGAGCTCCACCACAGTCCCTGTCACAGTCCCTTTCCATATGTTTACTGAATTTGATGGTCTCTTCTCCCCAGCAATGGACAATTACTATCCAATTGGATTTGCTCTAAATCCTGCCACAGATAAAAAGTGATTGTATAGCAATCACGTACCGGGTTAGAGATGATATTCTGCAGGTTTGTCAAGGACAACATCACTCTTTTCCACCTTACTGTTGGTTGAGGTCTCTCCTCTGTGTAGGATCTAAGATTTTAAGCAAGTTTCATTTAATGGCTTCCCAGATTGAAACTGATGCTCTTGCCCTGTGTAAAATTAAAAGTCAGAAAGAAAAATTAGCATGCATTATTTTTCTTTTTAACTGTTTTTAATTTAAATTACAAATTATTTTACTTATATCTACCAAATAATAGGATATTACAATCAAAGCTGTGACCCCAATTCTTTCATTGTGTACGTGCACACTAAGTAATTTTGTTCTCAAGTGCACATGGAACCTTCTCCAAAACAGACCACATACTGGGTCACAAATCAGGGCCCAACGGATGCCAAAAGATTGAGATTATTCCCTGCATATTCTTAGATCACACTGCTTTGAAACTGGAGCTCAACCACAAGGAAAAGTTTGGAAGGAACTCAAACACCTGGAAGCTAAAGACCACCTTGCTTAAGAATGCTTGGATCGACCAGGAAAACAAAGAACTTAAATCATGGAAACCAATGAGAATGAAGACGATTCGGTCCAAAACCTATGGGATACAGCAAAGGCAGTCCTAAGGGGGAAATATATAGCTATCCAAGCCTTGCTTCAAAAAATTGAAAAATCCAGAATATACCAGCTATCTCTACACCTTAAAGAACTGGAGAATGAACAACAAATTAAGCCAAACCCACACACAAGAATGGAAATAATCAAGATTAGAGCAGAGATCAATGAGGTAGAAACTAGAGAAACAGTAGAACGCACCAATGAAACTAGAAGCTGGTTTTTTTGAAAGAATAAGATCGATAAACCATTGGCCAAACTAATCCAAAAGAAAAGAGAGAAGACCCAAATTAATAAAATTATGAATGAAAAGGGAGAGATCACAACTAACACCAAGGAAGTAGAAACAATCATCAGAAGTTATTATCAACAGTTATATGCCAATAAGTTAAGCAACCTAGATGAAATGGATGCATTCCTGGAAAACTATAAACTCCCAAAATTGAACCAGGAAGAAAGTGACAACCTGAATAGACCAACATCTAGTAACGAGATTGAAGCAGTGATCAAAAACCTCCCAAAAAAACAAGAGCCCAGGACCTGACGGATTCCCTGGGGAATTCTACCAAACTTTCAAAGAAGAAATAACACCTATTCTCCTGAAGCTGTTTCAAAAAATTGAAGCAGAAGGAAACTTCCAGACTCTTTTTATGAAGCCAGCATTACCCTGATCCTCAAACCAGGCAAAGACCCCACCAAAAAGGAGAATTTCAGACCAGTATCACTGATGAATATGGACACTAATATTCTCAACAAGATCCTAGCAAATAGCAAATACGATCCAACAGCACATTAAAAAGATTATCCACCATGACCAGGTGGGATTCATCCCTGGGTTGCAAGGACGGTTCAACATTCGCAAATCAATCAATGTGATAGAACAAATCAATAAGAGAAGAGAGAAGAACCACATGGTCCTCTCAGTTGATGCAAAAAAAGCATTTGACAAAATCCAGCATCCATTCCTGATTAAAACACTTCCAATTATAGGAATAGAGGGAACATTCCTGAACTTAATAAAATCTATCTATATAAGACCCACAGCAAAAATCATCTTCAATGGGAAAAAGCTCACAGACTTCCCGTTGAGATCAGGAACACAAGGATGCCCACTCTCACCACTCTTGTTCAACACAGTATTACAAGTTCTAGCAACAGCAATCAGACAACAAAGAAATAAAAGGTATCTAAATTGGCAATGAAGAAGTCAAACTCTCTTTGCAGATGACATGATACTTTATATGGAAAACCCAAAAGACTCTACCCACAAACTACTAGAACTCATACAGCAATTCAGTAAGGTGGCAGGATACAAAGTCAATGTACAGAAATCAGTTGCTTTCTTATACACTAACAATGAAAACACAGAAAGGGAAATTAGAGAATTGATGCCATTTACTATAGCACCAAGAGTCATAAGATACCTGGGAATAAACCTAACCAAAGAAGTAAAGGATCTGTACTCGAGGAACTACAGAACATTCATGAAAGAAATCGAAGAAGACACAAAAAGATGGAAGACCATTCCATGTTCTTGGATCGGAAGAATAAACATTGTTAAAATGTCTATATTGCCAAGAGCAATCTATACTTTTAATGCCATTCTGATCAAAATTCCACCGGTATTTTTCAAAGAGCTGGAGCAAATAATCCTAAAATTTGTATGGAATAGAAGAGACCCCGAATTGCTAAGGAAATGTTGAAAAAGAAAAACAAAACTGGGGGCATCACGTTGCCTGATTTCAAGCTTTACTACAAAGCTGTGATCACCAAGACAGCATGGTACTGGCATAAAAGCAAACACTTGGACCAGTGGAACAGAGTAAAGAGCCCACATATGGACCCTTGACTTTATGGTCAAATAATCTTCAACAAAGCAGGAAAAAATATACAATGGAAAAAAGACAGTCTCTTCAATAAATGGTACTGGGAAAACTGGACAGCTATATGTAGAAGATTGAAACTCGACCATTCTCTTACACCGTACACAAAGATAAACTCGAAATGGATAAAAGACCTCAACGTGAGACAGGAATCCATCAGAATCGTAGAGGAGAACATAGGCAGTGACCTCTTCTATATCAGCCACAGCAACTTCTTTCAAGATAGGTCTCCAAAGGCAAAGGAAACAAAAGCGAAAATGAACTTTTGGGACTTCATCAAGATCAAAAGCTTCTGCACAGCAAAGGAAACAGTCAACAAAACAAAGAAGCAACCCACGGAATGGGTGAAGATATCTGCAAACGACAGTACAGACAAAAGGCTGATACCCAGGATCTATAAAGAACTTCTCAAACTCAACACACACAAAACAGGTAATCATGTCAAAAAAATGGGCAGAAGACATGAACAGACACTTCTCCAATGAAAATATACAAATGGCTATCAGACACATGAAAAAATGTTCATCATCACTAGCCATCAGGGAGATTCAAATTAAAACCACCTTGAGATACCACCTTACACCAGTTAGAATGGCCAAAATTAGCAAGACAGGAAACAACGTGTGTTGGAGACGATGTGGAGAAAGGGGAACCCTCTTCCACTGTTGGTGGGAATGCAAGTTGGTGCAGCCACTTTGGAGAACAGTGTGGAGATTCCTCAAGAAATTAAGTATAGAGCTTCCCTATGACGCTGCAATTGCACTACTGGGTATTTACCCCAAAGATACAGATGTAGTGAAAAGAAGGGCCATCTGGACCCCAATGTTTGTAGCAGCAATGGCCACGGTCACCAAACTGTGTAAAGAACCAAGATGCCCTTCAACGGACGAATGGATAAGGAAGATGTGGTCCATATGCACTATGGAGTATTGTGCCTCCATCAGAAAGGATGAATACCCAACTTTTGTAGCAACATGGACGGGACTGGAAGAGATTATGCTGAGTGAAATAAGTCAAGCAGAGAGAGTCAATTATCATATGGTTTCACTTATTTGTGGAGCATAAAAAATAACGCGGAGGACACAGGGAGATGGAGAAGGGAGTTGAGGGAAATTGGAAGGGGAGATGAACCATGAGAGACTATGGACTCTGAAAAACATTCTGAGGGTTTTGAAAGGGCGGGGGGTGGGAAGTTGGGCCAGCCTGGTGGTGGGTATTGTGGAGGGCACGTATTGCATGGAGCACTGGGTGCGGCGCATAAACAATGAATTCCAGAACACTGAAAAGTCATTAATAAAAAATTTAAGTAAATAAATATATAATTTTGGATCATCAGTGCAGGAAATAGTGATTTAAAATATACATTAGTAGAGGGGCACCTGGGTGGCTCAGTGGGTTAAAGGCTCTGCCTTCGGCTCAGGTCATGATCCCAGCGTCCTGGGATCGAGTCCCACATTGGGCTCCTTGCTCGGCAGGGAGCCTGCTTCTCCCTCTGCCTCTGCCTGCCATTCTGTCTGCCTGTGCTCGCTCTCTCTCTCTCTCATAAATAAATAAAATCTTAAAAAAAAAAAAAAAAAGAAATCTACCCAATAAATAATTCACAGTAATGGTCAAAAAGACACTGACCTAGGGAGAAGAAATGAGTGAAGACATTGAGAACTTCAACAAACAGAAAATATAAGAAAGTACCAATCACAGTCTTCAACTGTATTCTTCAAATACAATAACAGAAATGAAAAATACAATAGAGGGAATAAACAGCAGATTAGATACAGAAAAATGGATCAGAGGTCTGGAAGACAGGGTAGTGGAAATCATCCATAATGAACAGTAAAAAAAGAAAATAATAAGTTTAAGTACAAGATAGTTTAAGGGACCTCTAGGACAATATCAAGTATGCTAACATTCACAGTATAGGGGTCGCAGGAAAAAAAAAAAAAAAAAAGAAGGCAAACAACTTTTTAAAGAAATAATGGCCAAAAATTTCCCAAACCTGAGGGAGGGAACAGACATCCAGTTCCAAGAAGCACAGAGAGTCTCCCCCAAAATGAACCCACAAAAATCCACTCAAAGTCATGTTACAATTAAAAGGTTAAAAATAAAGTGAGAATCTTAAAAGCACCAAGAGGAAAAAAAAAAGGGCAGACCCCCCCCCCTTGGATTATCAGCTGATTTTTTCAGCAAAACCTCTCAGTCCAAGAGCGAGAAACACAATATATTCAAAGTGCTAAAAGGAAAAACAAGAATACTCTACCCAGCAAGGTCATCATTCCGAACTGAAGGGGAGGTAGTGTTTCCCAGAAAAGCAAAAGCTAAGGAACTTACTGCATCACCACTAAACTGGCTCTACAAGAAATATTAAAGGGATTTTTTAAGCAGAAAACACCATAACGAGAAATAAGAAATACATTTTAAAAATCTCTCTGGTAAAGGCAAACATATGGTTCAGATAGCAGATCAATAACAGAGAAAATTAGTATGAAGGTTAAAAGAAAAAGCAGTAAAATCAATTTTATCTACAATAATTAGTCAAGAGACACGCAAAATAAAAGGATGTAAGACGACATTAAAAAGACATGGAACGAGAGTAAAAACGTAGTGCTTTTACAACATGCGCCAACTTATGCAACCACCAACTTAAAACAGACTGCTATATACGAGGTTGTTATATATGAACCTCATGGTAACCACAAACTAAAAGCCTGTAATAGACAAACACACATAAAAGAGAAAGGAATCCAAACATCACATGGAAGAAAGTCATAAAATCACAAGAGAAGAAAAGGGAACTACAAAATCAACCAGGAAACAATCAATAAAATGGCAATAAATACATACTTTTCAATAATTACTTTTAATGTAAATGGACTAAATGCTCATTAAAAGACGTAGGATGGCTGAGTACATTTCACAAAACTAAACAAAACGAAAAAACAAAAAAAAACCATAAGGTGGACTGTAAGGGCCTATATGGCCAGAGCTGCTCCACCTCGGTTGAACAGCCATTTTGTTGTTTATGCAGTAAAATTTAAACTGACCCTGCCCCTCCCCCTCCCGAGGGGACTTACTTAAAAAGCAAGTCTGGGAAACCAGTAAAATGTGGTCCACCAGTCCCTGGTAACAGAGCCCAAATACGAGGGCGGGTCAGGTCAGGTGGAGATAACAGAACCTAGATGCAGGAAGGAGTGGGAAGGTGGAGACATCCAATCAGTGGGGGCGCAGACTGTCTCCCTAGCTACCAAGGAGTGTGGGCCGCGCCTTTCGGGCGCCAATTCTGACCAAGGAGATAGGCTAGTTCAAAAGAGCTACTATGGGGTGAATTGTAATTCAACTGGACACCCGTGTGTGACCCAGCATGACTGTGCAGCTTTCTCTGTGTGTTGCAATCTCACTGGCCACTTGTGTGTGGCCAGGCTCAACCACGTGGCCTTTGCTCTATAAAAGTTAGTCTGTGAGGCTGGGAGGGGTCGCTTTCTCTGTAAAAGGTGGCCCCGAATGGTCAGGTTTGACCCTCGATGCTTGGCGTGAAATAAAGCTTTGCTTGACCTTCGCTTTGTATCAGTCTCGCTCCTTTGATTCGGACCTCTCAGGAGGGATGCCGGGAAGATGGTGCAGTAGAACCCTCAGCTCACCCTGTTCCACAGACAGAATTAGACAACACCCATATCAGCATAAAAAAAACAAAAACAAAAAACCAGAAAACCACCTGAAGGCAGAACAAACTCCAGAACTAAATGCACAGAAAAGACAACACGAAAGAGGGCAGGAAGGGTAGAAACACAGTGAGGAGCTAAACAGACTATGAGCCTCCCAAAGATGGGAGGAACGCGCAGGCCGGGAGAAGGGGAACAGACTATCGCACTAAGATCACACGGGGAAGACGAATTCCCTTAATATTTGGCTTTGAAAGCCAGAGGGGCTGAATTTTGTGAGCCTGTTCAACCAGTGGGACTTTAAGTCTGGAATTCTAAAAATCAGTGGGCCCAGCTGTGGAAGAGCCCCGAGAATGAGCAGCTCAGTCCTTGCCCTTAAAGAAAGAGCCCAACAAACAGCCTAGAGAGATACAGAATAGAAGCAGCAATTTGAAAAATGCTTGGGGCCCATGGGAGGGAGATTTATTTACTAATCTCAGAGCAGGTCCTAGAGGGGCAGGGGTCACTGGAATACTCCACCAGGAACAAAGAAACTGACAAGCACCATTTCCCTCCCCCACCCTCCCCCCAGCATAAATACAGAGCAATCTGTGGGAACCAGCACTGTGCTGACTTTCACTACCTAACTTGCTTCCATCACTCCCCGCTCCCTGGCCTTCAGGAATATGCCCCCTTCCAGCCAGGCGTGCTTCAGTTCACTTCTGGACCTCTCCTGTAGAAAATCAGCAGTGTGCAAACCTTGCTAACACTGCTGCCCACCACACACACACACACACACACACACACACACACACACGCCCCCCATGCTACAGATCTACAGCCTCTAATACACTCCTGGATGGGGCCCATTCAAAGCCGGGCCACAAGCCAGGCAGTGTGCGAGCAGCCCTGGCAGGGGCTGGCCTGACTCCCAGTGACTACTGCCCTGGGGCGCGGGGAATATGACCACACATACCAGTCTGACCGCTGACCCAGCAGAGGAGTGGAGGCAGACGTCTGCTCTGACTGCAGGTCCCACCCACCAACTAAAGCTTCACAGGGAACAACAAAGAGCACCCAGAAGTTCAGAGCTACCACAGCTCTGGCAAATGCTTGTTCTGACTCAACTCAAGCCCTAGCAGCCCAAGACGGGTCCACTCGCACTGCAAGGACCAAACACTGCCCACAACAAAGAGAGCCACTGAGGACTGAAGTCACAAGGGGCTCAGCCACCACAGCAGGGTGCATGTAACACACACAGGACACACCCCTGAGGCACCAGGTTCCAGAACAGGGACACCGCACTAGAGGACACTACAGGAAATCCTCATAAAGCCACGACTTTCAAGACCAGGAGACATCGGTGACTCTCCTAACACACAGAAACAGACACAGAGAATTAGACAAAATGAGGAGACAGAGAAATAGTTGCCAAATGAAAGAACAGGAGAGACCACAGCAAGAGACCTAAGCAAAATGGAGATAAGTTATATGCCTGACAGAGAATCTAAAGTAATAATCATATCACTGGATATGAGAAAAAAGTGGAGGATGTCAGTGAGACCCTGAACAGAGATAAAGAAGATCCAAGCAAAGATGAAGGACAAAACAAATGAGATTAAAAATACACTAATGGAATAGACAGCAGGGTACCAAAGCAGAAGAATGAATCAGTGACCTGGAAGACAGAGTAATGGAAAGTAATCAAGCTAAGCAGTTAAGAGAAAAAAAAATGCAAAATGAGAATAGACTCAGGGAACTCAGTGACTCCATCAAGCATAACATTTGCAGTATAGAAATCTTAGATGGAGAAGAGAGAAATAGGGGGCAGGAAATTTATTTGAAGTAATAGCTGAAATCTTCCCAAGTCTGGGCAAGGAAACAGATATCCAGATCTATGGGATACAGAGATCCCCCAAGAGAATCAACCCAAAGTGGCCCACACCACGACACAAAGTAATTAAAATGGCACAAAGTGGTGATAATGAGAGCATTTAAAAGTAGCAAGAGACGGGGCCCCTGGGTGGCTCAGTGGGCTAAGCCTCTGCCTTCTGCTCGGGTTGTGATCTCGGGGTCCTGGGATCGAGCCCCACATGGGGCTCTCTGCACAGCAGGGAGCCTGCTTCCTCCTCTCTCTCTGCCTGCCTCTCTGTCTAGTTGTGATCTCTGTCTGTCAAATGAATAAAATCTTAAAAAAAAAATCCTCAACAGAATATTAGCAAATTGAATAAAAAAATACATTAAAAATATCATTCACCACTATCAAGTGGGACTTATTCTTGGATTCAAGGGTGGTTCAGTATTCCCAAATCAATAAATGTGATATAACACATCAATAAGAGAAAGGATAAGAGGGGCGCCTGGGTGGCTCAGTGGGTTAAGCCTCTGCCTTTGGCTCAGGTCATGATCCCAGGGTCCAGGCATCAGGCTCTCTGCTCAGCAGGAAGCCTGCTTCCTCCTCTCTCTCTGCCTGCTTCTCTGCCTACTTGTGATCTCTGTCAAATAAATAAATAAAATCTTTAAAAAAATTTTAGAAAGAGAAAGGATAAGAACCATATAATCATCTCAATAGATGCAGAAAAAGTATCTAACAAAGAACAAGTACTATTCATGATAAAAATGCTCAACAAAGTAGGGTTAGAGGCAACATATCTCAACATAATGAAGGTCACAGATTAAAAAACCCACAGCTAATATCATCCTAAATGGGAGAAACTGAGAACTTTTCCCGTAAGGTTAGGAATTAAGATAAGAATGTCCACTCCCACCACTTTTATTGAACATAGTACTAGAAGTACTAGCCACAACAATGAGACAAGAAAAAAGAATAACAGGGATCCAAATTACTTAGGAATAAGTAAAACTGGCACTATTTGCAGATGACATGCTTCTCTATACAAAAAAACCCTAAGGACCCCACCAAAAAAACTACTAGAACTGATAAAGCAATTCAGTAAAGTTGCAAGATACAAAATCAATGCACAGAAATCCACTGCATTTCAGTATACTGATAATGAAGCAGCAAAAAGAAAAATTAAGAAAACTCCCATTTACAACAGCACCCAAAATAGTAAAATACCTAAGAATAAACTTAACCAAGGAGGTAAAAGACCTGTACTCTAAAAATGATAAAACACTGATGAAAAAAAAAAACCAAAAAACTGAAGTTGACAAAAACAAATGGAAAAACATTCCGTGTTCATGGATTACAAGAACAAATATTGTTAAACTGTCCATACCACCCAAAGCAATCTACACACTTAATGTAATCCCTATCAATATACCAACATTTTTCACAGAACTGTAACAAATAATCCTAAAATTTGTGAGAAGCCATAAAGTACCCCAAATAGCCAAAGCAATCTTGAAAAAGAAAAATGAAGCTGGAGGTATCACGATTCCAGATTTCAAGTTATATTACAAAGCTTTTAGTAATTAAAACAGTATGGAACAAAAATAGACACAAAGATCAATGGAAAAGAATAGAATGCAAATAAATAAACCTACAATGTTATGGCCAATTAATCTTTGACAAATGAGGGAATATGCAATGGGGGAAAAGAATATGTAATAAGACATCCGTTCCTGATTAAAACAATTCAAAGTATAGGGATAGAGGGAACATTCCTCAACTTCATAAAATCTATGAAAAACCCACTGCGAATATCATCCTCAATGGGGAAAAGCTCACAGCCTTCCCTCTGAGATCAGGAACACAACAAGGATGCCCACTCTCACCACTCTTATTCAATATGGTACCAGAAGTCCTAGCAATCAGCAATCAGACAACAAAGAGAAATAAAAGGTATTCAAATTGGCAATGAAGATGTCAAACTCTCTCTCTTCACAGGTGACATGATACTTTATATGGAAAACCCAAAAGACTCCACCCCCAAACTACTAGAACTCATTCAGCAATTCAGTAATGTGGCAGGATCCAAAATCAATGTACAGAAATCAGTTGTTTTCTTATACACTAACAATGAAAATACAGAAAGGGAAATTAGAGAATCGATTCCATTTACTATAGCATCCTAAACCATAAGATACCTGGGAATAAATCTAACCAAAGAGATAAAAGATCTGTACTCAAGGAACTACAGAACATTCATGAAAGAAACTGAAGAAGACACAAAAAGATGGAAAAATATTCCATGCTCATGGATCAGAAAAATAAACATTGTTAAAATGTCTATACTGCCTAGAGCAATCTATACTTTCAATACCATTCCAATCAAAATTCCACTGGCATTTTTCAAAGAGCTGGAACAAACAATCCTAAAATTTGTATGGAACCAGAAGACCCCACATTGCTAAGGAAATGTTGGAAAAAAAAAAAAAAAACTGGGGGCATCACATGGCCTGATTTTAGGCTTTACTACAAAGCTGTGATCACCAAGACAGCATGGTACTGGCATAAAAACAGACACTTGGACCAGTGGAATAGAGTAGAGATCCCAGATACGGACCCTTGACTTTATGGTCAAATAATCTTTGACAAAGCAGGAAAAAAAATATACATTGGAAAAAAGATAGTCTCTTAATAAATAGTGCTGGGAAAATTGGACAGCTATGTGTAGAAGAATGAAACTCAACCATTCTCTTACAGCATACACAAAGATACACTCGAAATGGATAAAAGACCTCAAGGTGAGGCAGGAGTCTATCAGAATCCTAGAGGAGAACAAAGGCAATAACATCTTTGACATGGGCCACAGCAACTCCTTTCAAGGTATGTCTCCAAAGGCAAAGGAAACAAAGTGAAAATGAACTTTTGGGACCTCATCAAGAGCAAAAGCTTCTTTCTGTATGGCAAAGGAAACAGTCAACAAAACAAAGGGTAACCCATGGAATGGGAGAAGATATTCGCAAATGATAGTACAGACAAAGGGCTGATATCCAAGATCGATAAAGAACTCCTCAAACTCAACACACACAAAACAGACAATCACATAAAAAAATGCGCAGAACATGAACAGACACTTTTCCAATGAAGACATACAAAGGGCTAACAGACATATGAAAAAGGGTTCATCATCATTAGCCATTAGGGAGATTCCCATCAAAACCACACTGAGATACCACCTTACAGCAGTTAGAATGGCCAAAATCAACAAGACAGTAAACAACATGTGTTGAAGATGATGTGGAGAAAGGAGAAGAGTTAATAGCTATTTTAATACTGTTACACTGGGGCACCTGGGTGGCTCAGTGGGTTAAGCCTCTGCCTTTGGCTCGGGTCATGATCTCAGGGTCCTGGGATCGAGCCCCGCATCGGGCTCTCTGCTTGGCAGGGAGCCTGCTTCCTCCTCTCTCTCTCTGCCTGCCTCTCTGCCTACTTGTGATCTCTGTCAAATAAATAAATATTAAAAAAAAATCAAATATATCTTAAAAATTAAAAAAAAAATACTGTTACACTGTTGGTAGGAATGCAAGTGTGCAGCCACTTTGGAAAACAGTGTGGAGATTCCTTAAGAAATTAAAAATAGGGGCACCTGGGTGGCTCAGTGGGTTAGGCCTCTGCCTTCAGCTCAGGTCATGATCTCGGGGTCCTGGGGTCGAGCCCCGCATCAGGCTCTCTGCTGAACGGGGAGTCTGCTTCCCTCTCTCTCTCTACCTGCCTCTCTGCCTACTTGTGATCTCTCTCTCTCTGTGTCAAATAAATAAATAAAATCTTTAAAAAAAAAAAGAAAGAAATTAAAAATAGAGCTTCCCTATGACCCTGCAATTGCACTACTGGGTATTTACCACAAAGATACAGATGTAGTGAAAAGAAAGGTCATCTGTACCCCAATGTTCATAGCAGCAATGGCCACGGTCGCCAAACTGTGGAAAGAACCAAGATGCCCTTCAATGGACGAATGGATAAGGCAGATGTGGTCCATATACACAATGGAATATTATGCCTCCATCAGAAAGGATGAATACCCAACTTTTGTAGCAACATGGACGGGACTGGAGGAGATTATGCTGAATGAAATAAGTCAAGCAGAAAGAGTCAATTATCATATGGTTTCACTTACTTGTGGAGTAAAAGGAATAATATGGAGGACATTGGGAGATGGAGAGGTAAAGGGAGCTGGGGGAAATCGGAGGGGGAGATGAACCATGAGAGACTGTGTACTCTGAGAAACAAACTGAGGGTTTTGGAGGGGAGGAGGATGGGGGTGAGCCTGGTGGTGGTATTAAGGAGGGTGTGTATTGCATGGAGCGCTGGGTGTGGTGCATAAACAATGAATTCTGGAACAGTGAAAAGAAATTTAAAAAAAAGAATATGCAATAAGAAAAAGACATTCTCTTCAATAAATGGTATCTGGAAAACTGGACATGCAAAAGAACTTTCTGACACCATACACACAAATAAACTCTAAATGGATTAAGTACCAAAATGTGAGACCTGAGACTGTAAAAATCCTTGAAGAGCACACAGGCAGTAATTAATCTGACACAGGCCATAACAATGTCTTTCTAGATATGCTTCCTGAGGCAAGGGAAACAAAAGCAAAAATAAACTATTGAGACTACATCAAAATAAAAAGCTCTGCACAGCAAAGGAACCAACCAACAAAACTAAAAGATAGCCTAATGAATGGGAGAAGATATCTGCAAATGACATATCTGATAAAGGGTTAACATCCAAAACATAATACAGAACTTACACAACTCAACACCAAAACCCCACAAATAATCCAATTTTAAAATAGGCAGAAGACACGAACATTTTTCCAAAGACAACATCCAGATGGCCAACAGCCACATGAAGAGATGCTCAACATCACTCACATCAAGGAAATACAAATCAAAACCACAATGAGATATAGCTAAATCAAAAACACAAGAGGAGGCACCAGGGTGGCTCAGTGGGTTAAAGCCTGTGCCTTCGGCTCAGGTCATGATCCCGGGGTCCTGGGATTGAGCCCCGCATCGGGGTCTCTGTTCTGCAGAGAGCCTGCTTCCCCCTCTCTCTCTGCCTGCCTCTCTGCCTACCTGTGATCTCTGTCAGATAAATAAACAAAATCTTAAAACACACACACACACACACACACACACACACACACACACACACACAAGAAACAACCAGTGCTGGCAAGGATGTGGAGAAAAAGGAACCCTCGTGGTAGAAATGCAAACTGGTACAGCCACTGTGGGAGACAGTACAGAAGTTTCTCAAAAAATAAAAAATAGAACTATTCTATGATCCAGTACTTGCACTACTGGATGTTTATCCAAAGAATGCAAAAACAATTTGAAAGGATATATGCACCCCTACGTTCACTGCAGCATTATTTACAACAGCCAAATTTTGGAAGCAACCCAAGTATCCATCAATAGATGAAAAGATAAAGAAGATGTGGGATACACACACACACACACACACACACACACACACACAGGAATATTATTCAGCCATAAAAAAGAATAAAATCCTGCCATGTGCAACAACATAACAGATCTAGAGAGTATAATGCTAAGTGAAATAAGTCGAAGAAAAATACCATATGATTTCACTCATATGTGGAATTTAAGAAACAAAGGAAAAAATAAGAGACAAACCAAAAAACAGACTCTTAACTACAGAGAACAAACAGAAGGTTACCAGAGGGGAAGGGCTGGAATATGGGTGAAAGAAGTGAAGGGAATTAGAGTACACTTATCTTCATGAGCACGGAGTACTACAGAGAATTGTACTGTACACCTGGAATTAATATACCACTGTACATTAACCATACTGGAATTAAAATAAATTTTTAAATAAATAAATAAACAAGCAGACCTATCCATATACTGCCCACAGGAGACTCACTTCAGATCTAAAGACACACAACAATTCAAAGTGAAAGGATGGAAAAATATATTCCACACAAACAGGAAATAAAAGAACATGGCATAGCAATACTTATTTTAGACAAAGTAGATTTTAAAACAAAGACTGTAACAAGAGACAAGGGCATTACATAATGATAAATCAACCCAACAAGAAGATATAACAATTGTAAATACTTATTCACCCAACATAGGTGCTCCTAAATAAATAAAGCAAATATTAACAAACACAAATGAATAAATTAACAGCAATACAGTAACAGTGGGGAACTTTAACGCCCACCTACATCCCTGGAGAGACCACCCAACCAGGAAATTAATAAGAAAACACTGGCCTTAGAAGATACATTAGACCAGATCGACTGAATAGATATATACAAAGCATCCAATCCCAACACAGCAGATACTAATTCTTTTCAAGTACACACGGAAATTCTCTAGGAAAGACCACACATTAGGCCACAAAATAAGTCTCAATGAATTTAAAAAAGACTGAAATCGTATCAAGCAACTTTTCCAAACACAATGGAATGAAACCAGAAATCACTTACAGTAAGAAGAAAAAAAAAAAAAACCTCCACAAACATGTTAAGACAAAGAACATGCTACTAAATAACCAATGGATCCATGAAAAAAATCAGAGAAAATTAGACAAATGAAAACACAACATTCTAAAACATACGGGATGTAGCAAAAGCAGTTCTAAGAGGAAAGTCCATAGCCTACCTCAAGAAAAAGAAAAACAAAAAATAAACAATCCAACCTTATACCTCAGGAGAACAGAAAAAAAAAGAAGTACAAAATTAGTAAAAGGAAGGAAATAATAAATATCAGAGCAGAAATAAATGGAGACAAAAAATGGTAAAGTTCAATGAAATGGGTTCTTTGAAAGAAACAATATTAATAAACCTTTAACCAGACTCATCAAGAAAAAGACAGGGCAAGGGTAAGTAGAATCAGAAATGAAAGAAGTTATAACTGATACCATAGAAATACATAGGTCATAAGAGACTACTACAAATGATTATATGCCAACAAACTGGACAACCTAGAAGAAATAGATAAATTCTTAGAAACATACCATCTTTCAAGATTCAATCAGCAAGGGTGCCTGGGTGGCTCAATGGGTTAAGCTCCTGCCTTCGGCTCAGGTCATGATCTCGGGGTCCTGGGATCGAGTCCTGCATCGGGCTCCCTGCTCAGCAGGGAGCCTGCTTCCCTCCCTCTCTCTCTCTGCCTGCCTCTCTGCCTACTTGTGATCTCTGTCAAATAAATAAATCAAAATCTTAAAAAAAAAAAAGATTCAATCAGCAAGAAACAAAATCTGAAGAAACCAATCACTTGTGAATGAAATTGAATCAGTAATCAAAAAACTAATAAATTGAGAGGCAATGTGGGGGCTTTGGGAGGTAGGAAAGGAATAAATGAAACAAGAGAGATCTGGAGGAAGACAAACCATATGAGACTCTTAATCTCACAAAACAAACTGAGGGTTAGGGGGATGGGAGGTTGGGTTATGGTAACTGGGGAGAGTGTGTGCTATTGTGAGAACTGTTAAGTGTAAACCTGGCAATTCACAGACTTGTACCCCTGGGGCTAATAATACATTATATGTTAATTAAAAAAAAAAAAACAACTCCTAATAAAAGTCCAGGACTTAGAAACCTTCACAGGTGAATTCTATGAAACATTTCAAGAACTGTTAATGCCTATTCTTCTCAAACGCCTCCAAAAAACTAGATCAAAGAATGCTTCCACTCCAAACTCATTCTACAAGGCCAACATTACCCTGATACCAAACCATACAAAGACACTACCAAAAAGTTACAGGCCAATATCCCTGATGACCATAGCTATAAAAATCCTCAACAAAATATTAATAAACTGAATTGAGCAATACATTAAAAAGACCATACATGTGCTCAGGTGGGATTTATTCTGGGGATGCAAGGTTCTTTCAATATCCGCAAATCATTTTGTTATGCCCCAATAATGGGTCCGTGAATAAAGGAGCGAGACTGATATAAAGCGAAGATCAAGCAAAGCTTTATTTAGCACCAAGCATCAAGAATCTAACCGAACGTTCGGGGACGCACCTCTTACAAGACAGGGCGACCCTTCTCTGTTTCACAGACTAGCTTTTAAGGGCAAAGGCCATGCAGTTGGGCCTGGCCATGCGCAGGTGGCCAATGAGATTGTAACACACACAGGAAACTCCACAGTGATGCTAGGTGACCAACTGAGTTACAATTTACCCTAGCAGACATTTGACCCAGCCTATCACCTTGGTTGGGATTGGCGCCCAAAAGGCTCCCAAAGAGCGGGGCCCATACTCCTTGGTAACTAGGGAGACAGTATGCATCCCCCCCATTAATCTAATGTCTCCACCTGGACTGACCCACCCTTGTATTTGAGCTCTGTTACTTGGAGCTGGTTTCTGGGACTTGTTTTTAAGTAGGTCCCCTGGGGGAAGGGGAGCAGGGACAGTTTAAGGGTTAAACAACAAAGTTATTGTTTAACCTCAATAGAAGCCTCTGGCTAAAATAAAAATATAAAATAGGTCCTTACAATTTAACATGCTGTACCACATTAACAAAACAGAATGAAAATCATATGAACATCTCGATAGATGCAGAAAAATCATTTGCTTAAATTCAATATCCACTTTTTTTTTTTTTTTAAGATTTTATTTATTTAGGGGCGCCTGGGTGGCTCAGTGGTTTAAAGCCTCTGCCTTCCGCTCAGGTCATGATCCCAGAGTCCTGGGATCGAGCCCCACATCGGGCTCTCTGCTTAGCAGGGAGCCTGCTTCCTCCTCTCTCTCTCTCTCTGCCTGCCTCTCTGCCTACTTGTGATCTCTGTCGAATAAATAAATAAAATCTTAAAAAAAAAAAAAGATTTTATTTATTTATTTGACAGACAGAGATCACAGGTAGAATCTCAGGAACAGATATTAACAATCCCATTTACCATTACATCAAGAAGAATAAAGTACCTAGAGATAAACTTAATCAAGGCGGTGAAAGACCTAGAATCTCAGAACTCTAAGACACTGATGAAAGAAACTGAAGAGGACACAAATAAATAGAAAGATATACGATGTTCACCGAATGGAAGAATTAATAATGTCAAAATGTCCAAACTACCCTAAGCAATCAGAAGAGCTGAGGCAGGGCACCTGGGTGGCTCAGCAGGTTAAAGCCTCTGCCTTGGGCTCAGGTCATGATGGGATTGAGCCCTGCATCTGGCTCTCTGCTCCACGGGGAGCCTGCTTCCCCCCTCCCTGCCTGCCTCTCCTCTCTGCCTACCTGTGATCTCTCTGTCAAATAGATAAATAAAATCTTAAAAAAAAAAAAAAAAGATCTGATGCAATCCCCATCAAAATACCAATGGCATTTTTCACAGAACTAGAAAATATAATCCTAAAATCTGTATGGAACAAACAGAACAAACAAACAAACAGAAACAAAAAACAAATAGCCAAAGCAATCCTGACAAGAAGAACAAAGCTGGAGGTATCATTCTCCGAGATTTCGAAGTACACTACAAGGTAGAGTAATAAAAAACAAAGAGATGAACAGAACACAACAGAGTGCAGAAATAAGCCCATGGTTACATGGTCAATTAATTTAGGACGAAGGAGGCAACAATGAGGAAAAGACAGTCTCTTTAATAACTGACATTGAAAACGTGGACAGCTACATGCAAAAGAGAAACTGGGCCACTTTCTTGTAACAAATACAAAGATAAACTAAAAACGGGTTAAAAACTTACAAAATATAGGACCTGAAACCATAAAACTCATACAACATAGGCAGTAAGCTCTTTGACATCAGTGTCAACAGCATCTTTTTGGCTCTGTCTCCTCAGGCAAGGACAAAACATTAACAAATGGGCCAACAACAAAATAAAAAGCTTTTGCACAGTGAAGGAAACCATCAACAAAACAAAAGGGAAACCTACTGAATGGGAGAAGATATTTGCAAATTACACCCCAATCGGGGTTAACAACCAAAATACATAAAATACATACATAAAATATCCAAAATACATAAAATAATACAACTCAGTATCAAGCAAACAGTATGATTAAAAAATGAACAGAATACCTGAATAGGCCTTTTTCCAAAGAAGACATACAGATAAGCACCAGGTACAAGAAAAGATGCTCAACATCACTAACCACCAGGGAAATGCAAACCAAACCCACAATGAGAGATCACCTCACACCTGTCAGAATGGCTAAAATCAAAAAGACAAGAAATTACAAGTGTGGACAAGGATGTGGAGAAAAGGGAACCCTGGTGCACTGATGGTGGGAATGTAAACTGGTACAGCCACTGTGGGAAACAGCATGGAAGTTCCTCCAAAAATTAAAAATACAACTGTCATATGGTCCAGCAATTCCACTTCTTGATATTTAGCCAAGAAAATAAAAAACACGAATTAGGAAAGGCATATATAATCCTGTGTTCATAGCAGCATTTACAATAGCTAAGATATGGAAGCAACCTAATGTCCATCATAGTTGAACTGGTAAAGATGTGGTTTATTTGTACAATGGAATATGACTCAGACATAAGAAGTAATGACATCTTGACATTTGTAACAAACACAGATGGATCTTGATGGTGTTAGGCTAAGTGAAGTATGTAACAAAACAGAAAAGAGACCCATGTTGCCAGAAGGAACAGGGGTAGGAGGGATGGAGGAAACAGGTAAAGGAAATTAAGAGACAGAATCTTTCAGTTATAAAGTAAATAATAAAAGGGATATAATGCGCAATATAGTCACTAATATTGTAACAATCTTGTAGGGTGACATCACCAACTAGACCCCCAACACATGACCTTTACCACCCACCTCCTTCTACCCACCAACCTTGGTATCCTGCATTTTTCCTTAAGCTCTTCTTTACAGCTTACGTCTTAATTTAGGCAAAAGACCCTGTGGCATAATATCCCATGATGGAAACATCTCAATCAATAATGACCAAAGGTGCACCTGGGCCTTGGACTCAAGTCATGATCCTGGAGTCCCGGGATTGAGTTCCGAATATGGCTCCCTGCTCTGCAGGGAGTCTGCTTCTCCTGCTGACCTCTCTCCTCTCATTCTCTCTCTCTCTCAAATAAATAAATAAAAATAAAAATAATAATGACCAGAGGAAGAACTCTGGTGGCCCTAAACCCCTGCTCAGGCTTGTACAGATGGACCAAGGAGTGACCTCCAGAATAACCAACAATTACCTTGACGTCATTATAATACTAATGTAATACCCAGGAGAAGCACAAACTTCACTTACATAACAACCCATTCACCTTGCCTAGGGGAGTCCCAGCTTTGAAAGTTATTCCCCAGAATCTCCTTATTTGATGCAAACAAAGCTTCCTCTGTGGGACAACTCACCAGGGTGTAGTTTCTATCTCTGACTCATCACGGAGCAGACTCCTGTTGGTTCCATTATAGTAACCGACGTTTACTACATATACATATAGTCAATAATACTGTAACAACTTTGTGGTGGTAGATGTTCATTAGATTTATTGTGATCATTTCATAAATAACGTATATAAACTTTGTAAATACAGACTCAATGTTACACCTGAAACTAACACAATATATGTCAATTATTCTTCAATTAAAAAAGAAGACCAAGTTTATCGGATCATGCAGGCAAGTTAGTAACAGCAGGAGGAAAGACAATGTTAATTGTGATAAGCAAAATTAGCACTAATTGTCCCTTATTTTTGCCACCCAAATCCTAAAGTTGCTCAAACAAAAATAAAACCAAATAATAAATTTAGAATACATGCATAGAAAATCTCTAATGTGGAATTTATTACTAAAAATAAAATAATAGCAAAGAGTCCTGTACAATTACTAAAGATACTCATTTAACTCTTCTCACCTGTAAAGTGAGAATAAGAATTGCATTCACCTTACAGGTTTGTTCCGATTAAATGAATTAATAAAACAGTGGAATAGTAAGTGCTTTATAAATGCTTGCTCTTATTTTAATAGGAGCCATTGCTCTTCCTCCTCCACATTAAACAAGGCAAAAAGAAAAAAAATCCAGGGGTGCCTGGGTGACTCAGTCAGTTAAGCTCTGACTCTGGCTGGGGTCCTGATCTGGGCTCCCAGCTCCCCGGAGAGTCTGCTTGTCCCTCTCCCTCCGTCCCTTCCCCGGGCTCATGCTCCCGCTCTCTCTCTCAAATAGATAAATAAATAAAATCTGAAAAAAACAAAACAAAACAAAACAAAAACAAAAAAAAAACCACCAATCCCTTCGATAACAATGATATCATAGTCTCCCTTGTGGCTTAAAACAACTACTACTACCGGCGGGGAGGGGCGGGGGCTGCTGCGCATTAAGATAAAAGTACTCATCTGATAGAAGTTCACATTAACTAGCTCCAAGGAATCCTTGAAGTCGTCGAGCAGAACTAAAAGAGAAACGAAAGTGAAGCTTCCTACATTTACTTCCGCCAATTGTCATTACACCGCACCACAAATACGCAGTAACCGCATCTACGAGTTTCTATGAACAAAATACTGCCTCCCTCTAGGTTTACCACCTAAATGTAACCCCAGCCTGCCATCAATTTAGACATTAGTCAAAACCTCAAAACCCTTCCGCTCCGTCAAATTCAGGAAGGGTGAATCCGAGCAAACAGAAAGGACAGAGATGCCACGGCCACACTGATAATTTACATCAAGACCAGAGAGTACCCGGTTTAAACCACAGGCTTGCGTGAAACCAGTCATTCCCAAAGGGACGGGTCCCGCTGTTTATTCGCTTCACAAAATGCCACCATCACGTTTCACCGACAGTCAAAGCTACTACGCTCCCAACTTTTTAACGCTGCAAATGACTCGGCATCTTGAACGAACGTGTCTGCGGAGAGTCCGGAAAGCAGAGGAGGTCCGTCCCCAAGTGTCCAGACCCCCCGGGTGCAGGCGGCGCTCGGCTGGGGCTGGAAGCCAGCAGGTGCGGAGGGGAGGGTCTGCGGTGGGGCAGCCGCAGCCGGGAGGGCCGGGCCACAGGTCCCGCGGCGAGTCCCTCCCGGGAGCCTCCCGCCACCCCGCCCCACGCGGCCGCGGAGAGAACCTGCGGAATGGGCGCCCCCCAGATGTCCCAGACACCAAACTCCGACTCGCAGACGGCGAAGTCCGCGGCCCCTCTTCTGCCGCCGCGCCCCCAGCGAACCGCAGTCGGCCGACTCACCCGCGGACTGGCGTCGCAGGCGTCCGGCGCGCACCGGGCTGTTCTTCTGCCGCAGCGCGTCCCCGGGACCCCGGGAGGCGTGGGCGACTACGGCAAGCCAGAGGAGTCAGTCCGCCTCCGTCTCGCGGTTCGCAGGCCCCGGAGGGCGTCGCCGGCGGGCCCGCCTCCGTGTGTTGGGCGCGGTCAGGGCGCTGCGCGCCTGTGGCCCCGGATCGCCCCCAGGCGGACTTTCCGCCTTCGGCTTGCTGCGGGACGGACGGTGAGGGAGGACAACAGGGTGTGTTTTAAGAATTCCTGAGCGCGCCCGCCTGCCTCTGCCCGGCTCGCCTGCCCCGTGGTCGGGGTGGGAGAGCGGGGAAATGGGCTGGAAAGGAGAAAACTGGAGCGCCCTGGGCCCCGCGTGTTCCGCCCGCGCACGTGTCCCGGCCTCTGCCTCGGGTCAGAGTGCAGATGGTGCTGTGAAAGATAACCCGACCTGGAGGCGCCCCTTTTTGCCCGTACACAACCTGGGTACCCGTGACATGGGCGGGGAGCGGGTTCGGTACCGCAGCACGGCGCCCAGCCCCGCGCGCCGCGCCGGGCTACTTTAACTTGGACTTGCCGCAGCTGTGGACGACTCGTCAAGTACTTGACGAGTTGGTTTTCTAAGTTACACGCTTCCCCTAGGGAACAGTGCCAGCAGGATGGGGCACAGTTACGAGCAGACTTAGATGTCCAGTAAATAACCGATTTCTCAGTCAGGGACCCACACTGGCCGCTGGTTTGCTGTAAAAACAAATGCAAATCAAGTTATGTAAGCTGCTTGAACAGCTGGCTGCTTGCCATCTGTTTTCTATTAGGCACCGCAAAGATTTCATGTTCAAGCAATAGGCGTGGAGTCTGCTTGTCTCTCGCTCTCCCTTTGCCCCTCCTTCCCACTCTCCCACCTCAGGTCACGCACTACCCTCCCCTCTTCTCCCCTCCCACCCCCATTTCATGCACACTTGTGCGCGCTCTCTCTCTCAAATAAATTAATTAAATCTTTAAAAAAAGAAGATACTACAGTGGTGCCTTGTAGACTCAATTGAGTAAGCCACAATAAGAACTACATGTACATTGTGACTTGTCGCATACATATTTAAAATTATGAAAAAAACTTTGCAAAACAATACTCTTGTTATGCAAAGCACTCTAATTTTTCATTTAAAAAATGCTGCCACTAAAATGTTTGCAAGACCCATTAGCGCGTTATCAACTGAGGTTTGAAAAACATTTTCAGGGATATATTGGAGCTGGATCATACTGGCTTGGGAGACCCAATTTTGCACCTCATTTCCATGCTGGTATCTTGAAATTGGCCACGACTGGAAGTATTTACACCACACCACTACCAACTAAGGCTTTCCCCCACTCACCCCACCCCCCAAAGCTGGATATTAAACATTTACCACCACACTACTGACTCTACTCCTATGTATGATACAGTATAGCGGAGAACGCTAATGATGGAGGAGACAGGGGATAATTACAAGAGTGGTTCTTGAGATGATTTTGCCCCCAAACACAGCAATAAACATTCAGAATATCAGTTCAAAACAATAACATAGATGTTACAAATTATTTGCAGACAGTTGCCTTAGAGTTCCAAAGCTGAAGGGATCGTTTCTAGTTGCATCAATGTCTTTTCATCACTTTACTGACCTCTTTCCTCACTCAAGAAGACACACTTAAGAGGGGCTGCCAATCTAGAATGTGTACGATATAAAAATAGTGTCTTAGAAGCAAAATGTGAACAAATGTATAGTGCCCCAATTTTTTAAAAAGCAGTAAAAAATAATTTTAGGGGACGCCTGGGTGGCTCAGTTGGTTGGACGACTGCCTTCGGCTCAGGTCATGATCCCGAAGTCCCGGGATCGAGTCCCGCATCGGGCTCCCAGCTCCATGGGGAGTCCGCTTCTTCCTCTGACCTTCTCCTCGCTCATGCTCTCTCTCACTGCCTCTCTCTCAAATAAATAAATAAAATCTTAAAATAATAATAATAATAATAATAATAATTTTAGTTTTATGAGTTGAAATTGTATGATCTTCTGGTTCCTTAGTAGGATTAACACTTTTTTAAAAAGCAGTAAAAAATAATTTTAGTTTTATGAGTTGAAACTGTATATGCTCTTCTGGTTCCTTAGTAGGATTAACACCTTAGAAAGGAACACCTGCCACAGTTTGTTAATGATGTGAATCGTGTTGTTTACAGGTAGGAAGCACTTCTGGTGGTGATTTTGTTTGTTATTGTGTTGCTGTGTTTTTGTATTATAATTAAAATTTTTTAATCTCCAAGCATTGATTGGATGTGGTGCCACTGCTGGGAAAATAGGCCTCAAATCAATAATTTTGGAATACAAGTCAGGTGTGCTAAAACACTGTAAAGAACTTTAAGTAAAAACTTTGATGGGGCGCCTGGTGGTTCAGTGGGTTAAAGCCTCTGCCTTCAGCTCAGGTCATGATCCCAGTGTCCTGGGATGGAGCCCCGCATCAGTCTCCCTTCTCAGTGGGGAGCCTGCTTCCTCCTCTCTCTCTGCCTGCCTCTCTGCCTACTTGTGATCTCTGTCAAATAAATAAAATAAAATAAAATAAACTTTGATAGATCACACTGTGCATTTAGAAGTCAAAACTCTAGAACAAGAATAATGATATATTCTAGCAAGAATGATGATATATATAAAAGCACTATTTTAAAAAATCTGCCACGGGGCGCCTGGGTGGCTCAGTGGGTTGAGCCTCTGCCTTCAGCTCACGTCATGATCTCAGGGTCCTGGGATAGCAGGGAGCCTGCTTCCCCCTCTCTCTCTGCCTGCCTCTGTGTACTTGTGATCTCTCTCTCTCTCTCTGTCAAATAAATAAATAAAATCTTAAAAAAACAATCTGCCACAATAGTTACAGATTTATAAGAACATACACCTGCTTTTCATCTAGTCCCGTGAGAAAATTGGTCCTGAATTATGCAGATTTTAAATGATGCTGTCTTTAGGAATGCATTATTTTTTTTTTTTAAGTAATCTCTATACCCAATGTGGGGCTCGAACTCATGACCCCAGGATCAAGAGTTGTATGCTCTATGGACCGACCGAGCCAGCCAGGTACTCCAGGAGTACATTCTTCATGAAACCACAGCACTTATATTGCTTATACACAGGTCTACTTCCCAGGAAAATTTCATGGTTGGTGTCGTCAACCTCTTCTGAATATCCCCACCTTTCTGTAAATGGACTCATTTCTTCTTTGAATTCTCTTCCTTTGAACTAATCTCTCTCACATCCCACTACTAACACCACGCATGAGCACTCAGCCTTTTTTCCCAACCTTCAGACCCCACTGTGTTCAGATTTATCAGGCTTACCTCTTCTGTTCTACAGGATCATGTTCCTTATCCAGTCTTTTCAGGTGTGAGGAACAAGCTTCTAGAACTATGGTTTTGTCATAAAATAAAAGAACCTTGAAGATGTGAAAGATCTGCAGAGGAATATAAATTAAATCAATTCATCCCAATGGCCCAAAGAATGAGATGCTGTCCTATTTTTAAACTACTTCCCTTTTGAAAGACTTGGCAGACGATGGTATGTTAACGAAAGAATAGGGTGTTGTTATTCTACGTAAGAAGGTATCTGAAATTATGTAAATTTTTAAAGTGAAAACACAATAGAATACTTAAACTATGTATATTATAGTAGGTAACATTTTAGACACCAGGGGTACAATGGGTAAAAAATATCGCTTTCCAAATGACAGTACAGACAAAAGGCTAATATCCAGGATCTATAAAGAACTTCTCAAACTAACACACACAAAACAGATAATCATGTCAAATAATGGTCAGAAGACATGAACAGACACTTCTCCAATGAAGACATACAAATGGCTATCAGACACATGAAAAAATGTTCATCATCACTAGCCATCAGGGAGATTCAAATTAAAACCACATTGAGATACCACCTTAAACCAGTTAGAATGGCCAAAATTAACAAGACAGGAAACAACGTGTGTTGGAGACGATGTGGAGAAAGGGGAACCCTCTTACACTGTTGGTAGGGATGCAAGTTGGTGCAGCCACTTTGGAGAACAGTGTGGAGATTCCGCAAAAAATTAAAAATAGAGCTTTCCTAGGACCCCACAATTGCACTACTGGGTATTTACCCCAAAGATACAGATATAGTGAAAAGAAGAGCCATCTGTACCCCAATGTTCATAGCAGCAATGGCCACGGTCGCCAAACTGTGGAAAGAACCAAGATGCCTTTCAACAGACAAATGGATAAGGAAGATGTGGTCCATATATACTATGGAGTATTATGACTCCATCAGAAAGAATGAATACCCAACTTTTGTATCAACATGGATTGGACTGGAAGAGATTATGCTGAGTGAAATAAGTCAAGCAGAGAGAGTTAATTATCATATGGTTTCACTTATTTGTGGAGCATAAGAAATAACACAGAGGACATGGAGAGATGGAGAAGGAAGTTGAGGGAAATTGGAGGGGGAGACGAACCATGAGAGACTATGGACTCTGAAAAACAATCTGAGGTTTTTGAAGGGGCAGGGGATGGGAGGTTGGGTGAGCCTGGTGGTGGGTATTGTGGAGGACACGTATTGCATGGAGCACTGGGTGTGGTGCATAAACAATGAATTCTGGTACACTGAAAATAAATTTAAAAAATGAAAAATTAAAAAAATATATCACTTTCCTGGAGCTTACATCTAGTGGGAATTAGACAATAAGTAATTATGCATATGTATTTTATGTATGTATTTTAAAATGCAGAAGAATGATGTCAGTAACTGTTAATGCCCCTTGTTATCTTTGTTCGTGCAAAGGAACAGAGATTCTTTTTTTTTTTTAATTTTATGTATTTATTTGACAGAGAGAGATCACAAGTAGACAGAGAGGCAGGCAGAGAGAGAGAGGGAAGCAGGCTCTCTGCTAAGCAGAGAGCCCGATGCGGGGCTTGGTCCCAGGACCCTGAGATCATGACCCGAGACAAAGGCAGCTGCTTAACCCACTGAGCCACCCAGGTGCCCAGGAGCAGAGATTCTTAATGCTGTTGGAAGGCCTCCCTCAGCTTTGCACTGTGGCCAATGAGCTTTATCTGAGGCTCAGTAACTGCTAATTGTAAAGGCCTCCCTGAGCAACCCAATCTGAATATTTAACCAATCCTTCTTGTATATGGCTAATCCTCTTCTAGCTAGTATTTACACAGCTCATTGTAAAATAAAGTAACAAAGGAAACCTCAGAGGAAGAATTTCTGAGACAGGTTAGAGCAAGCAAGAAATCCAGATGTTTTTTTCCGACTAGAAAAATGTGATTGAGTCCACATACTAAAACCCCTTTTTATTTTGGAAATGTAAAAACATACACATCACTTGAGAGATGACAGGATGAATTTCCATGTGCTCATTGTCCAGTTCCAGCAACTATCAAGATGGCCTATCTTGTCTTGTCTGCACTCCCTCCCCACCACTGGCTCCTTTGGAAGCAAATCTTCAGACTTCATTTAATCACTAAAACTTTACAGGTTTCCTAAGATCCAGGTTCACATTTTTGGCCAGAAGACCTCCTAAGTGATATGTACTTTGAATTTGCAAGTATCAGGAGGCACTTAATTTCTGGTTTTTCTTTTTATGCTGTCAAGACTGGCCAGTGATTTCAGATGATGTCAGCCTGACTCATCTGTTACAAAGTTCTCATCAGTTTTTGATCAAATATTTTTAGCAACTACCTGTTGATGGTCATTGTCTAGATCCATTATTTCATTACGAACTGAAAACTGGTGGTAGATCAATTCCATCATTTCTCCTACGTTTATGAGTTGGAATTCTTGTATAAGGAAATACAGTTCAGTGATCCCAAGGTGAAGTTCATACCAGAAAGGCAAGGGTTTGATTCTTTCCCTTTATGTAGAGAATTTCATATTTCACTCAACTCCCTAGCCTCCACAAAAGGTAACTAATGAATCATCTTTTTTTAAAGGTCATTATGAATTGGTGAATATTAATATACTTGATGCGTTTCTAATTTTTTTCTGATACTTAAATTATCCCATAATTTATCCTACAATCATATAGGATATGCATAATTATCCCATTATCCCCTCAGAGAGAACCACTGTGGGTTCTTTTGACACAACCTGGTAATCTTAGTTTCCTTGCCTTGGGTTATGACAAAATGTCCCAAGCTACCATTGTTATTTCCTGCTAAACCCAGACTTAGCAGTTTCTCCAAGAAAACTTTAAGGGGGAAATGGTATATAGAGATCACAAATTTGACTAGGAATGGTTATAGCCACTGGGGTGGTTTCTAGACTTCCTCTGTAGGTGATGCCAGAAAAATGTTCATTAAAAAACAAAAGTAAATATTATATATATTATAAAAATTTAAATAGTAAATATTATATAAAATATAATATTGTATATATATACTACTAAATGTATAAATCTATTTTTAAATACATGCTTAAATATATAAACACATACTTAAAATATATATTTAATTAAAAATATATAAAATATAGGGGCACCTGGGTGGCTCAGTCAGTTAAGCGTCTGGCTTCGGCTCAGGTCATGATCCTGGGGTGCTGGGATTGAGCCCCACATCAAGCCCCACACGGGGCTCCCTGCTCTGTGGGAAGCTTCCTTCTTCCTCTCCTGTTCCCCCCTGCTCTCCCCTGCTTGTGTTCCCTCTGTGTCTGTCTCCCTCTCTGTCAAATAAATAAATAAAATCTTTAAAATTAAAAAAAAATATATATATATAAAATATAAATATATATCTGAGTTTATACTAATTTCATACAATTTAGGATTACAATGTTTTCATTTAGCTTTTTTATTTTATATTTATACCACATTTTAAAAGCTTGGTAAAAAATAAAATAAAAATCTTAGTTTCTAACAACATTAACATATTTATTTGCTTTATTCTATTTTTTCTTTATTCTATTTTTTCTTTATATTTATTATATATAAGGGTTTGGGGACAAAAAGTTAAATATTGTAACAATATGATTGCAAAACAAAATGAAGGATTATTTGCAGTTGCTTTCTGTCTTTAAGCTATATCTCACAAGCAATGTATAATATTTCTGTGTTTTAAAATAATTTCATAATACAAAATGATCTCCTGATCCACCACAATCCCTATCAAAATTCCAACAGGGCTTTAAAAAAAAAATTCTTTCTTTTTCTTTTAAGATTTTATTTATTTATTTGTCAGAAAGAGAGAGAGAGGGCACAAGCAGGGGGAGTGGCAGGCAGAAGGAGAAGCAGGCTCCCTGCTGAGCAAGGATTCCAAATGTGGGGCTAATTCCCAAGACCCTGGGATCATAACCTGAGCTGAAGGCAGACACCTAATAGACTAAGCCACCTAGGCATCCCTCTAACAGTGCTTTTTGCAGAAATAGGAAAAAAAAAAATCCTAAAATTCATCAGGAATCTCAAGAGACTCTGAAAAATATGATAAATCTCGAGGTCTCACACTTCCTGATTTCAAAACATCTTACAAAGCTAGTAAGCAAATAGCGTAGTGGTGGCAAAAAGGACAGCCATACAGACCAACAGAACAGAATAGAGAGCCCTGAAATAAACCCTTATGCATTTGGTCAAATAATCTTCAAGGAGGGTGCCAAGACCACTCAGTGGGGAAAAGACAGCTTCTTCCACAAATGATGTTGCGAAATTTAGTTATTCACATGCAAAAGTGGACCTTTACCTTACACCTTATACAAAAATTAACTCAAAATGGATTAAAGATTTAAACGTTAAACCTAAAACTATACAATTCCTAGAAGAGAATAACAGAGGGGGGAAACTTCATGACTTTGGATTTTGGCGATGATTTTTTGGATATGACACCCAAAGCACAGAAAACAAATTAAGAAATAGACAAACAGGGCCATATCAAACTTAAAAATTCTGTGCATAAAGGTCACCATCAACAGAGTGAAAAGGCGACCCATGGAAGGGGGAAAAATATTTGCAAATAATATATCTGACAAGGGGTGAATATCCAAAACAGATATATAAGAACTCCTACAACTCAACAACAAAAAAACAGATAACCCAAATCAAAAATGTTCAAAGAATCTGAACAGACATTTGTCCAAAGCTGATACATAAATGACCAACAAGTTCAACATCACTAACCATGAAAGAACTGCAAATCAAAAACCACAGTGAGATACCACCTCACAGTCCTTAGGATGGCTACTGCAAAAGAAAGGTCGGGGGAGAGAAAGAAAGAGAGAAAAACTAACGAGGTTTGCCAAAGATGTGGACAAATTGGAATTTTTTTCCCCAAAGATTTTATTTATTTGACAGAGATCACAAGTAGGCAAAGAGGCTCCCCGCTGAGCAGAGAACCCAATGCGGGGCTGGATCCCAGGACCCTGAGACCATGACCTGAGCTGAAGGCAGAGGCTTAACCCACTGAGCCACCCAGGCACCCCAGCAAATTGGAATCTTTAAGCACTATTGATGGGAATGTAAAATGGGGTAGCCTCTATGCAAAACAATATGGCAGTGCCTAAAAATATTAGAACTAAAATTACCATATGATCCAGCAATCTCAACTGTGGTTATATATCCAGAAGAACTGAATGCATGATCTCGGAGATGTTTGTACACCTGCGTCCACAACAGCATTATTCACAATATCCAGGAAAAGGAAGCAACACAAATGTCCTTTGATAAACAAAAGGAGAAACAAAATATGACATCTATAGTGGAATACTATTCAGCCTAAAAAGGAAGGAAATCCTGTTGCCTGAGACAACATAGATGAATCTTTTTTTTTTTTTAAAGATTTTATTTATTTATTTGACAGACAGAGATCGCAAGTAGGCAGAGAAGCAGGCAGAGAGAAAGGGAGAAGCAGGCTCCCTGCTGAGCAGAGATCCCGATGCGGGGCTCAGTCCCAGGACCCTGAGATCATGACCTGAGCTGAAGGCAGACCCACTGAGCCACCCAGGCCCCCAAAATAGATGAATCTTGAGGACATCATGATAAATGAAATAATCCAGTCACAAAAAGACAGCTACTTACATGAGACATCTAATGAAGTCAAATTCATAGAAACAAAGTGGAAGAGTAGTTTCCATGGGCTGCGATGAAAAAATGGGGAGTTGTTTAGTGGGTATAGGATTTCAGTTTTGTAAGATGAAATAGTTCTGGAGATTTGTTGTACAACAATGTGAATGTACTTAACACTACTGAACCGTGCACTTAAAACGATCAAGATGCTAACTTTGATGTTGTGTTAACGACAGCTTTAAAAAATAATAATTTGAAATAACTTATCTCTGTGTGAATAAAGCACCAGCTGAACACACCTCTAGATTCATTGGTTTCATTTTGCTTTCAATTTTGGGGGCTTGCTTTTAGCTTATTTCATTTTGATTTAATTTTGGATTATAATTTTATGAAATATTTACATGGTCCCAACACCAAATTTACAAACAGATCTACAAATAAGACACATTCTTGGAATCCTAGTTTTCAGCCCTGTCCTCTCCATCCTATTCCTGCCCTCTCCCTACACATAATATATGTCGATAGTTTTTATATTCACACTTGCACTGTAAAAAAATGATAGCACACTGCGCATAGTTTTGCACTTTGCTCTTTTTTCAGAGATATTCTTTGTTTTCTTCCAGCTGCATATTATACTATTGTGTGGATGTGCCTGTGATATTGTAATTTATAGTAAGGTATATATGTATTTGGGGGGTGCCTGGGTGGCTTAATTGATTGAGCATACGGCTCTTGATTTCTTCCGCTCAGGTCATGATCTCGATCATGAGATCAAGCCCCGGATTGAGCTCCGTGCTGGGCATGGACCCTGCTTCCAATTCTTCTCTCCCCTGCCCCTTCCCCCACCTCACACATGTGCATATGCTTGCTCTCTCTCGCTCTCTCTCTCTCTCTCTAAAACAAATAAAATAAATACAGTTTAAAAGAAATATACATTTGGTCTTTGTCCTCTTTTCTGGCACAGAGCTCCTTGGAATTTCCTAAGGGAGGAGAGCTGTAAAGGTGCCTTTTATTATGTTAATGAGGTGCCTTTCTGACCTTACATACGGATGGAGGATGGTGGACCTTGGAGCCAACCATGTGACTGGAGAGCTGGAACTTTCTGTCCCACACCTGTCAACCTGCAGGGGAAGGGGAGGAGCTGGAGGTTGAGTTCAATCATCAGTGGCCAAAGATTGAATCATCCATGCCTATGTAATGAAGCCTCCATAAAAATCCTAAAGCACGGGGTGGGGGAGCTTACAGTTTTCTGAACAACTGGAGGTTTAGAAAGAATGACCTACTCAGGGAAGACAAAGGAGCTCGGCACCCTTTTTCCATACCTTGCACCGAGCATCTCTTCCATCTGCTATAACTGAGTTCCATCTCTGTTTAGAATAAAGTGGTAAGATGGTGAGTAAAATGTTTCTCTGAACTGTGAGCTACTGCAGCAAACTGAATGCAGGGAGGTGTCCTAGGAACCTCTAGTCTCTGGTGGGTCCTTCGGAAGCACAAGTGCAACTGGCATTTGAGGTGGGAGAAGGCGGTCTTGTAGGACTGAGCCCTTAAGGCGACTGATGCTATCTCTGGGTAAATATGTCAAAATTGGATTGAATTGTAGGACACTCAGCTGGTGTGGGAGAATTACTTCTTGGTGTGGGAAAACGCCCCCATCCCCGAACACACATGCACATTGGAATCGGATGCAGAATCTTTTAGTAGCATGGTTTGTTCAACCTGTGGACATTTTGGATTGCTTCTCATCTTTTGCTATCATAAATAATGCTTCAATGCATAGCCTGTGCATATCTTTTTGTATTTTTGCATACTGTCTCTCTGGGGTAGATTCCTAGAAGTGGAATTTTTGTGTCAAAAGTTGAGTGCGATGTAATCTTGCTAGATGCGAGCTAAAGCACTTTTTGAGAATTCATTCAAATCCTTTGTTCCTACTCCACTTCAGGAGAAGGTCCAGGCTACTGTGATGGGAAACAGGTGTTGGAGGTGATGCCTGAGAGGCTCTAGTGGAGAACCTGTCCCCTGAGAGGCCGGGGGGAGCTAAAACCAAAGGAGTGAGCAGGACAGGGAACCACACGGAAAGCCAAAGTCGAGAAGCCAGGAAGGAAAGCTAGGAGATTCCAAATAGGGGCCAGGAGGAAATATGGAAGCTTTCATCCAGGAATAGAAGTGCAGGAATAATAAATGCAAATGGGTTTGGAACAAAGGGGGAAAGGTCCAAGGTAATTAACCCAGAAGAGTGCTGCTCTTCCACATTCTCTTCTTGGCTGGCTGACAAGGAGTCACTGCACGTGTTTGTACAAGGACAACTAGCTGAATTCAGATGTGGTAGCTGCAATGCAGTCTCTACCTTACACGCCAAAGAGGCATGATGCTGTATCTCCAGGGGCAGAGCAATGAGGGTGGGGGGAAGACCACCTTCTTTAAATTTGCACAAAGGTGCCAAATGGCCCAACCAAACCTTACTCAGGTTGGCTGGGTTTAAGGGCTATGCAGAATGGACAACAATCATCCATCCAAAATGTCCTTCCACCAAAGTGGTTATATTCACTTCTTTCTTTATAATTTAGTTATATTTCAGGCTCTAATATTGTACTCTAGAACGATCTCTAGGAGGAAGGTGAGGCTAAGTTTTATGGTCTTTTGCATTTGAACCATAGTAAGGAGTTGTTTATTTTAACAAAACGGTTTATTTTAATACATATATTTTTTTTTAATGAAAATGGCTTTTAAGGAAGACTGTGACTGCCAACTGGTGAAACCTGTGTTATGAGAGGTGAGGCATGTTGATACTTTTGTTAATTTGGAGATGGGAGAGTCAGGAAAACAGCAAACCATGCATTACCTGGAGATGATATAGAGCTTTATTTAATGAGCTTTGAGCTTTAGAGCTGAGAAAGACAGGGAACTGAGGGCTGGCTTGACCATATGCTAGTTTAGATAAGTGTTCTGCAAACATTTCTGCTCACATAACCTCTAACCAGAATTTTTAAAAACTATGTAATCTTTCCTCTAACATGGTACTGGAAGTCCTTGCTAATGCAATAAGACAAGAAAAGAAGAAAAAAAGAAAAGAAAATGTGTACAGATTGGGGAAGTAGACATAAAACTGTCTTTCTTTACAGACAACATGATCATTTGTGTGGAAAATCTGGAAGAATCAACCAAAACACTCCTAGAACTAAAAAGCGATTTTTGCAAGATTGCAGGATACAAGGTAAATGTACCAAATTCAATTGCTTTCCTATATACCAACAATGAATAAGTGGAGTTTTAAATTAAAAACATAATACCAGGGGCGCCTGGGTGGCTCAGTGGGTTAAAGCCTCTGCCTTCGGCTCAGGTCATGATCCTAGGGTCCTAGGATTGAGCCCCGCATCCGGCTCTCTGCTCAGCAGGGAGCCTGCTTTCTCCTCTCTCTCTCTGCCTGCCTCTCTGCCTACTTGTGATCTCTGTCTGTCAAATAAATAAATAAAATCTTAAAAAAAACATAATATCATTTATATGAGCACCCCTAAGAATGAAATACTCATGTATAACTCTAACAAAATACATATGAGATAAACTACAAAACTCTGATGAATGAAATCAAAGAAAAAATAAATAAATGGAGAGATATTCAATGTTCCTGGATAAGAAGACTCGGTATTATCAAGATTTATATTCAATGTAACCTCAATCAAAATCCTAGCAAGCTATTGTACAGATTGATTCTAAAGTTTGTATGGGGAAGCAAAAGACCCAGAATCATCAACACAATATTGAAGGAGATGAACAAAGTCAGAGGACTGACACTAATAGGCTTCAAGACTTCCTATAAAGCTATAGTGATCAAGTGTGTTAATGGTAAAATAATAGACAGACGGATCAACAGAAAAGAATAAAGAACCCAGAAGTAGACTCACATAAATACAGCTAACTAGTCTTTGACAAAGGAGCAAAGGCAATAAAATGGAGCAAATATAGTTTTTTCAACAAATGGTGCTGAAACAAATGAACATTCATATATGAAAAAATAAATTTTGAAACAGACCTTATGTCTTTCACAAAAATTAATCCAAAATGGATCATAGGCCTAAACATAAAACACAAAACTCTAGAACTCCTCAAAAATAACAAAGGAGAAAACCCAGATGATCTTGGGTATGGTGATGCCTTTTTAGATACAATACCAAAAACACGATCCATGAAAGAAATAATTGACAAGTCGGACTTCACTAAAAATAAAAACTTCTGGTGGTGAAAGACAATGTCAAGAGAATGCGAGGACAAAGCATAGACTGGGAGAAAATACTTGCAAAGGACACCTCTGATAAAGAACTGTCATCCAAAATATACAAAGAACTCCCCCCACACACAAGATTTTATTTATTTGAGAGAGAGAGCATGAGCTGGGGAAGTGGGGTGGAAGAGGGTTGGGGAGAAGGGCACACAGGCAGAGAGAGAGGGAGAAGCAGGATCCCACAGAGCAGAGAGTTCAAAGCAGGCCTTGATCCCAGGACTGTGGGATCATGACCTGGTCTGAAGGCAGACACTGAACGGACTGAGCCACCCAGGTGCCCTACGAAGAACTCTTAAAACTCAACAACAAAACACAACCAAATTTAAAAAATGGACCAAAGACCTTAACAGACACCTCACTAAAGAAGAAAGACAGATGGTGAATGAGACTATGAAAAGAGGCTTGATGTCAAATGTCATTAGGAAAATGCAAATTAAAACTGCAATGAAATAACATGACATACCTATTAGGATTCCCAACGTCCAGAACGCCAAAATCCCAGTGAGGATGTGGAGCAACAGAAGCTCTCATACACGGCTGGTGGGAACGCAAAGCCACAGCTTCTTTGGAAGACAGTTTGGCGGTTTCTTACAAAGCAAAACATCCTTTTACCAGATGATCCAGCAATCATGTTCCTTGGTGTTTACTGTAAAACAACTGAGAGTTTCTGTTCACACAAAAACCTGCATACAGATGTTTATAGCAGCTCTAACATAACTGCCCAAACTTGGAAGCAACCAAGTAGTTGATGGACAGATAGGTAACCAGCGCTAATAACAAGTGAGCTAGCCATTATGAAAAGACCTGGAGAACCCTTACTAGCACATTTTTAAGTGAAAGAAGGCTGAGAAAGCTACATACTGTATGATTCTAACTATGTGACATTCTGGAAAACACAAAACTAGTGACAATAAAATGATAAGTGGTTGCTAGAGGTCAAGGATAGGTGGGGAGCTGAGGGAGTGGGGAAGAGAGGAAGAGGGAGAGCACAGATGTTTCGAGCAGTGAAAATACTCTGTATACTATTCTAATGATGGATCTGTGTCATTACACCCTTGTCCAAACCCACTGAACATACAACACTAAGAGTGAAGCCTTAGGTAAACTATGGATTCTGGGTGATTATGACATGTTAGTGTTCCTTAGCACAAAAAGTACCATTCTGGTGCGTGATGTTGGTCATGGGGGAGTCTTTATGTGTGTGTGTGGGAGCAGAAGGTATGGGAAATTTCTGTAGCTTCCCTTCCATTTTGTTGTAAACCTAAAACTGCTTTAAAAAAATGAGGTCTTTAAAAACAGTAAATTCTGTAAGCTTTCACACTTTTTACATGGATGTTTTGGTTTAATTGGTCAGAAGGAATATAATTTCTAGCATATTGCAAATATTGACATTTTATTTTTTTAAAGATTTATTTATTTATTCATTTATTTATTTATAGAGCGTGGGCAGGAGTGTGGGCAGAGGGAAAGAGAGAATCCCAAGCAGACTCCATGCTGAGCATGGAGCTCGATGGAGGGCTCGATCTCATGACCCTGAGATCATGTCCTGAACTGAAACAAGGAGCCAGAGGCTCAACTGACTGAACTACACAGGCGCCCCTTTATTTACTTTTTTTAAGTGAGCTCCATGCCCAGAAGTAGCCCAACGTGGAGCTTGAACTCACGATCCAGAGATCAGAACCTGAGCTGAGATCAAGAGTTGGACGCTGAACTGACTAAGCCTCCCTAATGCCCCCCAAATACTGAGATTTTAAATAAATTTGTTTTATTACTCTTTTAAATGTATTAGGTAGAATATAAATACCAAAGTGATTTGATATCCACCATCATCCAATGAAGAAATCATGACCAAACTTCTATTTTACAGTTTTTTTCCCATTATTCTTTTCTCTCATGAAATCATTTCCACTTCATTTCTCCTGTAGAATTTCATCTGTGTATAAGAAATTTTAATGCTTGAAAGCCTTTATTTTCTATCCATCCTATGTCTCTGCAGCAAAATATTTATATAACTTTTCTTCAATCCTATGATCATAAGGCTCAAACTATTAAATTTTCTCCTACATTGAGTTTTCACAAATCTCTTTATTGTTATAGTTTCCTGTACCTGATTGATCAAATGACACCAACAAATTTTATTACTTTGTAAATAAAAAAACATAAAGTTTTATCAAAGATGATTATTTTGATGGGCCAGAAGGAGTTTCAGAGTTTATGAAAGGAGGTTTGCAGGCATTGATTTGAATTGTTCTTTTACTTGACAAGGTGGATTTTTTTTCTTATCTCTCAGGGCAATGCACCATATAAACTATAGGAAGACTGAAAGTTTTGGTAAAGTGGGAAAAGAGCAATCCTGAAATGGGGAGCAGGAGAAGGGTCAGCCTGATGCGCCAGAGCAGGTGGTTACTTTCTCAGGAGGGTCAATGTCAAGAAAGAGTACAATTGCAAATAGATGATCCCTGGCCGAGGACCCCAGGCCAAGTCTTTGTCTACGTCCAGAGATGCGCACACCCCGATTGGAAGACCGCTGGCTCATGTGAGGTTAGGTGAGATCCTTTATCCATAAAATGGAGAGTAATAAAACCTGCCTTGGAGTTGTGAGGATGAAACAGGATGGCGTGTGAACTGCTCACACACATCATGCCATGTGAGCACACAGTAGGCAAACACCTTCGGAGTTGGATTTATTCTTTTGCTACTGTTACTGGCAGTAAACCTATCACTGATCATTAAGATAAGGGATAGATATTTGTTGCAAGTTTGCAACATACCTTTATCCCACTGAGTTGTAGTGGCCTGTTTTCTTATCCGTCTTCATTCCTGGACTTGCTGGTCCCTTGAGGTTGGGGGACTGTCCGTTGTCAACCATAGATAGCAGAGGATCTGACCACAGTAAGTGATCAGGAAATGTTTGTTGACTGAATTAATGTGATTTCTCCTAATAGTGCCTGTGCAACATTAAAACTAGAAACAGAAGTCATCTAAAAGAAGTGAAAACAGTTAGTTCAAATCTGGCACTTAAGAAAAATAGCTCTTACTCAAGCTGGTTCATTTTAGAGAAAGACACTTGGACGAAGAAGCAAAGAAAAAATGGGCCAAACCATTGTTTTTATTTGCACTGTTGCCCATGTGGGGCCATCACAAAGCTCTGGTTGAGTGTTTCCTTGGGCCTAAGGTCCACCATTTCCCCAAGGAGCTCAATGAAGACAAATTATTGTCTTGACCAAAAGAAAGAAAAGCTTAGCGAGCAAAGGAAGAATTCTTCATAAAAATTGTTTGAGAGTTAATATGCTCATGAATGTCCAATTAAGTGTATTTTATTGAATTGAAAGCTGTTATAGTTTCTACAGCTATAAAATCAGTCTCCTGATGAATTCCAGAAACACTTCTGGTTCTAAAATTATGTGTATGCATAATTTCATGCATTAGAATTACCATAGGCGTACCGTTAATGGCCAATTTTCACAAGACTACCACATTTTCACCAGCGGTTTTTTTTTTTATTTTTTTAAAGATTTTTTTATTTTATTTATTTGACAGAGAGAAAGAGATCACAAGTAGGCAGAGAGGCAGGCAGAGGGAGGGGGGAAGCAGGCTCCCTGCTGAGCAGAGAGCCTGATGCGGGCCTCGATCCCAAGACTCCGAAATCATGACCTGAGCCGAAGGCAGAGGCTTTAACCCACTGAGCCTCCCACCCACCCTCACCAGGGTTTTTTTAAAGTAGGCTTCACCCACAGCATGGGGCTTGAACTCACAACCCTGAGATCAAGAGTCACATGCTCTACCAACCAAGCCAGCCAGGAACCCCACCAGCTTCTTTTTTTATTCAAATATTATTTTACACAGCAGTGTAATGAATAGTAGTGCATTGAAAGCAGAAATATATTTTCAAGCGGTTGAAATGTTTACTTCATCACAAACTTATTTCTCTTTGGCTCGGTCTAATTTCTTTTAGATCTTTTTTTTTTTTTTTCTGTGTGTGTCTAATTTTTTCCCCTAGTTATAAATCCAAAATCTGCACAAGAAAATAAGCTCTGATTCACTGGAGTTTTGACGAATTTGGCAGATCGTACAGAACATGTAGGGGACAGTATAAAGCTGTGGATGTTGACGTCTGTGTTTTGCAAGCACTTCTGGGAGCGGACTGCGGACTTCTCAATCTGTATGATTAGGCAAGAAGTCATGTGGGTTTGACAACCACAAACCCTAAGGAACCCCGTGCTCCTCATGTTACCTGCAGATCATCACCCTTTTAATCTGTGCAAGAAATTCCTTGAAAAACTATTAATATTGTTGTGGAAAACCATCGGTGGCCCAGGTTGGATACTGACCTAGAGGTTGGGAAAATGTGTCTGGGACCCCTTCAGGGTGTGGCTTTTAGAAGGAATCAGGAGAATAATGACCCAGGTAATCTGGCCCAGGAGCTGGAATTTGAGGCTACCAGCTCTCTTGTTGCTTATCATTCTTCCTTATCTATCATTTAATAGCCAACCAACATTATTAACAAACCCATTGGGGTGTGTTAGGTAGGCGCTGGGGGCAGAGAACTATACTAAGAGCTATAAGCCCCACTCAGAATCAGAGCTATTCAAAGTGTGAATATTGTCAAAATTCGGCGTACCGTGAGGTGGGGTCCTGAGAGCCATATCTCATAGCACAGAGACTAGACTCTAACATAGCATCTTTGAGGAGAAGAGGCTCTGGCCATAGGTGATCAGGAAGCTGATCTGTTTCTAGGAACAGAGCCCTTTGCTTGTATAGGCCCCCACGTGAGTCGTAAAGACAGTCCAACCTTTAGCACTTCGGGTGGTTAGTGTGATGGTTAAACTACAGTAGTTAAACTTAAGGGTCAAATCATTCTAGATTATTCATATGAAAGAGCGGGTGTTCAGAGAACCAGCCCAATACCCCTGGAGGGTTTTTCATGAATGAAACCCCAAGATTTGGGAAGCAGGACTGTGCAGGAATCAGTCCAGACATTTAAAGCTGGATTCAGGGGTGTCTGGATGGCTGTCATTAGGTGTCTGCCTTTGGCTCAGGTCATGATCCCAAGGTCCTGGGATCAAGTTCTGCGTTGGGCTCCCTGTTTGGCAAGAAGCCTGCTTCTCCCTCTCACACTCCCCTGCTTGTGTTCCCTCTCTCACTGTGTCTCTCTCTGTCAAATAAATAAAGTCTTAAAAAAAAAAATAAAGCTGGATTCATTTAGAAACTGAGTATTTTGAAAGAGGTGAAGACCACTGAATTACTAATCTAATATAATCCCAAATGCCCAGATACCTTTTTTCTAGAACTTAATCCCAACTTTCAGTGACAAGCTGTAGGAAGAAGAGAAATAGGGCAATTTTAGCACAAAACCTGATGGTGGGGCCAGCTGCAGGCCAAGACTGACTTCTGCCAGCAGGATAAAGGGGCGCGGTGAAGAAGACTGAGAACAACAAAGTCCCTTACTGGACATTTATTTAAAGTGGGTGCTTAGCCAGTTCTTGGGACCTGGGATAAGGCAACAGTGTCCTGTGTTGTTTTAACTCAGTGAGCAACTGATTTATTGCTTGGGAGTTTTCCTCTGCTAACACCTGTTTAAAAAAAAAAAAATAAATAAAGAATCCCACTTCCCCTGCCACCTCTGCAGGCCTCACCCCATACACTTGCACCCTTCCTTCTAGAAGGCCACCCCACAGTGGAGTCGTATGTTGCTTTAAAAAAGACAGATGAAACCCAGCTAATACTTCATATCTATGTGCCATCTCAACTTCCTTTGGGCATGTGTGTATCTTGAAAGGTAAGACACATCTGTCTGAGATCTTAGCTCTTTGGAAATGATCTATATCTGGAGGTATTTAGGTGAAAATGGGAGTTTCAGATTTTTTAAGGTTCTTTTGTTTTTTCATGTTGGAGAAGTGGTTTTATTTTCTTGCTTTTTATTTTTTTAAATTCAAATTAACAAGCCATCTCTCTGCTAGAATTACAAAGCCACCTGGCTCATCAAATTCATCAAGGAGGGGCACCTGGGTGGCTCAGTGGGTTAAGCCTCTGCCTTCCGCTCAGGTCATGATCTCAGGGTCCCGGGATGGAGCCCTGCTTTGGACTCTCTGCTCAGCGGGGAGCCTGCTTCCCCCTTCTCTCTCTGCCTGCCTCTCTGCCTACTTGTGATCTTTCTCTGTCAAATAAATAAATAAAATCTTTTAAAAAATTCATCAAGGAATTCTTCCTCCGTAGGTAAACCAGCCCTCCCCCCGCCCAGCTAGTTCGGTATGTGTTCCTAATAACCACACACTTATTATTCCTTTTTTGTCCATCTGAACACACTGGCAAGATTATACAATGGATGTGTGTGCAGAGGAAAATAATTATTTGCCCAGCCCTAACATAGAGTATTATGACAAGAAGGCCATAACAACCAAGGAGGAGTTTATTTAAGTCTCTATCCCAGCAGATGCATATTCAAACCAATCTGTTGGGGGAATATCATGTCCAAATAGTGAAGATAAATTCTGGATGAGTGATTTCGAATTCTGGGCTTTGCCAGCAGAGCAGCCTGATGAGCCTGCCGTGAGCCTAGCACAGTCCTGTCCAATACGCTAGCGTACGTGAAGCTCCAAATATTCCCAAAAAGGCACCCGATTCCTCTCCCATCTTTGTTCGTCTCTGCCAGCCTTGCAATGCAACATTTTTTTTTCATCAAAGAAAAATTCAGTGCCTGGCCTGAATATCTTGATTTTTCACACCCATTTGTGTCTTGATCTCTGTGTTGTTCGTGGCTGCTCCTTCCTTTAACAGAGTTGTGGCCCTGCTGCTCACTGATGCACACTCAAACCCAAGTCTTTGAGACTTGGGTTGGGGGCCACAGATGCCGAGACTTGCAATCTTGATCGTACAGCTAATTGGGTTTACAGTTCTTGTTGTGCCCATGAGACCTGAGTGAGCCTTTAGACATTTATAATCTGGGATAAATTTTGTTGTTTCATTCAATTCGAAAGTCCAAGGGCTACTTTCTCTTGTAAGGGAGTTCTTGTAGTTATTGCTTTGTTTTTAATGAAATCATTTTTACTGTGCATTTTTAGTACAAAGTCAGCAGGCTCTTACAGAAACAGCGTATAAACAAGAACACTAACGCATCACATACCCAGGGCAAACACAAAGAATGAACATTTTCATACGTCGATAAAGATGCTGTGCTTTTTCTACAACATCATCTTTTTATGTAAAATTCTACAAATTAATCCAATTCGCAGAGTTTTAAAAAAAATCATCTTCTAAAATAATGTAGGTCTGGGGCTCCTGGGTGACTCAGTCGGTTGGGTGTCCAGCTCTTGATTTCAGCTCAGGTCATGGTCTCAAGGTTGCGGGATCAGCGGGCATTGGGCTCTGAGCTCAGTGCAGAGTCTGCTTGGGATTCATTCTCTCCCTCTCCCTCTGCCCCCTCCAGCCCCCATCCCTGCTCTTGCTCTCATAGGCTCTTTGTTTAAATAAATAGAGTCTTTAAAAATAAACAAATAAAATAATCTAGGTCTTATAAATATTTAATCACCTTTTCACATGTGTAATGTAGGACTACTGTGGTTTGAGAAAAATCGGATAATTATGATAGTACTTAAGTGTCCCTAAGAGTAGTCCCAGATGTCCTCCACAAAAGTACTTCACCCCAAGTTATTAGAGGTGTGTGAAAATCATGTGGTTTGTTTCTTGAAATGTCTATGCTTCTACTGATAATTTATAAATGCACTGTTAATGCAGTTCACATAATTTTTTGAAGCAACCTCTCTCTTCCAAACCTCTGTATGAAATCAAGTAGCTGTTTAAGAACTTTTAAATGTTATTGGCCAGACAACCAAAACTTCCTACCACCCTCTTGGGCCACTATCGTTCCTGAAGGCCCCCTTCACTCCAAATGTCTTCTTCCCCACGTGGCTGTCATGCTTGGCAATTCTGTTATTCCTGCTCTGGGTATATGCTAAGTGTTATGGGTCAGGGGTTGGCCCTCGAGGAGCTTGCTGCATGAGGGGGAAACGGCAATCAAAGCAAATCATTTCTTTGGCCTGAAGATTCCATCATAAGGCAGTCTGGCTAATGTGATCTCAGAAATACGGGATTCATGGGTGCTAATGGACGTGTGTCTGCGAATTCAGTGTACCTTCTCTCTGGTAAGCCAGGCTCCAGTCTTCCTTTTTCTTCCTCAAAGCCCCAAAGGCTGAACCTTTTTTCCTTTGCTTTCCTAAATTTGCTGCCATCTACATGGCCACCAACAATCTTTTCAGACGGTGGAAGAGAATGCAACCGGTCTAGGGCGCCCCCCCGCCAGCTTTCCTGTCACCTACCTGTCCCTTCCTCCCTTTCTTCCTTTCTTCCTCCCTCCCTCCTTCCTTCCTTCCGTTCTGTTTTCCTTCCCTCCAAGATTTTACTGGATTCACTCTAGGGAAACCGACAGAGCTTTTGAAAAATAACAAGAGGAACAAAATTGGAGATACTCCAGGAATCTTGTGACTTCCTCATGGTAGTCATTTCTGCATGAGTGTTTCTTCACTTCCTGTCCTTGGGTTGTTGTGAAAGCAGAGCTGAGTGGTACAGGGCAGAGCCTCTGGGACCAGACCACGTGTTGGGATCTGGATGCTGCCACCCATATGACCTTAAGCAAATAACTTAACCATTCTGTGCCTTGGGTTTCTCATCCATAAAATGTAGATAAGAGGAGTACTTACCTCATAGGGCCCTGAGGGTTTAAGGAGTTAATTATCTGTAACATATATGAACAAGTTATAAATACCATGTAAGTACATTAGCTGTCATTACTTTTAAAATTCGGGAAATCCCAGGTGCCTTTTGGTTTGGCGATGACTTTTGCCATATTTAAGTGCCACAGTTCTTACATCCCAGAGGTACCCCCAAATTTCTCTCATAGAAACAGAAAATAAGAGTAGGTTATACCTTCACTGAACTTTTATCAGATTTTGCCTAGGTCTTTTTTGCAAAATAAGATAGGCTAGGAGAACCACACCAGTGGAAGTGGCAGGAAGTGGAAACGTTTTCTGACTCAAATCCTACGACAGGCAGCCACTATCCCCACCAGTTATGGGGATTTAGGAGGGATGTACAGGCCAGAGCCAAGACTGGGCTCTAGATTCTCCAAGGAAAAGGAGGGTCTTACTCTTTAAATACCCTTGGCATTTGGCCCTTCTTGTGTTCTGAATAACTATATCTTCATCCTTGTGCCAGTCATTCTGTTTCATGATATGGAGAATGAAAAAAATACAACTTCACATATGTGGCTCTTAGAATTAGCTTATTATCTAACAATTTGATCAATAGGGCACTCTCTTTTTTTAATTTTATTTTTTTATTTATGGGAGAGAGCACAAGCAGGGGGAGTGGCAGGTAGAGGGAGAAGCAGGCTCCCTGCTGAGCAAGAAGCCCAATGTGGGACTTAATCCCAGTACCGTGGAACCGTGACCTGAGCCAAAGGCAGACGCTTAACTGACAGAGCCACCCAGGCACCTCAGTAGGGCACCTCTCAAAAGCATAATCGAAACACAGCGATAAAGAGCTGTCATTCAGGTTTCCTGACTTAGCTAGAGTTAAGAAGAGTGTTCCTGCTTTCATTCAAGGTTATAAAGTCCTTCTTTTCTGACTAAAGTGTTTGTCTCACACACAGTTGGAGGTATAGCTTTTTAAATAAATAAATAAATAAATAAATAAATAAATAAATAAATAAATAAAATTGCTACAAACATGTGTGTTCAGGGTGCCTGGGTGGCTCAGTGGGTTAAGCCTCTGCCTTCAGCTCAGGTCATGATCTCAGCGTCCTGGGATCGAGCCCCGCATCGGGCTCTCTGTTCAGCAGGGAGCCTGCTTCCCCTGCCCTCTCTCTGCCTGCTTCTCTGCCTACTTGTGATGATCTCTCTCTGTCAAATAAATTAATAAAAATATTTTTTAAAAAATCAGTTAAACATGTGTGTTCAGGCTTCTGTGCAGATCTTTGTATAAGTACCAAGGAGCGTGATTGTTGGATCATTCGGTAAGGGCATGCTTAATTTTGTAAGAAACTTTCATACTGTCTTCCAAAATGTTTGAACTGTTTTGTATTCCCTCCAGCAATGAAGACGCATTCCTGTGGCTCCACATCCTTGCCAGCATTTGGTGGAGTCAGTGTTCTGGATTTTGGCCATTCTAAGACGTGTCTCTTGTTGTTTCCATTGGCAATTCCCTGATGACATATGATGTGGAACATCTTTTTATGTGCTTATTCGCCATCTGTGTATCTTCCTTCCTTTTCATTGAGGTATAATTGACGTTAACATTGTATTAGTTTCTGGGGTGCAACATAATGATTCCATATATGTAGACATTGTGAAATGATCATAATAGTCAAGTGAATATCCATCACCACACATAGATAAACAAATTTTTTTTCATATTGAGAACTTTTAAGATTAACTCTCTTGGCCACTTTCAGATATACAGTATGGTATTGGTAACTATAGTCACCTTGTGGTATATGACATCCTCATGACTTATTTATCTTATGATTATTAGTTTGTACCTTTTGAGTCCCTTCACCCATTTTGCACCCCCCTCCCGTCCTCCTCCCTGGTCTCTGTCAACCACGTATCTGTTTTTCTGTATGAGCTTGTTTTTAGATTCCACATATATAAGCATATTTCTCTGTCTGACTTATTTCACTTAGCACCATGTCCTCAAGGTCCATCCATGTGGACCTACCTTCAATGATTTCCCTAAGCCCTCAATCATTTTTAAAAAGTAAACCAATTTCTAAGTGTATTAGAGGTTGGTATTTCCTAAAAGTATTCTAGGTTCAGTCAAATATATTGATGTGCTGTGATGAGTTAACCTTCTGTGTCAACCTGACTGGGCCACAGGGTGCCCAGACATTTGTCAAACATTATTCTAAGCGTGTCTGTAATAGGGTTTTTGGGTGAGTTTAACATTTGACTTGGCAAACCCAGTATGCAGATTGCCCTCCCCAGGGTGGGTGGGCCCAATTCAATCCAGGGAAGACCTGAATACAAGGGTCTGAGCCGCCCACAAGTAAAAGGGAGCTCCTCCTGTCTGATGGGCTTGAGTGGGGACTCATCTTCTCCTGCCTGTACATTTCAACTGAAACATTACTCTTTTTGGGTCTTGAGCCCATCAGCTTCCAGACTGGAACTTAACATGACCAGCTTTCCCAGGTCTTGCGCTTGCCAACTCACACTGTGGATCTTGGGATGTGTCAGCCTTCATAGTCCCATGAACCAATCACTTAGAATAAGTCTCCTTTTGTATTAATATACACACCCTAGTGGTTCTGCTTCTCTTAAGAACCCTACTACACATGCATTTGGAAATTGCCTCTTTGTTAGCTATGATGGGGGGAACCTGGCCAGGTAGACCAGAAGCTGCTAGATCTAGCACTTAGTGGGGGCGGGACATGGCTGAGATTGGGCAGTGATGCTGGGGTGGGCTGCCCCATCCATGGACACGTGGTCAGAAGGGCAGAATCACGTCTACCCAGTTCCCCAGGGTCTGGCATGGTGCTTACACAACAGCATTATTTGTGAAAGGAATGAAGCTTTCAGCAACCTTCCAGGGAACACCCTCCTCCATTTGAAAGTTTTCTCACTAAATATTTAAATGTTAAGTTGAAGCACCTTTACTGATGGGGACAGGTATTTGATTTAGCTGGGGGTGGGAGATAGTAGAGTGCAGGGGAAGCAAACAAAGGAATTTAAGCAGAATAGTAATCTGACTTGGGGTGGTGAGGCATAAAGGGAAACTGGCTGGGGGTTGGGGAGACCAGTTATGATGACAGCAATAGGGCTGGACAAGAGTAGATGAGCCCCTGGGCTGGTCTGGGTGGTAGGGACTGAGGCAGGACCAATGGGACTAGTGATCACTAGCATGTGGTCACGAAGGAGGGCAATGCCAAGCCTGACTTCCGAGTTCATCACTGGAGTAAATGGGCACTCTTCTCTGAGGTAATTTAGGGAGAAGAACAGATATTGGGCAGGATATGATGTCTGCCATTTTGGATGTATTCTATTTGAGGCAACTGGGACTTGTTCAGTGGACAGTTGCATTTTGTATAGGGGGAACAGGAGATGGTCAGGACTAAGCAATGGGATCGTGGGTTACTAGCAGAGAGGTTGTAATCGAAGTTGGAGAGATTGAGTAGAACATGAGAAGGGCAGGGAAAGAAAAATGCAACACCGAGAGCCACAACCATTTAGTGAGACACTGAGGCAGAGGAGGTCACAAAGGGGATGAGAAGGAAAAAAAATCAGAGAAGTAGAAAAGAACTGGGAGAAAATGGAGTCTCAGAAGCCAGGGGAAAGACGAAAGAAAGAAAGAAAAATTTCCCCAGCTTCTCACTTCTCCCTGCAGACAGGAGGCCCTTGGCACCCGCTGAGTTCTCTCCAGGCAGAAATGCTTCCTTGGGAGTCACTGGTGACATCACCTCTAGGTTTCTCTCCCATGGGATTCTCAGCCTTCTCTGGATAAAGCATTTCTCCCCTGGGCATGGAGGGCCCTTCTCCAGTCACATGGCTGTGGCTCTGGGGGTCAAAGGCCCTCCTGGTCCCCACTCAGCTATTCAGGGTTCTGTTCTGCCATAGCCAGCCTGGGCAGTCAGGGTGCCAAAGCTCCAGGGGAATGTGTGATAGAGTGAGGGGGCATCGTTCCCTCCCCTTTGAGCCACAGTTTGTCAGAGGTGTGGTATTTGTTGATGGGATCTCCAGGTTTGGGGCATCCACTGGTGGAATATTCTAGAAACACTCACTATAGTATGCTGAAAACTCCTACTTCCTTCCAATGACTATGTGTTGGTAGCTTAGGAGTTTGTTGTACACTCAGTTCCTTTTCTCAGATTGTGCTCTCTCCTGGGAGGCCCCTGCAGATATGACTTCTGTGGGAAGGCCTGTCGCATTCCTCCCACTTGTCCAGATCCAGCCAGCAGTAGCCAGGGCTGGAGTCTCAGCTCCGCAGCTCCTCGGATCCCGTGAAACCATTCTCTGTTGGATCTGTGCTGCCACTTTGGCAACAGATGTGAGCCTCGCCAGTGGACACTAGAGGCCACGCACGGAGCAGGATGAGCTCCCGTCTACATAAGGATAAGGCCTGGTGTGGATGAGTGGACGCCTCAGTAGTTAGAAGTTCATTCTTCACCTCTGCCAGATACTTTCACTGGAGTCAGACTCCAGCAAGCCAATGAATCCAATGGGAAACTAAGAGTTCTAGACCAAAAGAACAGACAAATTCTTTCAACAGGCTAGGCTGTGAAGGAGAGAAGAAAGATGTAGATGGTAGGCAGCTATAGGCAACCATGAAGTTAAACTTGGGTTTTTTTTTTTTGTTGTTGTTGCTGTTTTTACAGTGGGAGAAGTTTGAATGGAAAATAAATACCATAATTTATTTGTCTTCAGTTTACACTCCCTTCTGTTTTTGTGGTCCAGTTGGTTCTCTTACATTATTTACTGAGTCTATACCAAACATACGATGATTTTCTGTAACTTGTACAAATCCAACAGCAACAGCCATGATCACTTGGGCTTCTTTGGTGTTTTGTCCTGTTCTGACCTGGGAAAGGGAGCGGCCAAGGTGCCATCAGGATACGGTCTTTGGATGCATGGTGGCATTGGGAGCACAGTCCCTCGCTACACAGACCCTCTGAGGAACCGGATCTTCAGCTCTGAGGCACGTGGAGAGAAGAGGAAGGCAGGGCTTCAGGGTGCTTCTTGTCACCCTGCTGCCACGAAGGAGATGGGCCACAACTGGCCTGGTTCAGGGGTCACAGAGCAGTCTTAACTGGCTGTTAAGACCAGCTCCCTGTTTTGCTCATTTTCTGGTTTTACATTTATATTTCATTTTATTATTATTAAGATTTTATTTATTTATTTGACAGAGAGAGATCACAAGTAGGCAGAGAGGAGGCAGAGAGAGAGATGGGGAAGCAGGCTCCCCGCTGAGCAGAGACCCTGGGACCCAGGACCCTGGGATCATGACCCGAGCAGAAGGCAGAGGCTTTAACCCACTGAGCCACCCAGGTGCCCCTCATTTTATTATTTTAAAAAGAAAATTTTGTAGTTGACACAGCATGTTAACATTCGTTTTCGGTCTGCAACCAGCTTCCTGCTGGCCTCCCCACTTCCTGTCTTCTCCCTGGCCCTCTCTCCGCCCCCAGCTGCAGGCTCCTGTCTTTCAGCTGGTCTTTCCGCCTCACTTTCTCCTGTGGGGGCAGCAGTGATGATTTTTTAAGCTCTTTTCCTCCCCCACTTGGAGTACAATTTACCGGACATGAGATTCACCGTATTAACCATTTTCAAGTGCCCAATTCAGTGCCTTCTAGAATATTCACAAAGTTGTGGGCCCGTCACCACTTTGTAAATTCCACATTTTTGCTTTGACCTTTTAAGCCCACGGGAAGGAGGGAACGGGTGAACCTCGAGAAGAACAAGAGTTCTAGTGTCCAGAGGCATTCACGGATTGGAGAGGGAAGCCCCTTGTTTTGTACTTTCTATTTAAAACTTTTTCCCCCTCGCAGGCTGTGTAAAGAAAGATGGCTTTATTTAGCATCTTTATTTATGTACTAATTCCACTTCATTCATTCAGCATATTTAGAATCTCTTCGAGGCTAGTTAGTACTGATGACCCAGAGGTGAGTAGAGTAAGTGGTCACTTTTGCGGTTCGGGCTGTGGAGTAGATGACAGGAAGACAACCATTCTGGGAGTCAGGGGCGGTTTCTCTGAGCTATTGGTGTTGAGGGTGAAGCCTGGAGCTGAGTAGGGTCAGCTGGGAAGGGTGCTGTATCCAGCTATTAGTTCAGCTATGTGTGGACAGGGCAGAGGAAGCTGCATGGGGTGAAGACACGGGCAGGAAAAGGAATGACAACCTTGAGGACCTAGGATCCAGTGAGGCTGAAGCACCAGGAGCTATGGGAGAACGGAGCAAGATGGTGCCAGGTGGGGGGTAGTCTCACAGTAACTTACCTCACAAATGAGAATCCATAGAAGAGGTTAACATGGTGATGACAGGATCCATCCACTATGTGGAAACTGGCTGGGAGGCCCTTATAGGGTGAGGAAGGGAGACTGTTTGAGTTAGGATAACAGTCATGAAGATGGGGAGGAGGGAAGAGATTTCAGCGACATTAGGGAGGTAGACTTGGCAGGAAAGGAGATCTTTATGCTCACTTAAGCAACAGGGTGAGTGGTGAGATAGGGAACTCTGGTGAGAAGTTTGGAAGGAAGGGTCACAAGTTCACTTTAGGACAGGTTGACTTTGAGGACGCATCTGTGTGGAAAGGTCAAGGTCATTAGTTTGGGATATCTGGCAGCTTAGAGGACAAGCCATGGCCAGAGACAGAAAGGTAGAAGAGGCAGGAAGTAACCATAAAATCATCCTTCATGTACGGATATCAGAGTGTCTATTTACCTGTCTTTCTTCCTATCTCAGTGATTCTCAATTTTGTTTGCCCATTCCTAGACTGCAGGTACACTGCTCTTCCCAAGAACATCTCTTATGGTGTACAGGGATTCACCCTCTCTACACCCTCCTTGAGGGTGGGATGGTGTTGCTTATCTTTGCATCCCCAGTGTCCAGAACACATTTTAAGAAACTCACTAGTTTTCTGACTGACGACTGACCAACAGATCACATGAACCAATGATCGCGTTGGAATCCACATAAAAGCACCAGTCCAAGATAATGGTTGACATCAGTCTCCAATGTTGCAGTACCCATTGTTAGAGTTATTATAATCTTCAGTTGTTTATAAGAAAAATACAAAATCATACAGGACATCAAAATGAGAGCAGCTTAAAAAGTACACCATTAAGATATATAAATGGAGTATCACAGAAATTCAGTCGTTTAAAAGCATCGCCTTTATCAGCTAAAGAAATGTCCTCCAGGAAGCTTCTGAGGGCGTGCCTCAAAGGAACAGGGGTCATTGGTTGTCACATAACATGGAAGAGTGTGGCTCAGCTTGGGAAGTCAAGAGAAGCTACCCCCCTTTTTAACATTTCCAAAAGCGTTTTTTGGAAATCATTTCATCTCAAGTTGCACTGTTGACTGATGACTTCAGGTCAGCTGTGGAGCTGGTTTCTACAAGGCATCCTCAGCCAAGCACAGCTCCAGGAGGGAAGAGAACAGGCTCTTGTCTGTTGTGGGCTTTGAGGTGGGAAGCACCCCACTGGGGTCCCCACGCACCCCAAGGCTTCAGCAGGCCCAGCACAAGGGTTAGGATCATGGCCATGAGCTTCTCTACACACCAGGGAAGCAAGACTTGCCCTCATCCATTTATACCCAAATGCACAGGCTTCAGTCTGAATTCCTAAGCAGGAAATCACGCAGCAAATCAGGGTGACCATTTCTCTTCCCTTCTTTGGGCGAACGTAGTTATGTGTGTTTCAGTTACAAGGGTAGGAAACGGTTTGAACAATATTAGGCCCAAAGTGTCATTAAATTATGAAAAATGACCCAAAGCATCGTTTCTGCTTATGTAAGTGAGCAGAGGAAGCTGATGTTAGTCCATACCTGGGAGGGAGAGGGCCGTGGGCGCAGCAAGGAAATCTGACTCAGAAACAAGTGAATGGCTCTAAGAGAAGAACCCAAAGCAGAAACCTGGGCTGCAGGAAAGGGAAAGTATAGAACAGGAAGGGCAGAAGCGGAGAAGGTTATAAGGAGGATGTGGTCTTGGTTCAAAACAAAATATCTATTGCTTTAAAAAAAAAACAAAACAGGAAATCTGCTAGACCTTAGTAATGAATGTTGTTTTTAAAAGAATATGTTTTTACTTAAAAGAATATATTTTAAAAGAATATATTTTTGTACTTAAATTATACAGGAAGAAGCAAGCTAGTGCTCGTGGTCGACGGCTGCTGTAACTGAGAGTGATGCCTTTGCCTTTTTGCAGGAAGGTCACTGTTGCTCACAGCCACTTCCCTGAATACGGAAGAGCACCGCTAAGTCGAAAGAGAGAAAGAGCAAACATCCACAAACAGCGAGCTCTAGAACTACATGGAGGAAAAATCTCACTGACTAATTCCCAGAGCCTGGACCTATTCGGAGAGCAGGCTGATCACACAACTGACAAGAGGACGAAGGGGCTACTGGACCCTCATCTCAGCTCTGCCAGCCTCCTTCTGGAAAATAACTGAGCTCTTCCCATCTTTCATCATTGTAGGTGGCAAACTATAATGAATGCAAGGTTGGTTCTGGGCTGGTCTTACTTAGGACAACAGCCAAACCAGAAAGGATGTGTGTGCCCATTTTATGCTCCAGGAGAGGGCAGCACCACATAAAAATTACTCTCAAGGAGAACCTGAAATGTACTCTCTTCTATTACCACAAAATTTCTATGTTGTTGAATGATTGTTACTTGGTACCACTAAAATGGGTGCCTTCTCCGTACAGGGTGTCTAGAAGTATTGGTGGGGGCACCTGGGTGGCTCAGTCGGGTAAGCGTCTGCTTTCAGCTCAGGTCATGATCCTGGGGTCCTGGGATGGAGTCCTATATCCGGATCCCTGCTCAGCGGGGAGTCTGCATCTCCCTCTCCCTCTGCTTTTCCCTCTGCCTCTCTCTCTCATGAATAAATAAATAAAATCTTAAAAAAGAAATATCGGTGGGCAATCCTGGCAAACAACTGAAGCCCTAACCATTTTAAGTCTTATAATTGAAGGAAAGCCTGGCTTGAGTCTCTCCCAAGAGCCTTCCTCCTCGTGTATGTATCTTGGGTGTGTGTGGTGTTTATTATGGCTTTGCTTCCCTTTCTCACGTGAAATCTCCACATTTTGTATTGGAAGCAAATAAACTGGGCTCATAACATAAAGCCTCACTACGTAACACAGCAGTACGCAAGTGCTGTTTGAAAGACTGTATCCTGGAACGTAGCTAAAGTGATTTCATCTTTCTACTGGCAAAAAGACCTCATCATAAGCAGTTTCATTAGTAGCATGGACAATTTAACCAAGATCCCCAGAACATATCATGGGAAAAACTCTTACGTATTAATGAACTTACATTTTAACAGTTATTTGATCAATTAATTATCAAGTGATTTCCTTCCTTTCCACTCCCACTTTCGTGAAGTCTCAGCATATTTATGCTGTTACAGTATTTGTGCTAAAAAGTTATTTATTTTAGAGAGAAAGAGAATGACCCAGGAGGGGTAGAGGAGAGAATCCTCAAGCAGACTTTCTGCTGAGCTCAGAGCCCCAGACGGGGCTTGATCCCATGACTCATGAGATCACGAACTGAGCAGAAACCAAGAGTCCAACACTTAACCAACTAAGTCACCCAGGTGTCCTGCTCTTACAATATGTATTTGTTGAAAATTAACTTAAAAAGTATTTTGGGTTATTACACAAATGAATTCTGGTTTTATTTCTGTTGAAGATTACTCTTTGATATGCCTGTATGTAACAGAGACAAAAGTCACCCTACATTTAATCAAAGTCTAGAGTCCAGATGAACTTGTATTTAAGAAAACTTCTTGGCTGAATTTCTGTCTGCTAATATATTTCTTTTCTTTTTTTTTTTAAGAATTTATTTATTTGATAGATCGAGTGATAGGAGAGAGCGCACAAGCAGGGGGAGCAGCAGGGGGAGAAGGAGAAGAGGGGGAAGCAAGCTCCCTGCTCAGCAGGAAGCCTGATGCGGGACTCGATCCCAGAGCCCTGAGATCATGACCTGAGCCAAAGGCAGAGGCTTAACCCACTGAGCCACGCAGGTGCCCCTCTGCTAATGTATTTCTAATAATTCAAACTTACCATAAGGTAAATGCCAATCGCTAGAGATGGCAGTATGTGCAAATAACGGTAGAATCAAATTCAAACAGTACAGTCATGTCAACTCCCCTATTTAAAAAAAAAAAAACAAAAAACTGTCTACCCTGCCATTTCCCCCATGCAATTATAAACAGGAATTTTAAGCTTTCATAGCTAGGATTGGAAATTATTCTCAATGAGGTCTTTGGAAGTAATGATGCCAAATGGGGGGATTGGGGGGTGGGGGGATGACTCTGTGGTCACATGCTTTTCCCGAAATTCCTGAATTTGACCGTAAAGGAGCCCACACCACTCCACCCATACCTGAATCCCCTGAATTCTGTCTTAACATTTTTTATCTAATTCAAAGTTAAGTTCAGCAGACACTTAGGAACAACAGCCATGTTGAAGATACATATGTTGATAAGTTCTGTTGAAAGTCAGTTTTGAAATTGAAAGTTTGAGTTTGGAATTGGAAATCTGCCCCCCAGAAGCAGTGCCAACAGGGATGTGCGGACACACGTTCCCAAGCCAGCTTACAAAAAACTTTAAATTCAGGAACTTGTGAAATCAGTTCTAAAGAGACTGATCTCCATCTATAACTGTGTTTCTGTGGGAAAATTTGTCACAGTATTTTCCAGATTTCACATCTGGGATATTAATTAGGACCTTAAACATTTTTTAAAACTTGCAGGTGTGGCCCTAATAGAAGGAAATTTAGAAGCCCACCTCCCCCCTCGCTACTGTTCAAAGCACTGGGGGGAGGGCGGAGGGGAGTTCTGTGACTTGCCAGGGTCAATAGAGCTGGGCACCCACTGAGCTGGGAACTCCAGGGGTAGGGAGAGGGGAAGACCAGGGAAGTTGGTGGGGGCAGCAGCAGAGGCAGGGCAGGGTAGTGGGGGTGGTATTATTCCAATCCTCTCCTCCTTTAGGTTGCTCTTTCTTCCCATTGCACCTCTTTTCTGTGTGAATTGGAGGCGGAGGAAGTCTCTGGAAATAAGGGAAACCTCCTGTCCTCCCCCCACGTCCACCCCCTAACAGGAATGATGGCTGGGGGTAGGGGTGGCGCTACCACCTGTTATTTTGGGTCTCTTTTTGGGGGAGGTGGTGACCTAGAGGCTGGAGGAGGAAGGAGCAGGCTGAGGAAAGGGAGGCAAAGGGCTTTTCCCTCCCATCTCCCTCCCTCCCCACCCCCCCCCCCCCCCCCGCCCCTTCTACCTGGTCAGAACCCCCCCACAGCCCGCTAGTGCTGAGCTGGGGTGACCAGTCTGCTAGGATAGAGATGGGCAGGGGGGAACTGTAATAAAAATGTGAAGTTCCCCAGCAGCACGGAGAGGGAAGGGACTTCCTGTGGCACCTGGCCAGGCAGCAGTCGGTCGGACATTTGTCAGGCTCCCTGTATCCCAAGGGTGGCGGGACATAGGTGACAGCATCCCCCACTGGGGGTCCATACCATACTGCATTGAATAATCACAACACTTTTCTGTTCCCCTTCCCTAACAGGTCAGGAACGAATGCCGAAAGCTCATCTGTATTTTCCCACAGCAAATTTTGGGCTAACGTATTGGGGGAGGGGCGTGTCACATGTAAACTTAATGAGAACATGGAACATAAAATCAAATTCCTACAAGACTGGAGCCCCCTTAATGAGTTCTGTACGGTGCCTAGAGCAGGGCTGACGATAAATATTTAACAACCCCTCATTGGACATCAACTGCAGAAGAACCTATTTTTAAAAATCTCCACCTTTTATTACTTGCTGCTCCTTTAAATACATCCTGTGATAAACCTGACATTTATCGGATCAGTCAGACAAGGGAAGATGAGCTGGGTGCAAAGAACCCTGGATGAGAAGTGATGAGGAAATCTCCGTAGCTTTTCCTAGCTTAGAGTTTACATTTGATAGTGAAGCTGACTGTATATATTAGCAACCTAATAAAAACCACTGAAACCGTCCATGGAAAAATACGTTGGTGGTTGAGAAAATAATTTTCTTTTGCGTTAGTCCTAATCTTTTTTTGGACTCCCATCAATGCTCTTCGTCATTTTTGCTTATTTGAATGGAGGGTGTATACAGAATCCCACCAAACTGTAACAAGTGCCTTAATTTTCTGAACCCACAGCCAAAACCAAATAGTGCCTTTTCTGGAATTTTCAAGCAAGCCTTGTATCTGTTACCCTATAAAAAATCGAGAAAATTGGATCTCTCCAGTAACAAAACCTTCCATCCTCCACACTTCACCTCCCTTTAAACCATCAAATAAGAACATCAGATATTGCTTGACCCAATTTTTCATTTGGTTTAAAATCCTTTTAAGTGTGGATTTTGATACCGATTCCCTGTTCTTGGCTAAACGTTATGTAGTGTTTGTCAGTGGCCCTGGACAGGGGCTAGAAGACTGGTTATACTTCAACCACGGGCCAGGTGATTTTTATTTATTTCTTAACTGAGCTTGATCTCAGGGGTGAAACATTCAGCCTTATCTAAAAGACATAAAAGTAAATATTAAGTTAATTAAAAAAAAATCTTGGGTGACAAAGGGCATTTTTTGGTACTCTCTTTGTCAAACACCACGCCCAAGGTCCTTATTCCCCTGCTGATTCTGGACTCTGTCCTCCCACCACCAATTTTGCATTTCTTGGAAAAAACACTTGAACGAATGCCATTTTTGATAGTGTGCAGGTTACCAAAGTATATCAATAAAAAAGATGGCACATACGTCTGAAGGTGTGGCCCATAATACCAACATCCTGCCACTTCACCTAAGTACTTTATGACTGAAAAAGGTACAAACTAGGTAACTTCTCTGTGCCGTTTTCTTGTAAGCTGTGGGAATGCTGTCCATCATGAAGGATCCCACGGGGGATGATCGCATGGGACCATCAACAATCCTAGTTCTTATTTCAGGCTTCCACAGCATTGAAGGGAAAGGGCAATTTTATTTTCATCATGGCATGAATCCATTCCGATTGTAGTCTTCGACCCCAGTCCCTATAGGAGTCTACAAAGTATCTTTCCTGGTTCTGGATTCAGATATTAAATTAAAACCGATGTGCAAAACTAAACAAACAAAAATCCACCACCAAAACATAGCCTAACCCTCCAAAAAAAAACCAAAAAAACAAAAAACAAAATAACAAAACCCAGCTTTGGGGAAAACCCATGTCCACGGTTCCATGTCCTTATCCTAAACTCTTTAAAAAAAAAAAAAAAAAAAAAGAACAGATCCCCATTCCTCCTTAACCTGTGGTTGTCTCCAGGTCCAAAGAGGCCAGTGCGAAGAAGCAGAGGTCTAGAAGTTCCTGGGGTGGTCTCCACGCCCCCTCTTGGGCCACTCCTCATCCACCCACCTGTGCAGGACCTTCTCCACGTCGGCCCTGTGGTACAGCCTGCACAGCTCCATCAACTGACCCACTGGCCTCTGGCTGTTCCGCAGCAAGAACTCCAGGGTGGGGCTCTGAGGCCTCTGCTCCAGGAAACACAGTTCATCATAGGGCATGCCCCATTTGCTGGCAAAATTCCTCCAGTTTTTTACTGTCGGGTGACATGGATCCAGCTTTATCCTGATGACGTCAAGTAAGTCCTGATCATTGAGTAAGTCACTTATGGTCGGAGCCCGGAGAGAGCAGGAGGGACAAGTACAGTTCTCCTTGCAGGACTCGCCTTTGCTTACATCTGCGGGGACAAGCAATACAGCCCACAGGTCAGCCAGAAAGTGACCGCGTGTGTCCATCTCTCCCGTCCTCGATTATCCTGCTCACATGCCAACAGCGCCGGTGCGCGTGGATCCTATCGATACTCAGATACCTTCAGGATACTCATTCCTAGAGCCTCGCACAACAAATGGGGGCATTCTTGACAGCCAAGGGATGGGGGGCTTTGCTGGAAGCACCAGTGGGGTTTTACATAGCTAGGCTCCCTTTCTTTTGGAGGCTGAGTCTCACATGGTGCATTTGCAAGGCTGCTGGCTGGAATGTGGGTTCTGAGGAGCGGGGCTGTCTCTGGGGGTGGGTCCCCGGCGGGAGTCACACTCCACGGTCCCACAGGTAAACCAGCCCAGACTTGCCCGAACCTCCACTCTTACCCCTTACAAGATACAAGTCAGCCCTGACAGCTTTTTAATGCCAAACACCGCACAATGGGGTAGGAAGGATTGCACAGCTCTTTAAAAGACCTTTAAACACACTCACACATTGAAAACTGGAATATCTACTCCATACACATGTTTGAAACGGAGTGACTGATAACTGATAATGCCAGAAAACTTACTTTTTTAGATTTATGGCCACCTTATCATTTTGCCTTTATCTGCGTTTTCTTCACCCATGGGGCTTCACCATGGGGCTCCCTTTGAAGGGGAGCCAATGCCCTGAGGTGGGTGCCGTGGGATGGACGAACAGGAGGCTTCTGAGATGAGCCTCATCAAGAAGGGCACAGCCCCAGCCCAGAGGAAGGGCAAGCATTCTCCCATCAGTCATCTTTAGCCTCATTTCAAGGAAGCATGTTAGGGGGAGGATGAAGGAGGAGGGAAGAAGTGCTGGCAAGTCATTTACAATTAAGTTGTTAAGTGGTGTTTGCACAACATGGCAAGGGGAGTGTCTTAACTTCTGCATCAGCACTGGGGCTCCCGACCCTTCTGACCGAGCATTGTAACAGCCAAAGGCTATGCCAGAGATCACTAGCTTGGAAGATTCCGGGAGGCTGGTTACAATGACCTTAACTATACTGAGCCCTGGACTTCCCCATTTAGGAAAGGAAAGAATTTGGGGAAAGGGAGTGTCTTCGGTGATCCAAAAGTTGAGGACCAGCCACCTGGAGGGAAGTACAAATGACAAGATGACAAGAACCATAAAAATCCTGTTCCTACTCTTTGACCTACTCACATTACTTCTGGGAATGCAGCCCAAGGAGATAATCTAGAATATGACAGATTTTAATTACAGTCCATTTTATTTTAAAACAAACGGCAAAGCTAAGGGACAGTGGAATAAATTATTGTAATTTATAAATTAATTTATAAATAATTATATATATAATTATATATATGTAATATATATAAATTATATATATATAAATAATTATAAATTATTGTACTTCTTGATGGAATTTTATTGAAGTACCTATGAAGACTATGCAGGGACCCAGAAAATGCATGTGCTGTAATGTCAAGTGAAAAACGCAAGATGTACATAATGTGTGTCCTTGATGTTAGGACTATGTGAAAACTCTGTTACTATTACTACAGAAGGAAATGCACAACAATAGTAATAGCTATTGTCTTAACTTCTAGGATTGTTTCTGTTTCCCACACTTTCTCCAGGGGTATTTTATCTCTGTGGTAACCAACACAATGTGTTACACAGACAAGCAGGTTGCCACCTGACTTTGAGGGTCACCTGGATCTCCTGTGGCATCTAATGTCCCTCTCAAACCAGCTCCCTTCGGATACAGCTGTCTCTGGAACTGGGCCCAAGCTCCAGCTGCCTTTGCCCAGTTGGCAAGGTTGTCTTTGCCAACTGGGCAAAGCTCCTTTGCCCCTTCGGACACCGTCTATTTCACAGTAGGGTGTATCCTTCCTGAGGTTGCCTTCTGACAGACAAACCCCAAATACCAGGCCCCAGGTCCCAGCTGTAACCCTCCCCCTATCACCTGGCTGCTGAGATCCCAGCCTGTCTCACTCACTCCCGAGTCCTTGAGAGGGACAAGGAGGTGCTCCCTTTTGGTTTTTAGCCCAAAGCTCTCCCTTCCCACATTCCCTCCCTTTGGTCACCTCCTCCACTCCCAAAACCCCCACTGTGCACTCCCATGAGAATGGAAGGCCCTTTCTTTTTGCATCTGTGGGACCGTGTAGAGCCCTTGGCATACAGCAAATGCATAAGCAATGTTTCTTGAATGAGTGAGTGACTGCATGAGTAAATAAATGAGTGCGGAGCCCTGCCTGTTATTCTGGGCTCCACCATGACCATGGGAAGCCCCTCTTGATGTCCAGATGACATCTCCAACTCAGGGGACCTAAAACAGTCCTTAGAAATGTCTCCCACTAAGCATCAAAAGCACTCTGACTCCCCTAAGACACTTATAGCTCCCTAGGTGTCCTCGGAGACTTTTTCACTGTATCCAACCAGTTACCATGTCACGGCATCCACTGGAAGCTCTCCATGCTACAGTTCCTGTCTTCCTTCCCAGAACCTCCTTAAAGATAACCTGTACTCCAAACATGCAGGACCCCTCCGTTCCCCAAACTTCAACCGGCCTGCAGAGCCTACCTCAGATTCATTAAAAGAAAGACTAATACTGGCTCAGGGTAGAAAAACTGGAAATTATAGACAATCACAGATTTTATATCAACTATTGAACATTTAAAGTTTTCCCAGGTTCTCACGACTAAGAGGAACAATTTGATGCAGACCCTCACATATATATTTTTGGCCATATCTCTACTCATCACACCAGTAATGGGATTACTGGACCCAAAATTTGTATAAGCTTTCTAAGACTATCAATGCATGTGCCCAAAACTGCTTTCCAGAAATAAAGGTGATACTAATTTACACTCCAACCAGGGAACAGCGATGCTGCTTATCTCACTTGACCTATGTCAGCACCGAGGGAACAATATTTGTCGGTTTCACAGGTGGGAAATTGGGCCTCCTAATTCTTCTACTTCCATGTCTTTCCTTTTCTCTCTGATCAGTTTTCTCTCTTCTCTCTCTCCCTCTCCCAGGACTTCCTCTGCGGAACTTACTCCATCCTATAAAACCCACCTTGCATGAAATCTCCCTGGCTCCAGCCCAGAATGCTGCCTCATTCAGAATCCCATCATTTTATCTGTGTCTCCTAACTGTGCCTTGCGGTGAGATATTCTGCGCGGTTTTCTTGTTCCTTGTGACACCTTAAATGCCCCGAGAACAGATTTGGGTCCTTCTGCAGTGTGCTCTACCTCTTAGAGTTTAAAAATGCTGCCTTACATCTCTATGTAACATAGCTGTTCTCAAGCCACATTAATAATGATGCATTAAAGGGGCACCTGGGTGGCTCAGGGGGTTAAAGCCTCTGCCTTCAGCTCAGGTCATGATCCCAGGGTCCTGGGATCGAGCCCCGCATCGGGCTCTCTGCTCAGCGGGGAGCCTGCTTCCCCCTCTCTACCTGCCTCTCTGCTTACTTGGGATCTCTGTCTGTCAAATAAATAAATAAAATATTAAAAAAAATAATGATGAATTAAGAAGTAAGGCTTTGGGCTGCCTGGGTGGCTCAGTCCATTAAACGTCTGCCTTTGGCTCAGATCCTGATCTCAGGGTCCCTGGATGGAGTCCCACATCAGGCTCCCTGCTCATCGGGAAGTCTGCTTCTCTCTCTACCCCTCCCCCCTGCCTGTGCTCTTTCTCTCGCAAATAAATAAAATCTTAACAAATAAAAAAGTAAAGCGTTAGCAGCATAATGGGACAGAAGTCTATTTATTTAAAAAAGGAACTTTGTAATGGTGAAAGTGATTTCTTACTAAAAAAGGGTATAAGGAATATCTTGCAATTTTCTTTGCTTTTATATAAAGGTAGGGTCAAATGAACAATACTCCGTTAAATGGCTAAGAAAGCAGGTTACCAAAAAGTATGTCTAATTCTGCTTTTGTAAAAACAAACACTATAGTAGGGGCACCTGGTGGCTCAGTTCCTTAAGCCTCTACTTTCGGCTCCGGTCATGATCTCAGGGTGCAGGGATCAAGCTCTGCATCAAGCCAGGCTTCCTGCCCAGTGGGGAGTCTGCTTCTCCCTCTCCCCCTCCTCCCTCCCACTCTTTCTCAAAAATGAATGAATAGTATCTTTTTTAAAAAGACCAGAAAACAACAGTCATTCATATCCATGTAAAGCATATATTGTATACATATTCACAGACATAGAAAAAGCCTGGAAGCATGTATAACAAAAATGTTACCGATGGGTATTTCCTAATTTTTTACAATGATTGTGTTTCTTTGGATATTTCAAAAATATTTTTAAATGTCACAGAAAAAGAAAGGAGGATTTAAATCTTGAAGTCCAGAATTAAATGTATTGGTGCCCAAAGGCAATCTCTGATACCACCTTTGTAAGATTCAGTGTTGGCAAGGCTTTCTCCTTTGGTATCAAGAAGAATAAAAACAATATAATAATAAATAATATAAAGAAGAAAGACATCAGTAAGGTTTCTGTGAAGCTCCTTTAAGCCCTCTGGTGTAAAAGAAGCTTTTCTTTGAACAATTACACTGACCATTTATTAGTTTGTCTGAAAATAAAGGATGTGCCAAAAATCTATCAGTGTTTTCCTTTCGTATTTTCTGTGACACAAACCACAAACCGTTTATTGAACTGCAATCTCCATGAACTGCCAACACTAGTGAATTTAAACCTGCCTTTTAGAATCATAAACTATAATTAGCTCTCTGGCGGACTTAAGTGGAGAAACATGTTTTGTTTTGTTTTGTATCAAATATATTTTGTCCTGCCCTGCTTTAAACACCTATCATGTAATCGTGCACATAAAAGGCTAGGCTAGGTGATGCCTTGGGGAAGAAACAATTGTAGGGAGAGAGAGAGACAGAGGACCAAAGAAGCTTTCATCAGAAATGGGGAAAAAATGGGATTATTATTTGATGTCTCTCAAAAAACAAGCATAGGATTGCTGTATAGTTGAAGCTCAGAAATTGCCAAACGAATGAGGAAGAACTAGCTTTCTCCTCAGGAGACAAGGGACACTTGCTATTTTTAAGGAAGCTCTACAACAGATGTGGGGCTTGAACTCACGACCCTGGGATCAAGAGTCACTGTCTCCCCACTCAGCCAGCCAGGTGCTCCCAGTTGACTTGTTATTATTGTGTGATGAGTCTTATGACCTGAGGAGAGAAAGTTAAAAGGAAAGGGAATGTTGCAGATGTCTCCTGGTGATAAACAGATATGGATGGAAACCAATTCAGCATTGGTCTTAAAACACAAGAGAATGGATTGATCCTAGATTTGAGGGAGGTGAGGAGAGGGCTCTTTCAAAAAGGAAGTTACTGATGTATAAGAAGTCACTCAGATTCTCTAATGAGAGTCCTCACTTGCCATATTTTGGAGCTTGACTTGTGTGTCTTCTGCTGAGGCAAAGCCAGAATGGAACACATCATTAATGTATGATGATTCCTTATTCTAGAGGCCAAAGCCCTAGGAGATTCACTCTTTGTGAGTCTAGTCTGAGTACCGGCTTATACTTGGGGAGAATTTGTCAGGGGAGGAAGGGCTCAGTGTCTCTGCATCACACCAACTGTCATTTATGGAAGGACTACCGTATGACCACCCAGGCGTGGAACACTTGATCCTGTCTCATTCTGACCTGTGTCACTGGGGCTCATCAAATCTCAGTGCTCCGACCTCCTAGAGCTTGACTTCTCCAGGCACTAACCCTCCAAAGACTTCAGATTCCTAATCCCTAAAATGAAAATGGTAATCTCTGTATCTCATGAATTTAATATTATATAGGATGTGAAAGCATTTTTGTCAGGTCTTATGTAAAGATAATAGGTCTTTTTTTTTTTTTTTTTTTTTTTTTTTGGTAAGGACACTGAGAAGAAAAGAGTCCCTATGTAGAGTCCCTATGTAGTTTGGCTTCTACTGATACCTCCCAGCTCACTTCCTCCTCCATTGCTCTTCCCTGCCTGCACTCGTCCCTAGATCGCTAAAGCTCAGGCCTGCCTCAGGATCTTTGCACCAGCTAGCTTTTCTTCTTGGAGTCCTCCTTCCTCATTTTCACACCTGGCTTCTTTGCATTGTTCAGGTGTCCGTGTACCTCTTCAGCTAAAGCAGCATCCTCCCCAGGCAAAAATCCCATTACACTCGTTTATTTCCTCAAGGCACACCAACCACCATACATAGTGCCTTATTTGTGTTTATCGTCTGTCACTCCCAACTAGTTTATAACCACCAAGAGGAAAGAGACTTTCGTATCTAATGTCGCCATTTCATCCCAGCCACACAGTAGGCGCTCAGTAATTTTTGTTGAGTCAATCAAATGAATGAAGAATCTGTCATAGAGAAATAGTCAGAAATCTCTGGGCAGCCTGAGAGCTATCTGGAAAATTTCAGATCAACCAAAACTATTTTTTTTTTTTTTTTTTTTAGTGCTGAGCATATAGAAAGCAGAAGAATGATGCATGGTCGCTATGCAGAAGGAGTAGCCTGTGTACCACAGAGATTAGGAACGCTGTAGAGGCATGCCAAAGGACTGTCAGTACCAGCTAGCATGACGCAGGTGTGCAACTCTGCTCTCCGAGGTAACTGAGCTCGGACAGGTAACTGAGCTCTCCGAGGCCATATCCTCACTCTTTGAACAGGGACAGTGAGGTCTGTTTCACAAGGTTGTTGCAAGGATTGTGTGAGATCGATTAAAGCCTCATCCCATGGCATGGTGGGCAGGCAACAAAGGGTTCATAGCTGTGGGTAAGGAAGCACAACCAACAGCCTTTCTTAAAGCCATAGTTCTCAACCTTGGCCACAAGATGGAACTCCTCCTCCCGGCAGAACGCCCGCCCACACTCCCAACTGTCTGGCCCCACCCACCGAAATCCTTATTTAATTGGTCTGGGGTGCAGTAGGGACCTGGGAATTTTTAAAGGCCCCCCCCCCCCGGAATTCTAAAATGCAGCCAGGGTTGAAAACCATTGCCTTAAAGACATCCACAGAGTAAGTTCTTAGTCAGAAGGGCCTGCCACAATTACATTTTGGAATCAGAGCTACTTTTCTTTGAGAGAGGGCGAGTCTGTTCCGTGATTAAGTCTTTGAAGAGATAACGTGCCCCCACACTCAACGGTGATGAATGGATTTTCCTGTGGGGTGCTTTCTGTCCTCTCCCCCTACTCTTCCTCCTCTCTCAGACACACATTTACACAGACTTTAAAGAAGCCTTCAGGATTCCAGAATGTTTGCCGACAAGGCGTGGAAATGACATTTAAAATGACAGTGAGAAGTTCTTATCCAACGGTGCAGTGTCTAAGTCCGGTACGGGGCTGGCGGGTTTGAAAATACTGGTCAATTAACAGTTAATTGTGAATTGGAACAAGATTCAGGATTCACAAAGGTCATGATTACTTGAGCCTAGAGATTGGCTCCAGTCAGGATGCTGGCAATGGATCACAGATTGACTTAATGTGTCTCCCTGCAGGGTGGATGCCGTTTTATCTTGTACACTCTGCCTTTTCGAGAACTATTACCACATGGGTGTTTCCCTCCGGTGTGCTCAGGACCACTGTGAGCTCTTAGATCATTTATAATAACGTTCGGCAGGGTAACGAGGGCTTGGGTTAATTCAAACAATTAAACGGTAAACATTTTTTATTGGCAACTTTGCAAACAGGACAATATTGTGGTCCTGAAGTAAAATAAGTCCATCCCAGGTGTTTATAAATTATCAGATTTGGAGCTTGCAGAATACCAACAAAATGTCAGCGTGGTGTCAAACACTTCTGCAGTTATGTATAAACTTGGGCCTTTTTTCTATGTGTGTGTGTGTGTGTGTGTGTGGTTTCCAGTGTGGTTGGAAATAAATACATTTAAAATGTCAGTTTATGGCTTTGATATATCACTAGGGTGCACACACACCACATTTTTCACTGGAGGTAGTTTATATGCTCTGAGCTGGAAAATGATGAAGAACTATTTTTATCTCCCAAGAAACTAACCCAAGGGCTTTTGGTGGGCGTTTGATCTTTTAACCAGAGGGAAAAAACAATACAATTTCATTCTCTCTCTCTCTCTCCCTGAAACACCCTTTTAAGGAGACATCAAGTTGGCAGCAGCACTGGGGAGTCTAACTGACAGACTGGAAGGATCTGGGCTCGGAGATCAAGCCATGCCTCGATTTTGTCATCAAACAAAGCCGGAGTGTAGAAGGCACTTGAAGAAAAAAAAATCAGCACAGAATGCCATGTTTGGATTGCCATTCGGGTTCTGAAATTAGGGCACACATACATAGGAACAAAGCGTCCTGTAATGGACCCAACTTGAAAAAAAGTAACAGTCGTATCTGACCTTCATTTCTGTGGGGAAATTAGGTTTAGTTTGGGCAAGTGCTGAATTATGCAGGGTCGTCAGAAAGTTCTCCTTGAGAAACTGGCCAGGGGCCGAGAGCAGGTGGGTTGATGTATTAGTCCCGGACACCACAATGAGGGGCTTCCTTCTCGTGCTCTGCCTCCCTTGGGCGTTTGCTTCTGGAGGCACCGGCCCCGGGAAGGAGGCTGTGCTTTTCTAGTGCTGGGTCACTCTGGTTTGTATTCTTTTTCTTTCCTCGTTTATAAACCGTTGGCTGTCATTTCTCATGTCTGTCTAATCTCTCCCTCTGCGGGGGTGCCTTCCATTCTCCCCACATTGCTTGTTTTAACCAGCTATAAGTGGGATCACAGGTCACTGAGGTTTTCTTTTCTTTTCTTTTTTTTTTTTTAAAGATTTTATTTTTATTTATTTGACAGAGAGAGAGCACAGTAGACAGAGGCAGGCAGAGAGAGAGGGGGAAGCAGGCTCCCCACTGAGCAGAGAGCCCGATGCGGGACTCGATCCCAGGATCCTGAGATCATGACCTGAGCTGAAGGCAGCGGCTTAACCCACTGAGCCACCCAGGCGTCCCTTCACTGAGGTTTTCAAAGACAAGAATAAAATATGACCCAGGCTCTGAGTTCAGGCCCGAGGGCCTGATCTAGGGAAAGCAGCGAGCTTCTTGTGGACAGGATTACAGCGGTTTAGAGACTGACTTTGGGGGTGGAGGTTGAGGGGGTAATGCGCGGGCTTTGGCTCTGTTCCAGGTTAAGACTGTATCTGAGATAGTTGACCCTGACCCCTCTGTATGACACTTCAGCATTCGATGTGTGGACTACCCGGGCAATGCTTCTGACTAGTAGAGAGGCAGCCTGGTGTGGTGTTTGGGACTGGGCTCCCACTTAGGACTCCTGGGACCCAGCACCAGCCATGTGACCCAGCACCAGCCACATGACCCAGCATCACTTCTGTAACCTCCACCTGGTGAGGAAGACAACTTTAGAGCTGTCATGGGCAGTTTTTCTAAGCAGATCTTTAAAGTGCTTAGAACAGGGCCTGGTATACAGTAAGTGCTAAATTCGTGTTTGTAACTAAAATGATAAAATAAAGCTTACTTAAGGAGCTACTCTCACTCAAAGACCAAAATATACGGATCAGCTTTTGCCAGTTTATCCAAGAGCAAAGAAACTAAGTCTGTGTCTCTCATCCTGTTTATGAAAAACAAAAACAAAACCAAAAATCCAACCAAACACCTGAACACTCACTCTCGTGTGCAAAGCAGCAAGCTGGGTGTGAAATGTTTTGACTTCAAGAGCATCATATGCTCTCAATCAATTTACCTGTGGTCACTGTGAAAAGTTTATTCTCTGCAAAAGTCTTCCATTTCATTTGGACATGGGTAAAATTTTTTAAGAGACAATTGAAATTTGGTTAAAGTTAATCCATTAGTCAATAACAACTTTGAATTATAAAGGTTTATAGATATTCCTAAATAGCATACTTTATCCATTTTCGTTTTAGCTCACGTCTCACGTTAGTGTATAGGGTGTTAGTCTTTTAAGAGTTTAAATACAGATTTTTTTTAGTTAGAAAAGAAATATGTGCTAATTGCAGAAAATCTGAAAATTCAGATGAGCATCAGGGAAAAAGAATTCATGTTCTTACCACCGAGGTCACTCAGTAGCCTTTTGTGGATTTCCTTGGTTACTTTACATGTTGTGTTTACATCTGATCATTGGTTATATACACTTTGTATATACAAGTTAGAGTTTGGGGGGAGAGATTTTTTCTGATATCTACTAATGTTAGGAATTTTAAAAATATAGGAGAGTGGAAAGAAAACAAAAACTGACTGCTTGGATGCAAACATGCTTTCTCTTCCTCACATCACCCAGCTAGTGCTTCTAATTGAAGCTTGTCTGCTGCAGCATTTGTGGAAAGGGGATAATTACTGGCCAGAGGTCCTAGCCTCTGGTAGCGGTGGATAGGAACTTGCCAGGGAAGGCAAGTTCCAGTGGGGTATCCAGACGGGACACTGACCTTGGCCCTGTCATGTGAAACCTGGTGGGAAGGCACCACTGCAAATTCAGCTAACTCACTTTCCCCTCTGACTTCTCTAATCACAGCAGGGTAGTGGCTGGACTAAAACCCGGATCCCAACTTCTGCCTCCCAGAGCTGTACTTTTGCTCTGGAACCCACACAGTAGGTCCTTAATAAATAAAAATCTACTGAATGAAAAAAATCACCTGGAATCTCACTACCCAGAGATAACTGTTGCTAACATCATGTTTCTTTCCTTCATTTTTTTTAAGTGAAGCCCAATGTGGGGCTTGAACTCATGACCCTGAGATTGAGACCTGAGCTGAGATTAAGAGTGGAATGTGAACTGAGCCACCCAGGTGCCGCTCACATCATGTTTCTAAGGGGATAAAGAAAGTTGTGTTGTACACCCCATGTTCTGATTTTCAGCAGAGTTACACGGGCACAGTCTAGGTAGGATCAGGGAGAGATTATCTTAAAGGTGTTAGGGTCCACCACCCTCCCCCTAAAAAAGAAAGATACATAATCCTGATGACTCAGATCCTTTGATATGTGTTTTTAAAAGTACAGAAAACATTAGGGAGGTTTTTATATTTTTTAGTTATTCTTTTTGGTAGCTTATTTTAATGCTCACTCCAGATTTTCTCCATGATGAATTAATTAGAAATCTGAAGATTGCCAAAGTTTCCAGCTTACAGTAACACGTGGGGAAGGAGACAGATTTAGTGTTTCCCTGGTTAAATACACCATCAGGAGACCAGGGACGAGCATACGGCCGGTGCGGGAGGGGACCTTTGGCTGACTGAGCACCCCTGCACCGAGAGGGCAGTGGCTTGGCTCTTCCCACATGGACTGCTTGGCCCCAGCCCCGTGGCTTTCTTCTACCTGGCAGTTTTCCGTCAGTGCCAAGGCTCCCAGGACTCTGAGAGAGGAGGCTCCTCTCTGTTCTGTTTCCTGCTCCTAAACTTTTCCTACTGAGAACCCAGCTGAGCCCCTCATGTAGGGTCAGTTCAGAGAAAGTACTCTTTGAAGGCGTTTGTGAAATCTGGTTAACATTTCCTTCCAGTTCCCCTTGGCCTGTGGTTGGAAAGTTCCTCTAACCTGTAATACAGACTTTCAAAGTTAATGATAAACATATTTGCAAATTATCTTTAATTCTGATATGCCAGTTATCAGAGAATACCAGACATCTGCAGAGTCAATCCTTTACCTGAAAGGGGATCTCCAGTACTGTCTGGAAAGCCGTTTTCTTCTCCCTGTCAACCAGAAAGCAACCTTCATTAGAATCATACTCAGATGCGAATGGAGATAGTATCAATTTTCCAATGTAGTTAAGTTTCCACCAGAACCTGGCAGGGCAGGAGGTGATGGATCTCAACAACAGTACTGTAAGGGGAAGGGAATGGAAGAGAAGCTCCTGGAAGGCAGGAGCTTTGGTCTGTCTGCTCCCTGTGCTGGGTCCTCTGTGCCCAGGACAGTGTTTGGCACTCAGCAGACCCCAGGGGATGAAACAATGTGCTATTGTTTTACTTTTACTTCACATGAGGGATGATTTTTATTTTATTCCCCATTTACTCTTTGTTTGGGCTTGCTGTCAGTCTAGGTGGTAATTCGTTTCTGTATCTATAAAATTTTTTTTTTAAGATTTTATTTATTTATTTGACAGACAGAGATCACAAGTAGGCAGAGAGGCAGATAGAGAGAGAGAGAGGAGGAAGCAGGCTCCCTGCAGAGCAGAGAGCCCGATGCGGGGCTCGATCCCAGGACCCTGGGACCATGACCTGAGCCGAAGGCAGAGGTTTTAACCCACTGAGCCACCCAGGCGCCCCATGTATCTATAAAATTTTTTAAAAACATATTTTGATCTCTTTGGACAGTGTCCATATCTCTAGAGATGACCGCGTTTCTGCCCTTCTCCTGGGGCTTCTGTTTTTAGAAGCAAGGCTGTGCTATGGGATAGGCTCGATGGAGGGATTTACTCTGACCCTGCTGGATGCTCTGTGTGTGTGTGTGTTTTCAATGAAGTCAGCAGAGACCATCCTTAGGACATGTTTGTTTATGTTAACACCACCTTCAGACAGTGAAAGCCTCTCTCATCAGCCTGCAGGACCCCTTTATTTGGATTCCAGAAGCAGTACCAGGCATGGACTCCAAAGCCCTGGGTTTTCGTCCAGCTGCCCTGGTCACCTGAAGGACCTCATGTACCAGCTCAGCTTTCTGGATCATCATTTGTAGGTCAAGGTGGCCACAAACTGCCTCATCACTAAGGTGCTCTGCTTTCTCAGTTTTGCCCTGAAAGTCACACTAACTCCCTGGGGTCGAGCCTTTTCAACGGTGTTTTCTCTTCATCGTCTTAGAAGCCCTCCCCCTCCCTCCAAGCTCATAAATCCCCATGTCTCAGCACTGTAGATACATTTGTCTAATTAGGAGCCTCATTTTTTTTTTTTTTCCACACGAGAAGCATTCCAATGTTTAACCAGCCAGATCCCCACCCCCTCCTCCCCCCAGCAACGAATCTAAGTATTTCTTGTTTCTGTTTGAGTCTTGCTCCTCACCATTGTCCTAACTGGAATGAAAAGCAACCCGCTCGCTCTGTGCATACAGGGAGTCAGGGTTATAAGAAGTTTTTGAAAGAACAAAAATCTTTTTTTTTTTTTTAACTTTTACAAGGCTAACCCCAGAAGCTCCCCAAGGGGAGGGCCACTGTTGGACGGGTCATGCAGAGACCTGCCTTCCCACATCTGTGCAATGGTGGCAGGACCGGGCAGGCGTGCTTCTGTCAGCAAAGTCACGGTGCTGCCCACCGAATTGGAAATGCGCACGGAGCAAACACAAACAGCCCCTTCAGCTGGTGTTGACAGACACAAATGTGGAAACTTGACAGGCTCCGTGGGACAAAGGAGGCCCCCACTCCCCCACGCGCTTTCCTTTCACACGAGACTACGTTACATGGCATAGGTGACCTCTCATATCATGACCTGGAGAACGTTTTTACCAAAGACCATGTCTGGCCAGAATCATCCCTGTGACAGAGACGAGGGACATGACGTGACTTGGGATGACTTGTGAAGGTCGGTGGAGACAGAATAATAGAATAACATCTATGATCTCTGTTCTTGCTCTGATTATTATACTACTTCTTAGGTTAAGTTTTCTAAGAGTGAAGTCAGAAGAGACTTCTTTTTGCATTTTTAAAAAAAATGCCCCCCCCCCCCCCCCCCCCGCGAAACCACACTCATGCCTTTACTCCACGTCTCTTGCTGGAGCACCCAGTATGTACCAGTTCCCTGTGTCGGAACCTATATACAAAGATTAAGAACTCTGAACCCTTGACCTCAAGGCCTGCCCTCACATGCTGGGGAAGCAGAGACCCACACAACTAACTAGAATACAAGGCAGATGGTGTGGAGTTCCAATATGGAGGTGTAGACACAGAGAGGAGACATTTCCTCTGACAGAGAAAAACCACAGGGGGTTTCTTGGAACCAGAGATGTTTGAGATGAGCTTTTCTGAGGATCTGGCGGTGGGCACTTGGAGGCAAGGGCACTGAGCCAAAGGCTCAGGTGAGCCGGCAAGAAGTGGCAGTATGGTGCCTGTAGGGCACTTTGTCCAAAGCAAAGGCCATGAGAGGTGATAGAGGGAGATGCTGAGGCCAGACTGAGGTCTGGAAGGCCTTCTAAGGAGCTGGGCTGCAGCTCACAGACAACAGGGTGGGGTTGGAGGGTCACTCAGGAGCTCTCTCCAGAAGCAGAGCAGGAAGTGCCACCTGGCTGTGTGTGCAGCACAGGAACATGGCAGTTAGGGAGCCTGCATATGCCAGGTGACTGTGGGGTGCGGGGGTGGGGGAAAGCAAGATGGCCTTGGACACGATGATTAATGAGACCCCAAACCACTCATCTGGGAAATGTATGAATAAAGCCAGAGCCACTGTAGAGATATAGTCACAAGGTCAAAGAAGAAGAAATCAAGAGAGTTTGGAAGAGTGATGGATAAGACCACCAGATGTCCGTGGGTGCTGAAAACATGGTGCTGGTCCTTGAGGGAGGTCAGGGCCAGAGAAGAAAATATGGATGTTGATAGGATTATGGAAGAAGAGAGAGATGGCTGGAGAGCAAAATGTGGGATCACAGCCTTGAGGAGCACAGTGACACCTACGTTTTGGGGGCAGGGAGGGTACGAGGGGCAAAGCAGAGAAGGGAGGTCAGAGAGGAGGGAGAAAAGCAAGAGGTGACAATATCAAGCCAGGAAAAGTTCAGGAGCTCTGTGGGTCCTGCCAGACAATATTTGGTGAGGAGATGAGTGGTGACATCTGAAGGCAGTTCCAGCCAAGAGATGGATACGAAAGCCAGCTCCGACCAGGTGGGTGACGAGGACAGAGGTTGTCAGCCTGCAGTGCTACCCTTCCCCCAACCCTTCTATCTGCTTAACCTACTCTTATCGTTGAGGTCCCGGCTCGGACATCACTTCCTCTTGAAAAGCCTTCTGCAAACTCCCAAGGTGGGTCATTTGTCAGGGTGTTCCCACGGCATCCTGTCTGTGCACCCCACGGGATGCTTGCTACACTGGCTGTTGGGGGTTCAAGTGTCTCTCTTCCGCACTAGACTCTAGACTGCCAGGCAAGGGCCCTTGTCCAGACTGTCCTGTGATGAGCACGCTGGAAACAGATAACACATAATATCTGTGTAAAGGACAGCGAGTGGGAGGGAGGAAGGAAAGAAGACACAAATATGGTGTGGAGTCTGTGGTCTCCAGAGCAGGGGAGGAGCTGCCGTCCTCCATGATGCTCTCCCATGCCTCGCTCATGCCCTCTGATCCTACTCATTGGCCTTACCTTCTCAGTCACTGGTTCTGTGGTCTTCACCCCTGCTCCACTGTCCTGGCCTTACCTGGATTTCTGTCCATTCGGTCATGGTCCAGTGTCTTAGCCATGTGTTTATAAACACCCTAGGCTTGTCCGTCAGCTGTGGGCCCCTGGCCAGTCCTTAGCTCTGCCCTCCCTTCCCCATCTTGCTCTAAACTGCTAACTATTGCTTGGGGAAAAAGAAGTGATAAACTCCCACATTTATAAGATCTCAGCAGGGTCTCAACTGCTCCTCGGTCATGCTTGGTTTTTCTTCCACTGTCTCCCTTAAGGCCCTCTTGGGTGTTGTTCCAAACCTCTTCCACCCAGCTGAAGGCCTCATACCCATTTGTGTCTCTTACCCCGAGAAGGGGCTGGGCCAGTGTATTTGTCCCCACTCTTCTCCTTTTCTCCTATCTCTGAAGAGATGGTATCTTTTCATCTTCAAGGGCCAACCTTTATTCCTGAACTATGGTCCTGTGCATATGTTTTTAATGGCACATACCAGGAAGGGTGGGACATATCTTATCACTGCCTATCACTGAGCTTTGGTGCTGTGTTCAGAAGTGTTAGTTCAATATAACTCAACCCAGAATCATTGCAAGGGGGCCTCTTGCTATAGCACAATACTTGCCTCCAGGATCAGACCAACCTTGAGGAGTGGTCTGCGGTGGGCCAGGAGGAAGAGGATCACCTCATGGACAAGGCCCAGGATACAGAGGATGTGGCAAGTTCTGTGATGGTTCTGAAAACAGCTGATGTGAGGGATTTCCAAGAGGAGACTGTGGGCTCCACCTGGATATCAGAGGTACATGACATACCAGTAGAAAACGTGGACAGATAATCCCTGGTGGCAGACAGGGCCAGTATCAGCCCTCAGGAGATGTGCTGGTGATGGGAAACTAATGTAAGCCCAGTTCTAGGGAATGGGAGTCCAAGGGACCGGGGGAGCTGTGACTTGAGCACGGAGGCCCAGCCTGTGGCATCCTTGGGACCTAGGACTGGGGCCTGAAGGAATGAATGGTGCTGAGTTGCACAAGCTGGACATCTCGCTGCTCCCATTAAAATTGATCCAGGAACATGGAGGACAGTCATGGGTCACACAGGCACCAGACTTAGCTTTGACCAAGCAGGACAGCGGGGGAAATGAGCCAAGGGCTCCTATCACATATGAGTCTCCCCTGTTCTAAGCCAACATCTGAAACCAGTCCTCTCCTTCTACTGCTTTCTTCTTCCTTAATTCTTTCCAGACTTCTCAAGGACTTACTGCTACAGAGTGGATACTATCTGCTAGGTACGTCATGCTTTGGGTTAGCTCACTGACTACTCCAAGTACTTCTCAGGAGTGAAGAACTACCATTTACAAATGACAAAAAAGATTTCTGCATAAAAGCCTTGTTTTAATTATGAATGAAGTTCAAGTATAAACCATTGGTTTTGTGGGAAAGAGCAGCTTCTGGGTATGGTTGGATCTGTGTGCCAAAAAAGAAAGGTCTAGATAAGAAAAAAGATGGAAACAACCCAAAGGACCGTTGACAGTTGAATGGGTTAACCAAATGTCCAATATGACCCAGACTTAAAAAGGAAGGAAATTCTGACCCAGGCTACAACATGGATGAACCTTGATGCCATTATGGGAAGTGAAATAAGCCAGTCACAAAGGGACAAATATTGTATGAGTCCAGTTATATGGGGGTACTTAGAGGAATCAAATTCAAAAGACAGAAAGTAAAATAGTGATTGTTGGGGGGCAGTGAGTGGAGAAGGGAGAATTACTGTTAATGGGTATCGAGTTTCAGTTTAGGAAGAAAGTTCTAGAGATGGATACTGGTGATCTTTGCTCAGTGTGAATGAACTTAATGCCACAGAACCATATACTTAAAAATGGTCAAGATGGTAAATATTATGTGTATTTTGCCACAATAATTTTTTTTCTTAATCTCCTCAGGAAATCTGAAGAGACCACAAAGTTGAACACCAACGTTTTATATATCCCAGGAGGCTAAAGAAAATCCCTCTTTTATAAAGCCTTCTCATTTTGAATAGTGGGGAATTACCTTATACTTGGGAAAAGGTGTTAACTGCTCCAAGAATTCTCTGAGCAGAAAGTTGGCTAGGTTACACTTGTTCTGTACTTCAGTTAGCTTATAAACTGGTTGCCAGGTCCCATTTCTGCTTCTGGAGCTGAAGGCACTAGGTGACAAGAAGCCACCTCTGGAGATTTCACACAGGGCTCACATAGGGCTCTGGACTTCTCACACAGATTTCACACAGCAGCAGAAACCCCAAGGCCAAGAACGCACTGTGGGGAAAAATTTCTCCTAAGAGATGAATGTGCATCCCATGTGGGGATGGACTGAGAGGCGGAAGACGCTGACAGATTGATGGGGAGGGTACTAACCGGTACCTAGGAGCTAGTCTTCTACAAAACATGCTCTTCCGGACTGTCTAGTTCCATCTTTAAATGTCTATGCTTAGCTAATTAATAAAGAGTTCTTTCTTTGTTATTTTGTAAAGTAGGGAAAAGATAACTGGGTGGGAAAGCACTTAGCAGGTTGGTTAACCTGATTTTCACCTGAGTCTGGCTGGAAACCACCACGAAGACCAAAACCAAGTTATCACGGCTCACTTGGAGGCAGAATCCTGAATTCTACCCAAAGAGTCAGAAAAGAGCTACCTTCCATGCAAATGACTTTCCCACTTGAGGTACCAGTTCAAGCAAATTCCTTAAGTAGCTTCTTTGGGAGAACAACCAATGCTAAATCTTGATCTCTCTGCTTTAAGACAATATTTTAGCAAATGGCTTTGAAAATATGATTTTAAGAAGTGGGTGTGCAATAGTAACAAATGCTCTATAGCATGGATTTAGACTGTTCTAGACTCTCTGCTGTCACACAGCCAGTGAAACTCAAGCCACTTTCAGTGGTGTGAATTCCCAACACACAGCAGGTACCCGTGTAACTCTCCTGAACGTATTTATCTGTTATCCACTTGTACTCATTAGGAATAGACTATGAGGCTCCTGTTGTATTTTTCTAAAGCAATTTATACTTAATTATTTTTTCTACAAATTAATTATGATTACTACATTTAACTATTTGCACTTTTACTGAAGTACACTATATATAAAAGTTGGGCGTATCTATTTACTTGAAAGTATATTCCAGAAACTGGCCTTTAGAAACGTATTTAACTGACAATATGCTTACTAAAGCACCAACTCAATATCCAAGATTGGAATATGGAGACAAAGAATCCATACCCTCATGCTTCAAGGTTACAAGCTGGTAATGAAACAAAGATGTGAGCATAAATATTGACACCACAAGGAATGAGTAACGTGTTAGAAAGGCACAGAGAGAATGCCAGGGGAGCACAAAGGTGGGCAGGAATTCAAGTGAGACCTCAGGGAACAGGGAAAGTTTCATCGAGGATGAAAGAACGAAATGCAGAAGAATAGAAATTTGGAATAAAGGCTGCACTGCTTTGCTGGGGTGAGAGCGAACCTGTGGGTTTGTGTACACTTGGTTCAAAGGAGGTTCTCTCCAACTGCGAGGAAGACCTGCTATTCTTGGAGTTGAAGTGGGGGTCAAAGCCTGGAGCGGCTGCCCCTGGGGCTTGGAGGCTGGGTGTGCGCAGGTGTCATTTCATACCCTCACTACGGTTTCAAAGGCGAAGGAGGGAGGGGTTTTCCCCTGGAGCATGAAGTGTGGTTGATTACTGCTCCGAAATATCGTCAAGTGTTTCCCGGGAGGTTATGGTTTGCACATGCAGGGGCAGAGGCTGTCCCGGAGAGGGAGGGGGTTTCCACCCAGATTCCTAACACTCACAGATCCCAGGCGGGGGACGCCCAGGATGCGGGACCACAGACTCGTGCAAGGCTGCAAGACCAGCCATACACTCCCTACGCTGCAGTTCACCCTCTCGTCTTCCCATGCCGTATAATTACGTGTGGGCTGAAGACACACCACTTGGTTCCAAGGGCCAATACGTGGAAGCTGGTTAGGCCTTTTTGTTGTTGTTGGTTAGGACTTTTTAAAAAAGATTTTATTTATTTATTTGTTTATTTGAAAGAGAGTGAGAGAATATCAGTGGGGGTGGGGCAGAGGGAGAAGGAGAAGCAGACTCCCCACTGAGCAGGGAGCCTGATGCGGGGCTGGATCCCAGGACCCTGGGACCATGACCTGAGCCAAAGGCAGACACTTAACTGACTGAGCCACCCGGGTGCCCCTGGAAGTTGGTTAGGCCTAAATACCATCCAAATGTTTGGATGAGTTATTCCACGACTTTAATTTGAAAAAAAATACCAAAAATACTCACAAAATAAAAAATCCAGATGGCTCCTGACTGATGATTTAAAAAAAAAAGGTCCATGTTTTTTCGACTTTACAGGGGTACAAAAGTGATACATGTTCAGTAGAAATGGCACTTTGGAGTTTGGATTGGGATCTTTTTCCCAGGCTAGCGATCCCCAGTACGATCCTCTCTCCCGATGCCGGCCAGCAGCCTCAGCTCCCAGGCAGCCACACAACCACAACGGGTCAGCAGCCAACACACCGACAACCCTTCCACACCCACACAGCCGTTCTGCTTCCCCCTGTCAGTACGGTGCTCAATCAGTGACATGAGATCTTCAACACTTTCTTATCAAATAGGCTTCGTGTGAGATGTTCTTGCCCAACTATAAGCTAACAAAAGTGTTTTCTCTCTCTCTCCCACTTTTTCTTTTTTTAAGATTTTGTTTTTGGGAGACAGAGCACACACAAGCATGTGCACGAGGAAGGGGAGGGGCAGAGGGAGAAGCAGACTCCTCACTGAGCAGGGAGCCTGATGCAGGACTTGATCCCAGGCCCCTGAGATCATGTGAGTTGAGGGCAGATGACCAACTGACTGAGCCACCCAGGCACCCAGTAATGCATTTTCAACTTAAATTTATCTTTAACTTATGTTTTGTTTTGTTTTGTTTTTTAACTTATAATGGGTTTATGAGGGCATAACCTCACTGTAAGTTAAGAAATAGTTACTCAAACAGTTTTTTAAAATTTATTTTTAAAATTCTTTTATTTGACAGAGAGACAGCAAGAGAGGGAGAGGAAGAAGCAGGCACCCTGCCGAGCAGGGATCACGATGCAGGGCTTGATCTTGGGACCCTGAGATCATGACCTGCACCAAAGGCAGTCACCCAACCAACTGAGCCACCCAGGTGCCCCCAAAATGTTTTTTTAAAAAGCTACAAGAGATGTGAAAATCTTTCTCTCAATCTCTCAGACCATCTCCTCCTCCAGAGCTTACTGGTTACAATCTGGGGCATGTCCTTCCTGACTCCTTAGTCATAGGAACCAAGACTGAGACAATATTTTAGCCCCAAATCACAGCAGTCTACACCTTTTATTTATTTATTTTTTAAGTGGAGGAGGAGCAGAGGAAGAGGGAGAGAGAATTTTAAGCAGAATCCCCACTCAGTGTGGGGCCCAATGTGGGGCTTGATGTCAACCTGAGATCAAGATCTGAGCTGAAATCAAGAGTTAGACACTTAACAGACTGAGACAACTTGTTTTATTTAATAATAAATAAATAAAATAAAATACTGTTTTTTTTTTTTTAAAGATTTTAATAATAAATAAATAAATTTAAATAGATTTAATAATAAATAAATAAAACTTGTTTTATTTAATAATAATAAAACAAGACAACTTGTTTTATTTAATAATATCCTATGGAGGGCACCCAGGTGGCTCAGTCAGTTAAACTGCTCTCTTTGGCTCAGGTCATGATCTCGGGATCCTACATCGGGCTCCCTACTCATTGGGGTGTCTGCTTCTCCCTCTCCCCCTCCCCTGCTCGTGTTCTTTTTCTCTCAAATAAACAAATAAAATCTTTTAAAAAATAATATCTGGGGGCGCCTGGGTGGCTCAGTGGGTTAGTCTCTGCCTTCGGCTCAGGTCATGATCTCAGGGTCCTGGGATCGAGACCTGCATCAGGCTATCTGCTCAGCAGGGAGCCTGCTTCTCCCTCTCTCTCTGCCTGCTTCTCTGCCTACTTATAATCTCTGTCAAATAAATAAATAAAATCTTTAAAAAAAAAATAAAAAACAGTATCTTACGGATATCTTTTAAGGCCATTGGTCTCTCCTTCTTCATCTTTTTTTTTTAAGATTATTTATTTATTTATTTGACAGAAAGAGAGAGATCACAAGTAGTAAGAGAGGCAGGCTGAGAGAGAGAGGAGGAAGCAGGCTCCCTGCTGAGCTGGAACCCGATGCGGGGCTCAATCCCAGAACCCTGGGATCATGACCTGAGCCGAAGGCAGAAGTTTTAACCCACTGAGCCTCCCAGGCACCCCATGTCTCTCCTTTTTTAAATGGTTTTAACTGTACTAAGTCAAAGTACTAAAATGTATCCAAGCAGTCCCTACAGAAGGGCATGTAAGTCATCTGCAATTTGTATCGATTTCAAACACACTCTGTATGATATCTGTAGGATCCTTGAAGGGAGATTGCCTGATCAATGACTAATAGATGCTGCCGTACACTGTTCTGGAGTATCAATTTCCACTCTCAACTGTGCATGTGGGTAACGACACCCCAACACCCACATCAACGGGAAGTCTAAGTGAAATTCTAACTCACTAGTGAAATTCAAAGGCATTACAGTCAATAAAGCACTGAATGATAATGAGAACAGAAGCCTTTAAGTCAAACAATTCGAGTGGATCTAATGAGGGAGTGTATAATTTAGTGATTAATAAATTCCTCTTATGTTGTTCCTAGGGAAATAATTACTAAGTGCTAGAAAGCCGGCATTTTTGCCCTTTGGCTCATATGTGTCTGACCACAAATAAATTATTTTGACTTGCCCCAAAAGTAGAAATAAGTTAATAAAACATCAAATTAGACTATCAAATTAGAGTATAGATCTTCCTTGACTTACAACAGGGTTATATACCAATAAACCCATCGGCAGTTGAAAATATCCTAAATTGAAAATGCGATACTATGGCTAACCTACCGAACATCATAGCTCAGCCCAGCAGACCTTAAAGGTGCTCAGAACACTTACACTGGCCGGGGAGTCTGGGTGGCTCAGTTAAGCTTCAGACTCGGTTTCGGCTCATGTTGTGATCTCTGGATTGTGGGATCAAGCCCCGCACTGAGCAGCGAGTCTGTTTAAGCTTCTCTCTCTCCCTTGCCCCTCCCTCCCACATACTCTCTCAAATAAATCTTTTTTTTTTTTTTAAAGACTTTTATTTATTTATTTGACAGAGATCACAAGTAGGCAGAGAGGCAGGCAGAGAGAGAGAAGGAGGAGGAAGCAGGCTCCCTGCTGAGCAGAGAGCCCAACGCGGGGCTCGATCCCAGGACCCTGAGATCATGACCCGAGCCGAAGGCAGAGGCTTCAACCCACTGAGCCACCCAGGCGCCCCTCTCTCAAATAAATCTTAAAAATAAAAAAAGTGGGGGAGAGAGAGAGAATAATTATGTTAGCCTGTAGTTGGGCAAGAACATCTCACACGAAGCCTACTTGATAAGAAAGTGTTGAAGATTTCATGTCACTGGATGAGCACCGTACTGACAGGGGGAAGCAGAACTGTGTGGGTGTGGAAGGGTTGTTGGTGTGTTGGCTGCTGACCCGTTGTGGTTGTGTGGCTGCCTGGGAGCTGGGGCTGCTGGCCGGCATCGGGAGAGAGGATCGTACTGGCGATCGCTAGCCTGGGAAAAAGATCCCAATCCAAACTCCAAAGTGCCAATTCTACTGAACACATGTCACGTTTGTACCCCCATAAAGTAAAAAAACCATTAAGTTGGCCCATCCTAAGTTGGGAGTTCTCTGGCCAAGTTTCTTAAAGAAGACATTTTCAAGGCCCTGGAATGATGACTGCAGGGGACACCATCAATTTGTTATGGGGACAGCAGTTTACATCTCATTATTGTGTCCGGCATTCAGAAACACAGGATACACATGGTCCTGGTCTACCTCAGCCAAGGGCAAGGCAAGACAGGTTCTACCGAAAATCAGCAAGGGCAGCTCCAGCCAGAAATGCCTGACAAGGGGAGGGCTGTAGAGAGCTGAGCCTGCAGGCAGGGCCAGGGAGGAGGTGGGAGAGGGGAAAAGGGACAAGTTTGGGTGTGTGCTGGGGGTTGAGTAGAGGGTTCGCTCCCTGTGATGATGTGGCATCACCTGCTGTGGTTCCCAGGGATGGCACAAGCAGAGTGAGGAGGTGGGCCAGCAGAAGGTCACCTTGCTGGATACACAACTTTAGTCTAGAGCAAGTAAGATAGTACAACCTGAGGAAGTTAAATTCTATCCTTGGAGACAAAGTCAGATCTTTATGTGTTTTAGGCAAAACCATGTAGCATTTCAAGACAAAGAAAAGATCAAATCCTTTGAAAGATCCTAATCAAATTCACCTGGTATTGCTTAAGTTTAACTTTCCTGGGGTTTATGTATCTGTTCCCCTCATGGGGCACCCCAAACCCCTTAGTAGAGGTGAGGCGATCAAGTGTGCAGACTGGGGGTGGGGTGGGGAAGGAGAGAGGCTGCAGGGGACAGGGGAGTTGCAGAATACTTCTATTTACAGAACAGGTGGTTTCCATCCCAGCAAAACCCACCCTTGAAATTCCTTCCCCTTCCTCGAAACGCCTAGAAAGCTGCGTCTTGAGAGCCCTCTCCCAGCCTGTTTCAGGAAGGGGCCCTCTATTTTGGACTGGCAGCTAGTGACCGCAAAGCCAAAGGAAGTCCCTCTCACCAGGGTTAAAAACAGCAAGTTCCGGTGCCAGGGAAAGTTTTCTAGTTTTACCGAACAGCACTGCTTCCTCATTCTCCAAACGTGGTCTCAGGGATAAAGAGGGCCGACCGAGTATTTCCGACAGCCAGAACTATCTGCCTTTCCCTCCAAGAACAAACCCGAGGGCTTACTGATCTGTTGCACAGATCTTGTTGGTGCTTGAACGGATCGGGGCAGGAGGGCAGGTGGTGGCCTGCCGGGCCACCTCCCGTCAGATACCATCTGCAGCAAACGCTGCCTGGGTCCGTTCCCTGTTATTAAAATGCACATAATTGCTTCAGGTTTGCAGAGTCTGCTGGATCGGTGGCTCTGCCAAGGCAATGAGGCGGCTGGAAAGGATTTTGCCAACTACCTCTCAATCCAATTTAAAGAGAAGAGCAACCCCATCGTTTACCAGTTTTGTTCTAGTCGCTTTGACCCTCGCTGTGCTGCCACACAGATAGCATTTAGAACTGTGGGAAAAGCCAAACATCAACCCTGGCAAGAGGCCCAGCATCAACTGGGGATAGCGGCTGTGACTGACTTAGGGATGCTGGGCATTGAGGGTGGGGAGGGAGTACGGGGGCGAAGCGACCCAGGACAAGGCACAGGTCCCAACTCTGTCCCTCATCAATGGTCTCTGGTTCTCTCTGCTGTAAAACAAAAGAAACCATGAACAACATGATTTCTGGGGGCCCCTTGGGCTCAAACCCTGCCAAGGTGTCTGTCTGCACACCTGGGCCCAAACCCACGTTCTAAATTGTCAGGATCTCTGGGAGCTGGGAGGAAGGTAAGGACCCAGAGATCGAAAATGAAGTCATGGAGAGGTGTGGATGGTGCAGCTGGTTCAGTGGCTGACTCTTGGTTTTGGCTCAGGTCACGATCTCAGGGTCGTGGGATCGAGTCCTGCTTGGGGATCTGTGCTCAGCACGAAGTCTGCTTGAGAATTTTTCTCCTTCTTGCTCTGCTCCTATCCCCTGCTTGCTCTCTTCTCTCTTACTCAAATAAATAAATAAAATCTTAAAAAAAAAAAAAAAAGAAGACGAGTAGGCACGGATGGTAGTTGAGGGGTCAAAGCCATGGGGGAATGTCCCACCAAAGATACAAAACATGTGTCCTTGGAAATAAAAGACTTCTGCTTCTTTGGTGAATAAACAAGATCCAAGATTACCCACAATGTCTTGGGCATCCATCATTAACTAAGACAGTTCTCCAGCTTGCAAAGGGTTGAGAACTTCAGTCTTGGTCCTTGTAGGGTACCTGGCATAACACTATCAACAAGCACACTTGGCATTCCATGGCTTAAAAATTGGGGTGGGCCCCCTGCCCATCTCCTCTGGGCAATATACTGTGCAGTTTTATCTGTGAAAGGTTTTGTTCAATTTCAAAGAAATCAGTTACTGAGAGGCTTTCAACAGATAAAACAGCATCTTTATATTTGGTGGCATTTTGTTACTAGGAACTGATGCGAGCTCTCATAACTTGTTGGGAGGAAGAGGAGACTGGAGGGCTGTCTTGTTAGGTCTAGTCTGCAAATCCAGATGCAAATGTAGTCTAGGAAATCTGCAGCTTCTGTGGGGGGCGGGAGAGGCAGGGGATGGACGTTTACCACAGCAATATTTCAGAGAGCAAAACAGTTGAACCAACCTCAAGTTCCACAATAAGGAAACTCTGCAATTACGCTATGGCCAAGAATATAACAGGATATGAGATGGACATTCTCCTAGTGTCTCAAGAGCTGTGACTGGGGCCCCGAGTGGAGGACAATGGTATGCATCCATTCCCCAGTGAGGGGCCAGGTAAATCCCAAAGGACTAGCTACAAAGGGGCCAAAAGTGGTAGTGTGACCATTAATTACTCTACCTCCACCTTCAGCTTATGTAAGAAGAGATTTCTTTGAAGGAACTGAAAGAAGTGAACACTGTGGCTATTCCCCTTCCCCGGCCATTAGGAAGAAGGGGAGCCTTTCTGCCCACCCAAGCCAGGTGAGGGGGCCTCCGGATCACCACCCTTGCCAGCAAGGGGGAGACCAGCCTCTCACTCCTTGATCGGAAGCTGACTGATGTGTAGATACTCCAGGCCCAACCCTCTGGCCTGGGAGGTCCTCACCTACAGGTATGAGGAAGTGCCAAGGGAGCCGTCCCTGTCCCTGACAAGTTCCTCATGGCCAAGTGGACAAGTGGATGGGAGCCATCTTGAAAGAGCCCTACTCAGGTAAGACGGTGTGATAATGGCGCTGGGGGAGAAGTGGCTGGGGTTGGCTGTTCCAGGCGGATGTAAACATTTGGCTGGGAGTGCTCTGTCCACACCATGTTATTATACAGCGCTGTGTTCTCACTTGTGGAAGGAGAGGGGAAACACGTCCACATCTCTTTGGGCCTCAAAATTTCAGGTGCAGAGAGGAGGTGAGGAGAAAAGTTTTGAGTTTGAAGGTGAAGAGTTAATGAGGTATGGTATGGTGTTCATTTAAATGCAATACTAGGGGCACCTGGGTGGCTCAGTGGGTTAAGCCTCTGCCTTTGGCTCAAGTCATGATCCTGGGGTCCTGGGATCGAGTCCTGCATCGGGCTCTCTGCTCAGCGGGGAGCCCGCTTCGTCCTCTCTCTCTCTCTCTCTGCCTGCCTCTCTGTCTACTTGTGATCTCTGTCTGTCAAATAAATAAATAAAATCTTTTAAAAAAATTAATAAATGCAATACTAACCAGGTATTTATTGAGCATTTACTATGTGCCAGGAGACTGGTACCCATTTTAGGAAGGAGGAAACAAAGAGGTCAGGCAACTAGCTCAAGTTGACAGGGGCCTCATAGGTCTGTCTAGCTCCAAGGCCCGTGGTGAGGCCAGTAGCAACCGCAAGCATGGAGTCTGGCGTCAATATGCCTGCATGGTTCAAATCTTGGCTCCACTCTCAGTAGCTGAGTGACCTTAAACAAATTATTTAACCTCTCTGTGTCACAATGTGCATCTGTAAAATGGGCACAGTAACAGTACGTCTCATACAGCGTCATTTGGAAGATTAAATGAATTCATACAGGTCAGGGCTTGGAATAAGTCTTAGCCTTAAAAATGTTCATTACTATTCTTTCGGTTACATCCCATTAACCTCATAGAATGCTTAGGACACTGTACTAAGTTGAGAAAGGAGGGGCGCTTAGGTGGCTCAGTCAGACTCTTGGTTTCAGCTCAGGTCACGATCTCAGGGTCGTGAGATCGAGCCCTGTGTTGGGCTCCCTGCTCAGCACAGAGTAGGCTTGACATTGTCTCTCCCTCTCCCACTTGCACTTTCTCTCTGTCTCTAAAATAAATAATCTTTTTTAAAAAAACATTACATTGTACAGTGTGATTACAACTACATACAAAATCGTTATATCCTCATAAAGGGGAAAAAAAGAGGAAATAATACTTCTGTCGGGTCCGTTATCAAAGGAACGAGACTGAGACAAAGTGAAAGTTATGCAAAGCCTTATTCTATGCCAAGCATTTGAAGTTAGACTGACCGGCCAGGGGAACGAGGCTGAGACAAAGTAAAAGTTATGTAAAGCTTTATTCTATGCCAAGCATTAGAAGTCAGACTGACCGGCCAGGGCCGCCTCCAAAGAGAGCGACCCCTCCTTGGTCTTACGGGTTAGTTTTATAGGGCACAACCGCAGACCTCTATGTATGTGGCTTTGGCTGATTGGATGTCTCCTACCTGCGTGTTTTAGCAACAGTTACCTGGAACTGATATCAGTAACTGCTGAGGCATTTATTAAACAACAAAATGTCTACCTAGGCAACATGGAGTCACTTTGACTAAGTAGGCCCAGGCAGGCCCTAGGGGTTTAACAGGTTTTAACGTGGAATCAACCCCAACACTTCCCTTTTCTTCATTTCATAAGAACATGACTTTTATTTGGAGGTTAGTTAGTTGGGAAAGCTCTGGCTTTCCGCTTGGAAGAGGATGTAAACAATCAGGGTGTATGTTTTGTGCACGGATTAGCGGCTGGCATACATAATACCCCTGGTGCTAGAGGATAGGTATTCATCCGTCCATCCCACATATTAAATGCCTACCGAGTATCAGATTCCAAGATAAATGCTGTAATATAATCAACACCAAATCACTGAATGCTGATAAAGGTTGAATTGTGCCCCGTTTACCCCCGCTCCAAATTCATATATTGGAGTCCTAACCTCAGTATATGACTGTATTCAGAAATAAGGTCTTCATGGAGGTAATCATGTTAAAGAGAGGTCATTAGGGAAGACCCTCATCCCAGAGGATGGGCGTTCTTATAAAAAGGGGACATTTGGAGAGAGGCACCACATAGGGCTACACCTGGAGGCAGCCGGTGGGAGCAGCCTGCATGCGTGGAAAATGAAGAGTTAATGTTGTGGGCATGTCTGGACCCCTCATGCCATGGATGCGTGGTCTATCTACATGCCTCGCAGTGAAATTCCCGGGGCATCAAGGGCTAGCAATGATAGAAGCCTACACCAAACCGTCTCAGTCAGAATCTTTATGGGATGGAAGCCAGGCACTGGAGTATCACAAAAGTTCTCCAAGTGGGGTGCCTGGGTGGCTCAGTGCGTTAAGCATCTCCCTTCGGCTCAGGTCATGATCTCAGGGTCTGGAATCAAGTCCCGCATCAGGCTCCCTGCTCAGCGGGAAGCCTGCATTCCCCCCTACCCCTCTCTGCCTGCTCCTCTGCCTACTTGTGATCTCTCTCTGTCCAATAAAGAAATAAAAAATCTTAAAAAAAAAAAAAAGTTCTCCAAGTGATTCCTATGTGCAGTCAGGGTCCAGATCCACTGGGCTGAGCAGATCGTAGGAGGGCCTAATTTTAGTAAGAAAATTTAAATCTGTTTTCTGTAGGTCACTAAGAGGTATTTCCGCATTTTGTAAATCTGTCCCTAAGGATTCTCATTCCTGCCGGCAGTGTCGGATCGTACTTGATCTGTGAAGGACCCCTGCCCCTTCTCTCTGCAAAATCACATGCCAGGCTTGTGGATGATCCAAAAATGGCCAAGATGGGTAGGGTGGCGACAGGGTATGGCGGATGAAGGGTAAGAGGTACTTTTGTGATCAATCTCCCAGTAACTGCAACTGCAGATTTATGTTAATGTGAGCCAAAATTATTCATACAGCAGCCTTGCTGCGGGACAGATGAATTTCACCCATGCCTGGATGCCATGACTCCTATTCAGTGATTTTGTTTTGTATGAGAGGAAGTGGGGTGCATCAGAATCACCTAGGGGGCTTTTAGAATCTACTCCTAGGTTTGGGAAGGTTCTGCCCTCCCTCTCCCTATTCTGGAAGCTCAGAGCTCCTACAACCTGTCCCACTCCCTTGTCTCTACCAGGCCTACCTCTCTTCTCAGCGATGGCCAGCAGGGTGGTCTCACTAAGGCCTCTCCACTCCCTTCCCCTGGGTAACAGGACTGACCCAGTGCAGGAGAGAGTCCTAGTCTCGAGGAGCAGGAGCACGACTGAACCCCTGAACTCAATGCCTTGAGCACTATCACCAGAAGAAACACTCAATATTACACCGTTTGTTCCTCATCAGTCCTACTTACTAGTTCCACGCCCATAAAGCATCTGTGATGTGCTGCACGACATTTTAAGAGCTTCAAAAAAGATCAATTTGTTTTCATCCCCCACTGCTCAGATTAGTGTTTTCCTATTTTTGACAGTGACCCCCATGCGCCTGGTCACCAGCAGTCACCAGCTTCCCTTCTCTTCAGTCCCAATCTGCCCCGATGGATGCCAAACCCTTTCACCTCCTTCCAAACATCTTGTCGTTTGTTCTCATTTTGTTCTGTTTGCAAATGTTCCTAGGAGTTGACTTAGGTACCCCCCACAAAGAGATCCAACACATTGGGGTCCTAGCACCCAGGACCTCAAAACATGGCTGTGTTTGGAGATGGGCTCTTTACAGAGGTATCAAGTTCCAATGAGGTCATGAAGGTGGGCCCTAAACCAGTATGACCGGTGTCCTTGGGCAAAGGGGACGTCTGTACAGAGAGCCACGCAGAGGAAAGATGGCAGGAAGATGCAGGGAGGAGATGGCCATTGACAAGCAAGTGCAGAGCCTGCCCCCAGCGCCCGCAGAAGGATCCACCTTGGACTTGCAGGGTCCAGAGTGGCAAAGCAGCCCTAGACACCAGCACGGATGTTCAGAATGGCACCCTCCATGTCTTGTACCTGAGCCCTGGGGACCCCATTCCTGGATGAGCGCCATTGCCTCCGTGTTTCTCCCGAGCCCTCCCTTGGACGAGCCACTGCTGTGAAGACTTGTCTAAAACTCTGTTCTGTGCCATCACTCTATGAGGAGACTCTTCTAGGAAGCTCCCCAGGTCTGGGAGGCCAAATCTGCTTTGCCCAGAGCAGCACTTTGCAAAGTGGAGCTTTGGAATTCCGCCGGATGCCTGGGTTAACAGTCGTGGGATGTGGGAGGTGTTTCTCCCAGGTGGTGGGAGAAACAAGGCTTCTTCCTCTGCTCAGAGACGTCTGCTTACCTGTCAAACGAACTCAACCAGCAGTCTCCTCTCTATCCCTTCCCTGATGGAGATGCGCTGAGACTCTCTGAGAACATAAGGGAGAGTTTCTCAGCTTACCTGCCTACAGAGCATCTTGAAACATTCCTACTCTGCTTTCCAGGCTGGATATGTCAAATGCTAACTTTGGAGCTCCAAGCATTCACCATTATATCCCCAGCACCTAAGAAAGTGGTCGTATCAAAGACTGGACGGATGGACGGATGGACAGATACCGGATACGGCATTATCTATCCTGTCGCAATCCATTTCCAACTTACCAAATGCCACCACGCCCCTGCCTCATTCACGATGGCCTCTGGTCTCCCTGCTGTATGGACGGAACATACCATTTAACCTCCAATCTCCTCACTAGATTTCCCCCCTTCTGCCCCACTCAGGGGTCACCATTCAAGGCGCAACTCAAATCTGCCATCAGCTATCTCAGCTTCCAGAATCTTTACATCTAAAAAGAAGGCTTGTGTCTTTACCTATCCAGGCTTCTTTTCATCCTGTCTCTGAAAAAGTTGAGATTCTTAGTTTTATTTATTTATTGTTGAAGATTTTATTTATTTATTTGAGAGAGAGAACATGAGGAGGGGGAGGGGCAAAGGGAGAATCAGACTCCCCACTGAGCAAGGAGCCTGATGCAGGCCTCGATCTTAGGACCCCAGGATCATGACCTGAGCCAAAGACAGACACAACCAACGGAGCCACCTAGGCACCCTGAAATTCTTACTTTATAATGCTAACTCATCAATATGTGCATTGAATAACTTTATTTATCTAATATATGTTTGCATTTATCTTCCCTGCCAGATTATACATTCCTTGAAAGAAACCAATATATTGGGTGTTCCCCAAAGAACATTTTTTTTAAATAGGTGTCATACCCAGTGTGGAGCCCAATGTGGGGACACTAAGATCAAGACCTGAGCTGAGATCAGGAGTAAGACACTTAACTGACTGGGCCACCCAGGTACCCCCACAGAACATCTTCAAGCACATTATCCATCAGTATTTTTGAGGAACATTAATCCTGTAAGGAAAACCAAGCCCACTAATTGTCACTTCTCCTTCTCCTGTTTCTGATCACTCCACTCCTGGTGATACCTTATCCTTTAAAATCCACTGTTTCTCATCTTGAAAAGAATCAGCTTTTACTGTACTTTCTAACATACTCAAATAAGAATTTGATATTTTTTCCTTGCTCCCTTAAGGAATCTGACAGGACTGCATGAACTTTCTTATCACCCACTCACTCTTTTTTTTTTTTTGCTCCTTAATTTTTTTTAAAGATTTTATTTACTTATTTGACAGAGAGAGATCACAAGTAGGCAGAGAGGTAGGCAGAGAGAGAGAGAGGGAAGCAGGTTCCCCGCTGAGCAGAGAGCCTGATGCGGGACTCAATCCCAGGACCCTGAGATCATGACCTGAGCCGAAGGCAATGGCCCAACCCACTGAGCCACCCAGGCGCCCTCACCCACTCACTCTTTAAGCCTAGCAATTGCATTTTGTCCCAAGGACTGATTTCTGCTTCTGAGCTCCTTTTCTTCCTCTGGCCTCTAACATGACATGTTCCTCAAGCTTCCATCCTTGGTTCCCCTCTTTCCGTCGCTGGCAGTCTCATCTACTCCTGAGGCTTCAGCTGTAACCTAAAGATGCAAGAGGCCTAAACCAGGACCCAGAGCTGCATTTTGTAGCATTTATGGGGCATGGCCACAAACCTCACACATCCCGACCTCTAACAAACCTTCACATCTTGTCTCACAGCCCATAAACAAACAGAACTTAATCCCCACAACATGAATCTCATCTTCTTCCTGAATTCTCTGTATTTTTGGTACGAACAGCTCCCAGTTACAGGCTTAAAATTTACCTTCATCTTTTCTATAATCCCCCTGGGCTCCTGGATATGGCCACTGGGCCATCACTCCCCACACCCAATACCTTGCATCCACCTGTGTCTGGCATTCAAGCTCTGGGGCCTGGGCTCCAACTCATCCTTCAGTCTTATCCCCTAGGATCTTCTTCTTCTTCTTCTTTTTAAAAGATTTTATTTATTTATTTGATAGAGAGAGAGAGAACACACAAGCAGGGGGAGCAGCAGAAAGAGAGAGAAGCAGGCTTCCCCACTGAGCAGGGAGCCCGATGCGGGGGCTCGATCCCAGGACCCTGAGATCATGACCTGAGTGAAGGCAGACGTTTAACTGACTGAGCCAACCAGGCACCCCTCATCTAGGATCTTATAATACTTCAATCCAGGCAAAGTACTTGTCAGTGGCTCTCTCCTCAGAGCGCTGACAGGTACCACTGCTGTAGCAGGGATGCTTCCGTCCTGCCCTCAGACACGCATCCCAGAATCACTTCCATGTCAGAGACGGTAATACCACACAGCCGTTCAAACTGATGGCACAGCCATGTCGCAAGCTGGATAAAGTTTGTGAAATAACATCACATGACAAAAGCAAGATATATTTACAAACAGTTTTTATAATCATTCACATGAAAAAAATGTATGAAGGAATACATACAAATGACAAAAAAAAATGGTTATAGTAGAGTAGTGGAATTGTGAATGAGGTTTTGCATTTTTCTAGAGTCTAAATTTTACTTAGTGTGGTTTTTAAAATACATTTTTACTCTAGGGCTGCCTAGTAAATCAGTTGGTTAAGCTCTCAATTCTTGATTTGAGCTAAGGTCTTGGGGTCGTGGGATTGAGCCCCACATCTGGCTCCACGCTCAGCACGGAGTCTGCTTGTGATGCTCTCTCTCGCTCCCTGCCCCTCCCCCCACCGGCACGTACTCTCTCTAAATAAAACTTTAAATGAGATAAAATACATTTTAATTTTAGAATAGTTTTAGACTTACAGATAACTTGAGAAAATGGTATATAGTTCCTATATACCCTCTACCCCATATTCCTTTATTATTAAACACCTTTCATTAGTACAATACTTTTGTCACAACTAAATGAACCCAGTACTTTCATGTAGTTTTTAAAACTTAAAAGATAAAACTTTTACTTAAATAGAAGAGAATGTCATTTTTTCTATAACCTCTAACTCTGAGTTAGCAACCTGATATTTATTATTTTTATTATTACTCCAGTTTCCTCTTGGCACAGATTGTTGGCCACAGACTGGAAGAAATTTTGCCTTATTCTCATTTGCCTGATGTTTGTGTATGTAGTCCACATAACTGAAACTTCATTGTTGGCTAAAGTTGTGGAAAGTGTTTTCTTGAACATAAAGTTCCACAGACATTTTCTTTTTTTTTTTTCCCCCCTCTAAGAAGGCTCCATGCTGAGTGTGGAGCCTGGCATGAGGATTGAACTCACGACCCGGAGATCAAGACCTGAGCTGAGATCAAGAGTCGACACTTAACCGACTGAGCCACCCAGCTGCCCCAAGTTCCATGAACGTTTTTGTTTTGTTTTTTTGTTTTTTTAAAGATTTTATTTATTTATTTGACAGACAGAGATCACAAGTAGGCAGAGAGGCAGGCAGAGAGAGAAGGGGGAAGCAGGCTCCCCGCGGAGCAGAGAGCCCGATGCGGGGCCCGATCCCAGGACCTTGGGATCATGACCTGAGCCGAAGGCAGAGGCTTTAACCCACTGAGCCACCCAGGTGCCCCTCCATGAACGTTTTTAAGCCCTGTGAACCATCCCCACACCTAGAATCTCATGCTGGGGGCCTTGCTTCTCCAATGAGTCTGTAAGCTCTATGAGGGTTTTCTCTCACCCCCTGCCCCCACTCCTGCTTTTTCTTATGCCCAAGAACATCCAGTCCAGGTTTGGTCTCAGAACATCCACTCAACAAATGCCACTTGTAATAAACTGCAGAAGTAGGAAAGGCTCTAGCAGATGGGGTATGGATTTTAAGTTCCTAAAAGTAAAGGATTCTTTATGAAATTTTGTGTGAGAGGTCAGACTTGACTTTGCACACCAGGATGCCACATTATTTTCCATCTGCTTCATTCAAAGAGGTAGATTTTAGTTTTCAAATGATAAAAAGCACTCACACACCAAATGTTAACATATTCTGAAGACCATATTTTTGGCTTGCTTTTAATGTCAGAGCTCTAGAAAATGGACTGTGGGGGTTTTGTTTGTTTGTTTTTTTAAACGTGTCTCCCCTAGTAAGTTTTCTTTGTTTTAACTGCCAAGTTGGTTTCAAAGAATCCTCTGGATATCTAGCAGTTAGAACAAATCCTATAGATTATACAAAGAAATAACGAACTGAATTAGCTAGGTACAGTCCTCCTTTTCATAGGAATATGACGGTTTCTTTTACAACAGAACTGAAAAAAAAAAATCTCAAATAGGTTTCTGCCCCTTTTATTCATTGATAGATCTATTTTCATCTTTTAGGAGAGTCTTTACTTCTTATAGCTAGAACTATGACTTAAAATTAAACAGCTTCTCAACAGTGTCCTAAGGTATATTCTGTACCTAATCTTAACTGGTTTTGGAAAATCCCTAAAAGCAGGCTAAACAAACCATGTAGCATTCTTGCCTCTTCCTTGAGTCTATATCATGTTACAAAACATGTGAGGAGCAAGACTTGGTTAAACAAATTGAGGAATGCGAGAAGAGAAAATTTCATACTTTGAGTTTACTACAATTGTTTAAATTTAGTCAGCACCAAACTCAATCATTAGATCGTAATTCCAAGGAAAACACTAAGGATGACTAAATAAAAATATGATGTTCATAGTAGGTGACCCAAGAACCCCAAACCAAAGTTAAAAGCAGCATCACTGACAACTTTCGAGAGAGCTGTGTATAATTAAAATTGGCTGTTCTATCAACTACAGTATAATTTTGTTTTTTCCAAAAGTGATCTGACTACCCAAGAGCATCACTATTAATGATTTATGACAGACTGACATTTGACAAGCAAGCCTAAACAGAACTTTTAATTTGTCTCGCTAAAAATCACCTTGGTTTTATGGAACGGGCAGGACCAAACTAGCCCATCTTGAGGTGAGACATGCTTTTTGAGACATTTGATACTCTAAATATAGTTCAGCTGCTGTGAAGCCTTGGGCAATTTTGCCAATGAGCTTTGAAAGAGTGGAAAGAGTGGAAAGGAACGGGCTGGACAGTACCAGAAGTAACTGAACCACACAGTGACCCAAGGAAGCTTCTAGAAGGATGTACCTCAAAAGTAAAAAATGGAATGACAGGCAAATCTCAATTTGGGGGGATACATTTCTGTCCTATCTGAAGTTTAAAATAACAAACATTCTTTTATAATCAGAAAACAATCCCTAGATTTGGCGTTGTGGGAAAAGACCCCCCGTAAATAAATAAATAAACAAATAAAGTGTTCCTGAAAAAAGGTAAAGTTTTATAAAAACATTACAAAAATGTTATTAGACTGTCCAGTTTTGTTGTGGCTTACAAAAAGCTTCCCATTCACAGCATACCAACTCCATCTGGAAGAAAGCAGGCTCTGCTCCTTCATTCATTGACATTGCTGGTGTTTAGCCTACAGACAAATGCTTTCTTTGAAGAATGGATTAAAGCTACCATAGTTACTGGAAGTAACAGAAGTTGTATGCATGTACTCTGTCACTGGGCTATTTAAAGATCATTTCCAGACTTATTTTATTACCTAAAAATCCTCTTCTTTTTTTTCAAAGCTCTGGCAGAGAATTTCTAAAAAATTCTAGATGGATTAGCAAGAAGCCAAGTGTGAAAATATAAATGAAACAAGTCTTACCTGATGTTGTACGTCAGACTCTGTTGGGCAGTTCAAAGTAATGGGGTCGCATTCTTCAGCTGGGGAGGGAAAAAGACACAGGCTTGATAAGGAACACGGTCTGCGGTGTAAGGTCTACCACGAGGACTCAGTATTATGTGCTGCTTGGACATCTGGTGAAATCAGGAAGGCCTCAGGCCTCTGCCCTCTCTGCAGCCTTGAGTAAGGCCCCTCAGCTACACCCCACTGCCTGGGAGGGCACCAGCCACCGTCCCCACTCAGCCCTGAGTACTGATTTTCAGGTCCCTGCCAGCACACAAAATTACTCAGCTGAGCCAGTCACATCCCCGCTGGGGAACCAGGGCCCTCCATCCTCTCGCCACCCTTACAACCTGTAGCCCCTGCTTGTTCATGCACTCTCGAGGGCAACCCCATGTGACCCTGCATGGCTTGCAATGTCCCCTCCCCCAGGTGAGGATAAAGGACTCATAAACTGCCGTCCATCTCGTCTGTCCAGTGTCAGGTATATATGGCCGTCCACCTAACCCCGGGGCAGGGTCCTTCCCTCACCAGCCGGGTGAATGGGAGGTGGTGTGACAACTGACATCAGGAACAGCACGGCCCAAGTACTGTGGCATCTGTCCTCTCTTCCCAGTTAAAATGTCCTCATCCTCAAGGTGAAAACCATTGTTCACAGTCTGTCCCCCAGTATGATGTGTTGTTGGGGTCTGCTGATGTTTGGCAGGCGAGCTTGGAGAATTCCAACTCGAAGCACCCTGGCTGGTCACTACTTAAGTCCCAGCTATCACAAGCTGGGCTAGAGCTCTCCGGCAGCTGTGTCCAGCCTGGTGGATACCTGGGTACAGCCGCACCAGCACCGTGATCGTACACGGCCAGTATGGGTGTGGGGATGGCGCTTTGGGAGTTTTGCAGAAAGCCATGAGATCACCATCCCAGGGTGAATGAAACATGGAGCCCTGCTTGCGGCTATTTGGACACAAATGGTGACCCTGCTGTATCCTACACTGTGGCTTCCCTTGCTGCTGGCACATGTGCTCTCCTGACCCCCAAGGACATCAGGATACATGACCATGGCAGCCCGTGGCCTAGGAACTGGGGGAAACGGGGAAGAAGCATTTGGCACGTGGCTGTTGTCCCCATGCCAAGCCCCCAGCCAGTGTGTCTGGGCTTAGCGCAGCTGTTTACAGTGTGCAGAAGGACCAATTCTGGATCGCCGGCCTGCCGGACCACACCCAACCCCTCAGCAGTGGGACCTTCCTGGAGGTGGACCCTGGCCCCAAGCAGAATGACTGACATTCCTTGGAGGAAGAGATGGCTCCCTATGAGGTGGGCCGTCAGCCTTCCCAGCCCATCCCTAGAAGTCCCCAGAAAGTCTGCACCATGAATGGCCAGAAAGTGAATGCTGGGGCTTTATGCAGGTAGAAATAAAAATATTCCAAGGGAATCTGTAGAGAAAGCATAAAAGAAATGAAGAAAAGGCAGGGCTGTAGCAAACCCATTTCAGCCCATTGCCCGCTGGGCCCGTGGGCCACCTCTGCCTGTCTGCAGTGAGGATCCTGACCCTCAGTTACAGGGGAAACCCACCCACGGTCCCCCAGCCGCATGACGAGGAGTTGGTTGGAGCCTGACGCAAGCCCGGGGTTCCAAAACCATAAGAAAGCCACCACTGCCCTGTGGCAGGCAGCTGTGGCAGACCCCAACCCCCATGGTACTGATTTGAGTCTCTGTGGAGGAGGAAGCGGAGGGTTCCCCCACCTACTTGCACCCAGAGTTTATCCAGTGATGCAAAAAGAAAAGGGGAGGGGACATGAAAGCAAGATGGAAAGAAACCTGGATACTGGGGAGGAGATAAAAGGAAGAAAAAAGAACTGAAAACAGAGGTCCGAGGTGTGACCCAATGGCAAATCCAACGTTTACTACAATAATTTACACAGGCAATAGATGAAAGAGGGCTGGGTGGGTGGCTCTATTGGTTGAGCATCCAACTCTTGATTTCAGCTCAGGTCATGATCTCGGGGTGGTGAGATCGAGCCCCACATTAGGCTCCGCACCAAGCTTGGGGTCTGCTGGAGATTCTCTCTCCCTCTGCCCACCACCCCCCGCCACTGCAGGTGTGCACGTAGGTTCTGAATTAGCTTTAATACCTGCCGAAATATCTGAATTGGCCAACCCTCATGGACTTTATCAGCACCAGGGCTCAAATTACAGTTACACCTGGAGATGCCACTAAATGTCACCACGGTGTACCCCCCATCATGGTAGGAGAGCTCCTGAAGGTAAAACAGAGGACAGGCATGCCATACCCTGACCATGAGGACTACCATGTGGCCTCAATTTCCCAGGGTCACAGCACACACTGCCTTAGAGCATCTCATGGGGGCATGGCTGCTCTGACCCCATGAATTCATATTAAATCTTCCCAGTTAGTTGACTTAACAAAATGGGACCCCATAGACTTCTCAGTTCAAATAACTACTATGGCCCAATGTAAATTAAACAGGACCTCCAGGGGTGCCTGGGTGGCTCAGTGGGTTAAAGCCTCTGCCTTTGGCTCAGGTCGTGACCCCAGGGTCCTAGGATCAAGCCCTGAATCGGGCTCTCTGCTCAGCAGGGAGCCTGCTTCCCCCCTCCCGCCTGCCTCTCTGCCTACTTGTGATCTCTGTCAAATAAATAAAATCTTAAAAAAAAAACAAAAAAAAAAAAACAGGACCTCCAAAGATCAAAACTTATTATATAAGACCTGAAGAGTGAAAGGCTGATTATCTCCTGCTTCTCATTTAATAGCTGAATGCGACCTCGTCTTAAACCTGGAGGAAAATGAATGGCACCTCAAAGTGCATTACTGCAACCTTACTGCCATGGTCCCATCCATGAAAGCCCTACACCCTATGCCCAGTGTTATTGACATTACTGACTCTATCCCATCAGTCACGAGTAAATACCTGGCTATTACAGTTTTGGCTGATATGTTCTGTCTAGTGTCTACTTGAGCAGCCTATCAGCTGCAGTGTGCCTTCTTCGTCTGCAAAGGCACCCAGTACGTGGTGACCAGGATACCCATGGCGTTCCTAACAGCTTTGTTCTAGCACACGGACTTTGCAGGCAAGATCTTATCTACACCCACCCTTCTCCAGGTTCACAGGTTCACATCCTCCTCTGAGGACATCCATGTGATGCAGTCATCCAAACCACATAAGTATTGTAAAAGAGCTCACAGAAAGGGATCAGGACATTGCCCTCCAGGGCAGTGCACCGCTTGGTTCAACCCTAACCCTAAGACTTTTCTGGTAAACTAAGGGCTGCTTCATTTCTGACAAGTCCATTAAAGAGTTATGGGGCCTCTGAGTACTGCACATTAATACAAGTCCAACATCTTTTAGTTCTTTTGGAATTCTGGAAACAACCCATTCCCCATTTGCACACTTCACTTACTCCTACTCCCATTGCCAAGGTTACTTGCAAATGGGTCCACCATGAATTTGGCTCCTTCCAACAAAAGTCTACAGTGAGCATTCTCAGCAACCCCTTCACTGTCAGGGTTTCAATCTCCTTCCTCGTATTCCTCCCGAAGTCTCTGGACCACCATGATAGTCCTAAGCTTTCCATAGGCTTCTGATGCAAGAAACCACCCTCCTAGGCCCTTCTCTCTCTATACCATTAGAGCAGTGATCGCTGGCTGCAGGCTGGGCTCTTCTGGAAATAGAGGCTCTCACTGACCCTGTCCCTGTGAGGCTCCAGGCACTGCTGCCCATTCTGCCTTGGGTCATGGAAGCAACACCCTACAAGCTTGACATGGCTTCTGTGGCATTGCTGCTTAGTGGAGTCAGACTTGGACCCTCGGGCATATTCCACTTATGGGAGGGGGAGTCCCTCACTCTCCTCAGTCTCTTGCCGGATGCCATGGTGCTGGAAGAGGTCACTCTCCCCAGATGTTTGGGTTACCTGGGGGGCCCCCTTCAGACCAACTGAGCGAATAGCTGTGGGAGACTGTAGACACTACAGATGAGATGGCCACCACCAGACATGATGGAGCTCATGGAGACCTGTGCTTTTCAGCCCTTTCAGGATGTCCCTGATAACAGACAGGATTCTAGAGTCAGCACAGTTGGCCAGACTTCAGGCTGTCATCTCAGTGCTACATGCCTGGCCAACAAATGGTCCCATCAGTATTATCATTATCATTATTATTATTACTACTACTGCTACTACTACTACTATTAATATTATTATTTACAAACTCTTGAACTGTTGCCGAAGACTTGTCCACTCTGAAGTAAAGAACCCTGGGAATCTCTTGCCTCACAGATGAACAGAATATAAATCAAGGTAGCAAAGGTCTCTACCTCTAGTAAGACCACAAATATAAAGCCTTTCTAGAACACTCTCTATCCCCTTGCAGTTCCAGACCAGGGGATAGAGAGTCCCTACTGGATAGGGACCAAGACATTCATTTCACTTCTCAGAATGCACAATGCCTGGCTCTAAAAGGAGCCATTGGATGGAACTTCCATTTACTCTGTAGGCAACAGGCTACCTCAAAAGGTATAATGGGCCCCTCACAGAATTCCTGTTTTAGTTACAAAGTGCAAACAGAGCCTTTGCCTGGGGTCACTATTGCCATAAGCATTGGTTGTCTGAATTCACGCCCTTGGGGGCCAGGCACTCACTCCCCCAGTGCCACACCACATGGCCCATTCTCTCCTGGCCAAGTGATTGTTTTGCTATTTAGAGAGGCCCTCCTCTACCCTGTAAGTCTCAATCATCACTAAGATAAAAATTGATGTCAAGGCACCATGGAGTCAACTGGGGTAAAAGATCTAAGATTAAGACTCAATATTCTGTGCTGACTTCATATCTGGTAAATCAGGAGGACTTGGAACGGCCAAGGTACAAGCTCTCGGTGCTCTGCTCCATGGATATGGCCCCCTAGCTAAACACAAGCCACTGTCCCCACTCAGCCCTGAGTACTGAGTTTCAGGTCCCTGCTGGCGCACAGAATTACTCAGATGAGCCAGTCACATCCTCCCTGGGGAACCAGGGCCCTCTGTCCTCTTGCCACCCTTAGAACTGCAGCCCCTGCTTCTTCACGTGCTCCCGAGGGCAACCCCACGTGACCCTGCATGGCTTGCAGCATCCCCCTCCCCCAAGTGAGGATAAGGGACTCATAAACTGCTGTCCATCTCATCCATCCAGTGTCAGGTATGTGTGGCTGTCCGCCTAACCAAGGGCAGGGTCCTTCCCTGTCCAGCCGGGTGAGTAAATGGCACTCCAAACACATTTCCCTCTGCTTAACACCACAGCAGATGCCACTGAGCTCATCTGCTTGTTGGGCACTTTTCTATGCCTGGCGGGTAGCAGACAGTGGGAATGACACATGTCTTCAAAGCTCAGCCTCCTAGAGGACAGAGCAAAGCTACGTCAGCTCTATTGTCCAAGTGCGGATTGCCAGAGAAAGTTAAAGGAACCTGAAAGGCAGGTGCCATGTTTAACACCTTCCAAAAACTTGACTTGGGGAGGAAACCTCAATTCTTAGGTTGTTTGACACAGGGGTTAACTTTGCAGCTCCCCGACTTGTGGTGAGGACGGCACCAACACGTGGAAATCAGATTTTGGTCCCATCAGATTGGAACCTTTGTAGAATTCAACACTGCGCTCTCAACTTGAAAGTTGACAGACATAGAGAACATTATGAAAGAAAGGCTTATGCAAACTCTGAGAGTTATAAAGCATTGAAGAAAGAATCATTTATCGGGGGCCAAGAGTTAAGACTGAATGAGAGATTGGTTGATTGATCTCTTTCTTACATTCTTTAACATCCATTTACCTAGTAAGTGGCAGGGTGCTGGATTTGTTCAAACAAGGGGCTACGTTCATGGCCTCCCACATGATTCCAACTAAAGGACATTGCCCCCCACCCCTTAATAGTATTATCTGAGAAATTTAAACTAAAGGCATAGTTTTTCACTAAGATTCTATGTGGTATCTCTTGAAGTGAGAGCAGTAGAGATCTTGCCTTGGCCTGTGCGTCTCAAGAGACAGAGCCCAGCTTTCCGGCGTCTGAACCTCCCATGCTGGCTAACAATGCAGATTCCAGGCTCCACACCAGACTTACTTAACTGGAATCTCGGGGGTCTCTGGAAATCTGACATCCAACAGGCATCCCACAGAATTGAGGCACCACAGCAAAAAGTAACAGACGTGTGATTTCAGTCACGCCGGTTCTCAAAATGGCTACTATCATAATGGTCAGCTGGCATTTTTATAAAAGCATGTTTTTTTTTCACCAGTGTGAGGACAACTTGAACTTATGTACTTTTGTGAAGTGGTACCCCAAACACTCCTGTGGTCATATCCTTCCCTCTCCTCTCTGCCTTCCTCAAAAGAAAAAAAAACAAAAAACAAAAACTGTGCAGGATGGGGGCACCTGAGCAGCTCAGTGGGTTAACCATCTGCCTTCAGCTCAGGTCATGATCCCTTGGTCCTGGGATCAAGCTCCACGTTGGGCTCCCCGCTGGGAGCCTGCTTCTCCCTCTGCCCCTCCCTGCTCGGCTTGTGCTTTCTCTCTCTCTCTCTCAAATAAATAAAATCTTTTTTTAAAAATGGTGTAGGATGGTCAATTCTGTATTCAAATCTTAATTTGGGGAAGGATGGTTGATTTGGGAGTTTATTATAATAGGAGTCCCAGTCAAGGTTGAGTGGGAGGCCATGAACTTATGGAACGAGCAGGACCAGGACACAGCAAATCATGCAAGAAGGAGGGGTGTTTGGCTTCCTTTTAGAACAGGGAAGCCTATTAACAAAATGCTTCAATCTATGAGGGGAAAGATCATATATAATACAGCATATTGGCTTGTGAGTTTTAGGGCAAGTATTTTTACTTCTGAATTATTTTAGTGAATTCCTTCATATTTGTTTTTCTCCTCACTTTTTCAAATTGAACCACTACTTCTACATTTAGTTGACAAATTGCTCTAAAACATCCCAAGTATTATCTACGTGTGAGTTCCTATGCCTCAAATTTAGCAACAATAGAATTAGTCTACTTTACTTCTTTTTAACTTAAAATTCACCACAAAATTTTTTGAACAATAAAAGAGCAGGAACCCTAGAGAAAAAGGAGATAAAATCTTGATTACTTTATAATGTATTTATGTGGAATAATTTCCCCTCACTGGGAGTAGTGGTTCAAAAATGAGAATTTTTTCCCAAACACACTTTCTCTCAAATTGTGAAGAGTCACATTTCTTTCAAAAACACTTAAGCCAGCAGTTTCTACAAGATACCAGGAGCTCTTTGATATAAAATAAGCCCCACTCATGTTGCAAACTGTACAATCTCATCCTTTTTAACGGTTGTGTAATATTCTAACACACACACACACACACACACACACACACACACACACACACACACTCACACCCCTCCCTACATCTTTTCATCCATTCATCTGTCCGTGGACATGCAGGTTGCTTCCAAAGCTTGGCTATTGCAAATAATGGTGCTATAAACATAAGAGTGGATATATTTTTTTTTGAATAAGCATTTTTGTTTTATTTGGGTAAATACCCAGTAGTGGAATTACTGGAGCATATGGTAATTCTATTTTTAATTTTTTTTTAAAGATTTTATTTATTTATATGACAGAGAGAGAGATCACAAGTAGGCAGACAGGCAGGCAGAGACAGAGGGTGAAGCAGGCTCCCGGCTGAGCAGAGAGCCCAATGCGGGGTTCGATCCCAGGACCCTGAGATCATGACCTGAGCCAAAGGCAGAGGCTTAACCCACTGAGCCACCTAGATGCCCCTATTTTTAATTTTTTTAAGGAAGCTCCATGCTGTTTTGCACTATGCCCTACACCTGAAACTAATGTAACATTACGTGTCAACAATACTCAAATAAAAAACCTTAATAAAATGAACCTCACTCTTATATTAGTCCTTAGTGCCAGCAGACTCTCCCAGAATAGCTCTCAGAAAAGAGGCCTGACAGAATGAACCCTGAAATCTCTAAAATCAGGGGAGGTGGAAGCTACACATTTGTTCTTGATAAGAAAACAAGTTTAGCAGCATGTTTCATCTCAAAAACAGGCTGGTCATTGGAGCTGTGTTAGATTTCACTGTTGATTTATGGTGAAAGCAGCTAATTCAGAACCCCTCCATTCAGGACTGTGTGAGGAATGGTTTTATACTGCCCGTGGAGACAGCAGGAATATACTAGAAGCATCATATTTTGTGAAATATGGTTAGTCTGCTTAAAAAAATAAAATTTGAAGACTTTTTAACCATATGGAAACCACTGAAGCTAATTACAGGTAAATCCTCTGTTAAAGAAAGCAGGACCCCCTAAAATTCACTTAAACGTTAGAGTCCAAGGTTGGACTTAATTAGATTATATTTGCTTTTGAATCTATACTTTGTTTCTGCACTGATTCATATGGGTTCTTCCCCTAAAAACATTTATGATAAAAAGTTACCATAATATGGACATTGGGGAGGGTATGTGCTATGGTGAGTGCTGTGAAGTGTGTAAACCTGGTGATTCACAGACCTGTACCCCTGGGGCTAATAATACATTATATGTTTATAAAAAAAATTACCATAAATGTTTAATGGTGCTATTGGCCCCATTGGTAGGTTTTTAAAAATACTAGCAAATATCAGGTCATAGATGATATTATTATTATTAAAAGATTTTACTCATTTATTTGACAGAGACAGAGACCGCACGCAAGCAGGAGGAGCAACAGAGGCAGAGGGAGAAGCAGACTCCCCACCAAGCAGGGAGCCCGATGCAGGGCTCGATCCCAGGACCCTGGGATCATGACCTGGGCCAAATGCAAATAATTAGCTGAATGAGCTACCCAGGCATCCCAAGTCATAGATATTATTGAATGCAAATGTTGAAGTTTTTAAAAAAGATTTGATTCATTTATTTATTGGGAGAGAGGGAGCATGCATGTGTGCGTGTGAGTGAGTGGCAGGTGGGGCAGAGGGAGAGAGAATCTCAAAGAGACATTGTGCGGAGCAGGGCCTGACACAGGGGCTCGACCCCATGGCCCTGAGATCATGACCAGAGCTGAAACCAAGAGTCAGACGTTTAACCAGCTGAGCCACCCAGGAGCCCTTAGAGTAAGTTTATAAACTTCTAGACATTATGTATAAGATGATGTATTTCTTTAGAGATAAGAAGTCATGTGCTTGGGGCACCTGGGTGGCTCAGTGGGTTGGGCCTCTGCCTTCAGCTCAGGTCATGGTCTCGGGGTCCTGGGATTGAGCCCCGAGTCAGTCTCTCTGCTCGGCGGGGAGCCTACTTCCCCCTCTCTCTGCCTGACTCTCTGCCTACTTGTCATCTCTCTTTCTGTCAAATAAATAAATAAAATCTTAAAAAAAAAAAGCCACGTGCTTAGTTAGTTCTCCATGAATCAGGATAGAAGATATAGTCACATTTCCCATAAACGTGGTTTTCACAGTCATGTTACTTGTAAAATCTTCACCAGTTTAATTAAGGTTTTGTGAATCTCGAATTCCAGGAGAAACCCAATGATACAGTTACTGCAGTATCAGGTTGCTAAACAACCAGTCTTCTTTTTTTTTCCCCTCCAAAACAGGAAATCACTTTTAAGGGTGTTAAAAAAGATCTTTTAGACAGATCAAACTGTGACATTGCATTTTCAGAGTCACTGCAGCTCAGTGGTTGTCTCAAGCAGTGCCATTCTTGTCATGGGACTGGGAAAGAACCCTCAAGCCTGAGTTTGCACATTTCCTTCTCCCGATTTTCCTCCACCATCTGGCTCGCCTGTGTCAGGCACCATCCTGTACTCATTTCATTGGATTCTCCTTAGCATCCTGGGAGGAGAGGAGTACACTGTCCTTCCTGCACTTGGAGACAGGGAACTGAGACCCTGAGAGGTGCAGCCACCATTCTAACGGCACTCAGAGTCCAGCTAGTGGTCTGGCTACAGATTGGTTCTCTTGTCTATCTGCCTCCCTGGTGGACATACCAAATCCTTGAGCTTCTTCGGTTCAAGTGAGGTCTGCCTCCCAGCCACTCAGGTATGCATTTACAGGTTCCTGGGCCTGGTACCACACCTGCCACATGGTGATTTCAAAGCCACTGAGCCCAGAATCTGGATTTTCAACAGCTCCCCCCATGCCCTCAATAATTCTTCACGGCACACTGAAGTCGAAGCCACACCACCTGAGACTACCTCCCATGTCCCTGGTCGCCTGGTTTGCGTCTTCTACCTTCTGGCTGAACTGGAGAATCGAATCATGGACTGGAGGATTCGGGACACTTAGAGGTCACTCACCACTAGGGGAAGGGGAGCTTGCCACAAGCCTCTCTGAATACAGCCAGGATCTGGACTCAAACCTGGCCTTTGGTCTCCTTTTTCCACATCACTGCCACTCCCAGGATATGCACAGACGGCAAAAGGAATGAAATACTGGAGGTTTAATTTCTGGATGTAAGGAGAAGTGTCTAGCCAGTAAGGACTGGAGGGAGGGGAACCTTCGCAGAACCCTGGACCTAACCCCAAGTGGACCCTGGCAAGGAGCTCCCTCCTCACCCTCCAGTTGGGTGACCCTACAGCTACTCGGTCACAAGGACTGCCAGGAAAACCCACAGCGGCAGGTGCTGGGAAGTCCCACCTTTCCAGGAAGCTGGGGGCCCCTGCCATCTCTGAAGCTGCTCAGATCAGATTGTCCCTCACCCCGTCCACCCCTCCTCTCTGGCCTGTCAGCGGAGCACAAGGTAAAGACTCAAGAGGGCAACCAGATGACCCCACAACAGATTGCCCCACAGAAGAAATCACGAGAGGCTGAGCCTGGCCATGTCTACACCATGGCTAAACCATTGGTCTATGAATTACAAAAGATAGGTTTTTTGGATTTGTTTTGTTTTGCTTTGGGGCCTGACAAGCATCCTTTGCCCCTCTGTCTAGTAACAGAGCCTCTTTCCTGTGGTTTGGGTAGAATAACTGCATGCCCTCCCCCACCCAACCTCAAGGTGCAAACCTGACACACGTCCTCCATCCTCCTAAGGGCAACAACGAGTCACAGATGGCCATGTGACCCAAACTCCCCATATGACATCCATCCCTAGAAATTGTGCCGTGGGCACTGGGGGAAAGGCACACCCTTGCTCTGCCATCTCCATGGGCACCGTGTACAGCCGGAGGTGTTGGTGACCATCCTTCCAGCCATGAAGGGAAAGCCTGCCCCAAAATGGAGCCAACACAGATGAAGACAGAGAGATGAGATGAGAGACACACAGAGACTGAGCCTGAGAGCATCCTTCAAATTTGCACCTCACAGTATCCAAAGAGCAGTATCCTGAGCCAGTATGTCCCATCCCTTTTTAAAACGAGCTTGAGTTAGGTTTCTGTCATTTGCAACACAGAGCACTGTCTCTCTTCATTTTATCCATCTTAAAAACACCACACGGATTTAATGTATAATTTGTAATGAAATAATTTGTAGATTTTAATAAGAAAATCCATGCCCGAGAGAGTCAACAAGTCAAAAGCTAAACTGTCAGTATGTTTCTTCTGTTTAACAACTTTAAGGAACGAGAGATGACTTTCACTAGTGCTTTGTTCAAGACATTAAAATAATCACAAGTTCAAGTAGTTATATTAAGTGTACATACCTTTAGGGAGTCCCGTATCTTGAATGGGATATTTGTCTGACTGTGGAAACCAACAAAAGAAGAGAGTTATTTTTAAACCACATAGTTCGGTTATAAGAGCAAAGTGAAAAGAAATCTTTGTTTGGGGAAAGTCATAATTTTAGTTTAAAGCCTTGCAAGTTTCTAGCCATGGATTTATCAACAGGCCTGACCCATTGTTCGTTTTTATCCTCGGTCTATAAAAATGGAATCAAGGTTGACAAGAAGTTAATGTTGGAACATGAAACAGAATAAGGCTTCCAAACTGCTTCAGCTCTGACCGCTAAACCACACTTCCTCTCTTTTCTGCTGGGCTATTCCCCCCCACCCATTTCCTGTAGTTTAAAATTGAGGAGCATTTGTTATCGTGAATTATGGGGATAGACCCATTTCTTGTCCCCATTTCTGTGGCATTCCTTTGGCTCAACAAGCCCGTGGGCCAGGCTGTATCTCACTCATGTAGAGCTGTGTCCTGGAGTGAGTAGGACAGGATTCAAAAGCCAACCAGCCTACCCACCGCACAAAGATCTACAAAGATCTACTCATTGCGCACAATTGTACACAGTTGCTCAGTGCACTGGCTGGTGGCAGTACCATGGGAGGGAATTCAAAATAGCAAAGGCTCTTGCAATCACATATTTCTTTCCTGGTACCTCCATGCAGGTATTCTGGAAACTTTGACTTCCGATTAAACAATGTGGTAATTCTCCGATGACTTCTATGAGCAGAGTGGGAATGTGCCCAGTCTCCCTATCCTGTCCCTAACCCATGCGCAGCTCCCACTCCCCATCTGGGCCTTTGGATTCATGCCTCCAGCCTTAAAAAAAAAAAGGCTGCACCTTCCAACTTGCCTGTAGGTCTCACGCATGTCTTCCTCTGACAGAAGAGAAAAACAAACAAATGTGGAACCAAGGATTTTGTTTTAAAACTCCTTCCTTGCAGTTTCTTTGGAGCTGAACAGTGAAATTTCAGAACCTCTAGAAGCCTTGAACTCCTCTTCCACAGAAGAAATCAATCAATCAGTCATCAGTTACGGAGAACTTAAAGTCAAATTCTCCCTGAGACTAGATTCTTCTAGATAGTCTGGTCCCTGGAGCACAGAAAACACACCTGTACGCTAACACTTATCAGGCTGTTTTTAAAGTATGGACTTGCCTATTTCCTCAGATAGACTCATGAGTTTTTTTTTTAAGAAAAAGGAACTATGATCTTTGCAGCCCCGCATTTTGACTCGGTGTTAAATAAATATCTACCAGAAGTCTGTGTGAGGGAACCCACAGGCTGGAGCAAACGGAGGTTTCCTGGAGAGACTGACATTTGAGCTTGGTGTGCAGAATGCCCAAGAACTCGGGTGACCAAGAAGAAGGAGCACAGTGGTCACAGGTGGTGGGCCCAGGGGAGCAAGTCCAGGTGGTATGAAGTGTGACAAGTGTAGAAGCAGAGAGGCACGCTGGAGGAGGACAGCGGAGGATAGGAAATGACAGAGCCAATTTACATGGAAGATTCTGGAAGCAAGGTGAAAAGATTTAGGTGGGTGCCATTCCAGGTTCTTGGGAAGCTTGGCCTGTCCACCTTTGCTTTGTGTCCTGCGCTGAATATGGGAAGACATTCAACACAGTCTTGCAGGAACTCACACAAGCAAACAATTCCAGCACAGTGTGATTAAAAAGCAGGGGTTAGGCTATAGAGAAAGGAGCCTCCCAAAGCCCCAGGGTGAAGCAAAGAGAGCGTCGCTGGGGAGGAAGCACACGAGTTCCCTAGTTGAGGAAGCTGGGAGATTTTCCTCACTGCATGGAACAGTGTTAGTATCCCTGGAAGGTGAGAAGGTGTGGGGTATTTCAGGCGCAGCAAAGAGCTACACACGACTGGCTCATCGGGAGGGCTGCTGAGATGAGGTCATGGAGGACCTCATCTGCCATGATGAGGAGCACAGATTTCATCCCAGGAGCCCCTGGAATGTTCTGGGCTGACATGCATCTCCCCCCCAAAAATGTGCTGAAGTCCTAACCCTGAGTACCTCTACCTGGGACCTCATTTGAAAATAGGGTAGCTAGACATCTACAGACTTAGAGGACTAGTGAGGATGAGATCCCACTGGGGTAAGGGAGCCTCAATTCAACAGGACTGCTCTCCTTACAAGAGAAGAGACACAGAGATGGCCGCCCACAGGGAGAATTCGGCCACGGGCCAAGGCAGCAAGGACATTGGAGGAATGCAGCTGGAAGCTGAGAACCACTAGGGGTTGCTGACCACCACACACGAGAAAGGATTCTTCTCCACCAGTTTTGGAGGGACGAGAAGGGCTCTGCCCTTTCCAACCTGCAGACATGGGGAGCACTTAGGTCACCCGCTGTGTGGTCTTCTGTTGTGACAGCCCCAGCAAACTGACCTAGGGAAGGTTTGGGGAAATCAGTGTGCCCTGGCACGGAGAAGTGAGCGGAGGTGGAGACGGCTGTGACCCTAGGCGGGAAGAGAGCAGGAGTCCAAGAGCAGTGCGGGTCGGGTGCTGGGTAGGGGACTAGAAGGACAAACTGAGGGCACCTTCTAGTAGCCAAAGGCCCTCATTCAGGATGACAGCACAGGGAATGGGGAGCGACAGCCCCAGGGCTGGCCCATGCTCTGTCTTTCTGGAATGCAAGGACAGAGGATGTTTTCCTCTTGATTTCCACTGTGTGTCCAGCTTTGTCCCCAACGCTACCCCCAACGAACTATGCAGTGGGGACTCAAGACTTAAGGACAAACTCCTCAAAACACTGAGGTGCCTCGTGAATCACCAAAGACTTCAGGACATTTCATCAAATTATATTGTCTAATGATATTGACGTGTGTCTTTTACATCATTCTAACTACATTGATCAGGATTTTTCATGGGCTGTGCAGTTCTTCTCCTCCAAACACTTTTTTTTTTTTTTTAAAGGAGTGTGTCACCCCCTATATGCACAATAACACATGTAATGTTGCCAGAGGCATGGATTTGGTCATAACCAAGAGGCAGTACCACACAGGAGAGCAGGGCTCCTGTCTGGGTGACTTTTTATGAATCTGTGAACTTTCTTCGCTTCACCTGTACAATGGGGTGGCTGTCCTCCCATCTCACTGATGACCTGGAGGATGAAGAACCATGTATGTGAAGTCCTTGGTAAGCCTTAAGCAGCAGACACGCCACAGCGTGGTTCTGGGAGGGCAGGGCAGGGACCGGAAGCCAGCTGCTGGGTCTGCATCCCACCTAGGCTGCTTCCAATGTGGGCGACTTACCCCAACCCCTGAGTCTCAGTTGTTCATGTGTGAAATGGGCAGTGCTTACCTTACAGGGTTATTGCAGGGAATAAATGCAGTAACATGAGTGAATCAAACATCTGTGCCCGCAGGCCCCCAGTAACTCTATACTAGTCCTGTTTTTGCCTTCCATCTCACACTAAATATTTTGAACTCTGAAGAAGGGGAAGTTAAACAGAGGACTGACAAGTATTAAAAATAGACAAGAATACAAAGACCTGATATAATCTAAGAAGATCACAAGAACAGAATCCAATACCATTTTTAGCCCTGAGAAACCCAAACTTCATTACATCACAGAGAACACCGCGATAAAGAAATTTATCTTGGGAAAACCTGACTTTGGGGTTTCTGATCTTCGTGTAAATACTGAGCAATAAAAACGTAACAAAGGGAAAAAAGAAATAACAAGGGTTGTCACCACTGATGTAAAGATTGTAACCTACCGGGTTAAAGGATAACGTGCTAGGGTCTGTGTCCTCCACTGGCTCCTTTGCCATCTGATCTGTAAAAAACAAAACAAAACAAAACAAAAAAATGGAGATTATTTTAATGTAAGAGCACAGATGTGTCCTTTGAGAACTGTCTTCCTATCGATGCAAGCTACCCTAGTCACTGGAAACAAAACAGGAAGGAATGGGGTCAGATAGCACCAAGAAAGAGATTAAGACAAACTTTTCTTAAAAAAAAACCCCAAAAAACAAAACAAAAAAAACCCACACCATATTTTAGACAGTTCACTTGTAGAGATCTACAGACACTCGGAGTTCTACATAACTATGGATATGCAGATGTGGTACCCATGACTCTTCAGTATAATTTTTTAAAAAGATTTTATTTATTTGACAGACAGATATCACAAGTAGGCAGAGAGGCAGGCAGAGAGAGGGAAGCAGATTCCCTGCTGAGCAGAGAGCCCAATGCAAGGATCCCAGGACCCTGGAATCATGACCTGAGCCGAAGGCAGAGGCTTTAACCCACTGAGCCACCCAGGCGCCCCTCTTTGGTATAATTTGATTATAACTTTGAGCAGGAATGACATGACCCAGATTTCTTCTTTTCTCCATGTTTCCCACTCCTCTGTACTTTTTTTTTTTAGATCATTTTAAAATATTAAACTTCTGGCTGTGGTTTAGGTAAATTAATAGTCAGCAATCTCCTGGGATTATCATCAAACAAAAAGTGATTTTTCACTTCCCAAAATTTTGTTTCTTATTTATCACTTGTTGCATTTAAGAAACCGAATGAGGAAAAAGAGAGAAAGGTATAGGCCTTGGTTGAGGCCACCACTAGATCTGAAGAATTTGTTCAAAGTAGAAAAGAGCTCACACTCCAAGACACCTGACCAGACATCTGTCAGAAAACTATGTTAATGAAGAACCAAATCTGTTTGAGTGCAGCCCTCTAGATTTGGGTAGTGCACAACCTACAAAACCCTAAGTGTAAGCCTTAAAACAGCCAAGAGTCAACTTAAGCTGAATTAAGTAAACACTGTGGACGAGGCACCAGGCCCAGGAAATGCCTTTGGGGATCCAAACGAGCACATCAAGACGATTTATTGATATATTCATTTACGTTTGTTCTCCCTCACGGTCTCCTTTCTAGAATGTGTCTGGGCTTTCCACAGGACTTTGCCTGGCGGGTGTTGAAAATGCCCAGAAGAGAATGTGTGTGAAGTGTGAAGGGAACATCTGTTTGTTTTACGACAGCCTCATCACTAGGGAGATTAAACGAAGTGGCCCAGAGGAGTGAGGACAAACGGAGACAGCCTTCTGCCAGCATCCTCCCATGGAAGTGGGGACAGATGTCTGCAGTCGCACAAGCAGGGACAATGCCCTGGTCCCTGGCAGGGCCCAGAGGTAGCAAGGCCACATCAGGGGATGCACAAAGGGGACTTCCCTGCACTAGCAAAGAAACCCATGATGTGTGCCTGGCCCCAAAGCAGAGGGTTGCTGGAGCTCAAGGGTTTTCTATGGCTCAGACCCTGAGGATATCGATGCCTACCAAGCTGCCTCCCTGGTTTTCCCAGCAGCACATCATCTTCTCACATCCTTGTGTGACCCTAAAGAGGGCACCAGGGCTCCCAGTTCAGACTGAGATAGAATCTCCTAGCAGCCCAGTAGAATACAGACTCGAATATGGATTTAAATCCATGTAAAGAAAGTAAGAACCACTTGTGCTAATTCCACCCTGAGTTGGCAGGGCTTCTGCGGCCCAGGTAATAGGCACTTACACCACAGGGCACTCAGAGTTCAGTAACGGAAGGGCAGAATGCTATGGAAATGAGAGGGGCAGCCCCTGCCCAGCCTGGGGTGCACAGGGCCAGGGGCAGAGGGGAAGAGCAGCAGGAGAGAAGAGCCTGCAGGGGAACCGACAGCTGGGCCTGGAAGGAGGAGCTAAAGCGAGCCAGGAGAAGGGGTTGTGTAGGGAAAAGCATTGTAGATAGAAGGAACAGCACGGGTGAAGGCTAAGAGATGAGAAAGAACACGACATATTAGTGTGCTTCAGATATGTCCAGCCAGACACATGGAGTTTGGTTTTTGAGTTTTTCCTTTCCATCCTTCTCGTTCTGGTTCCTGGCTGCGGGGAGGGTGGGTGGCAGAGGCCACCTCAAGTTCCTTCCTCCCGCCCCTCCCGCCCCTCGCAGCCTTGTCTCCGCAATTCCATTTTGACTGAAGTGTAGCTGGACAGTAATACTTTAAAACATGCCCCCACCAGGGGTGTGGGGTGTACATTAGCAGGTGCCAACAGTGGAATTTTAGGTCCATGGGCTGTGCAGTGCCTGGGGAGCTGGGGTGTGCGTGTTGAGGGGTAAGAGGGAGGTGGTTTCTAAACAACTCTCAACAAGATCCACGCAGACACCACCCACTGCATTCAAGACAAGTAAGTTCTGTTTCCTACAGAAACCCTAGCATGAGAGGAAAGAAACAGAGGACATTGCTGGGAAAGGCAGAATTATACCAAGAGTGGCAGCAAGGATGCTGACAGCATAGTCAAAAGGAAGGCACAGTGGGCTTGGGTGCAGAAGGCCTTGGCTCTCCCTGACACGCCACTATGGAGAGCAGCGGTCTGACCTTGAACAAGTCCAAGGGTGTGACCTTGGATGAGGCCTGCAGTGTACCCTTGGATGACTCATGTATGTGCTTGCTGCCTCAGGCTCCTTCCCCTGTAACCTGCAGTCCAGGGGACCTAGGAGAGATGTTCTGGTGAGGCCGGAAGTGGGAACCCTGTCCCGCTCCGCTCTGACCCTCTGACCCTGACCCCACTCTGGGTCACATCTGAGCATGTCTCCTGTCAGGCGAACAGGAATAGCCAAGCCAATGACAGCACCTATCTGGCCGCCCAAAGTTTCTTGCTTTGTTTGAAATCTCTGATAATAGATGGAAGTTCTGATGGGAAGGGGACAATGAATTTAGGCTTCTCATTTTCTGAGTCACGGCCGCAAAGCCAAAGGGCAATTGGGAAAAGAAACAGGTTCGTGACCAGCCAGGGAGGCACCTTCAGGACTTTCAATCATGTTTGCTGGAGCCTCTGATGGGGATCAGACCCTGGAGGAAGTTCTTCCAGGCGCATCATTGCCAAGTTCGCTCACCGACCCAGGCCCACGTGGTGCCCAACGTGCTCTGCCTGACCCTGCGTCTTCCTCATGGTTTGCACTCAATCACCTTTGTTTTCGAGGCCCGGATGGCTGTGTACCGAAGAGATCATTTGGAAGAGGGCTGACCCTGGTTATTTGATACTGGTCTGGAAGGAGGAAGTTGTCCTAAAGGATTTCTGAGAGCTCTTGGAGCTGCACGGTATAATATTATTAAGTCTGACGTCAAATCATTTGGAAGCATTAAAATGTTTATTTTTACAGGCCCCAGGAAACACAGGCAGGGCTCTGATATCAGATGAGACGAGAGGCACAGGAAGGACCGAAGCAGAAAGGCGGACCATGGGAGCTCAGGCTGGGGCCGCACAGGGACCCTCTTCTAGCCCTCAGCTGGAGCTCTGCTGTCCTGGTAGGTCCTTTCCTCCCAAAGCCACCTCACATCTCCTGGACTGGGGACTCCAAGCAAGTCATATACCACCCCAAATTAGCTGGCAACTAACCATCAAGGATCTCACTGATGGCAGCAAGAATGATGTTTAATTTATACGCACATCTTCTGGACAGTTCTCAAAAGGTGTGAGAAAGGCCCAGGGTAAACTCACGCAGTGGCCCTTGGAGAGGGCACCCAGCTTCGCTCTTGGAGACCACAGGTGAGAGCCAGCTAGGCGGGCTGTGCAGTCATCTGTTTCTCTGGGATTCCTGTCCCTAATTTGTAATATTCAGGGGTAAACAGAGAGCCTCCACGTGTCCTTCCAGCTTTAAAAGTCAGTGAATGGTGAAAAGCGGGGGTCGCAGGGTCAAAAGAGCGTCTTCAGGCTAACGTCACTATGACACGGGAAGCTGAGGTCCACAGCATCTTCATCTGAAATTCTGCTAGAGCTCCCATTTACCTAGTGCCCAGCCTGTGTCTATTTTCCACTACTGTCAGGGTTCTAGAAGTTCATGCACTACCCACCACTGACAGTAGGGGCATCTCTCTGCCCAGATTTTCCCTTTTCATAAGGATGTCAGTTACAAGAGATTAGGGCCCACTCTAATGACCTCACTGTAACGTGATTGCATCTGTAAGGACTCTAGTTCCAAATAAAGTCACGTTCTGTGGTACCAGAGATGAGGACAGCCGCAAGGTTTCTGGGGGAAATGCAGGTCAGCCCTTAACAGTCCACTCTCTGGCCCCCCAAATTCGTGTCCTTCCCATGTGCAAAATACCTTCACCCAATGCCCCCCAAAGCACTAATCATTCCAGCATCAACTCTAAATCTGAAATCTCATCTGTCCTCCTCCACTCGAAGATCGAGATCTCACCCAGAGCATGGGACCCGAGGACCGCATCCAGAAGCCACAATCTCCTGGTAAAGCTGCCCAACAGCTGCGCGGTCCTGACATCACCCTCATTAGTCCCAGCAGCCGAGGGCCTACAGTTCCCAGAGACAGTTTCTCCGAGGAAGTTCGAAGACCACCTCAGAGGACGTTCTTTGGGAGCGAACAAAGAGGGAAGGGGGTCAGAGCCTCCTGCCATTCCCAGGGCAACCAGAGCCCAGAGAGTGAGGCCTTGGGTGCTTTCTAGTGACAGATTCAAGGCAATTCTTTGAATTTGGGACTTCAGAGTTAACTTAGTTTTCATTTGTGATTATTATTTTTGTGTGGGGGCCATAGCTTTTCTTTTGACCTATAGCTGTTTTCACTCCCGGTTCTGAAGAAGCCCCTAAGTCCTAACCCTGTTGAGGACTCTGAAAGCTCTCAGAGCAGCAGTGCCGGGGGGCAGTGTGCACACATAGTTTGGTTTCTCCTCTGGCCTGATTCTGCGGCAGCCCCGCTCTGTCCTCCTCAGACTTCAGAGCAATAGCTGAACGAGTGGAGAAAGGACCAGGGGGTCAGGAAGGTGGCCACCGAAAAGTGAATCCTCTGGAAGGTGGCCGAGCTAGCGAGTGAGGGTGTTAGTCCAGCTCTGCCTACAGTCCGGATGGAGCTGAATAGGGACCAGGGAAGGGGAGGAGGAGCGGAGAGCGGGGACAAAGAGACCAGAGAGGAGATTCAGATGAGGGGAAGTAATTGGGAGGAAAGAGAAGAAAATCTAGAAGACAAGCATGTAAGAAAGGAAAAGGGATGAAGTGGGCATTGGGAAAGGGCACCACCAGGGAAGGAGAGAGGGGAAGGGAAGAGGGAGGAAGAGAGGGAAGGGGAAAGGGAGAAGGGAGAAGTCAGCACACCAAGGCTCCCCCTGCATCTGAAGAAGAGGTGGCTGGTCCGGCTTGTCAAACAGGGCACTCACTCTTTGGTCCCAGTTTCTGCTCCCAGTGCTACTGGGCTTTGCAAGGAAGGAAGGCTGTCCCCTGGGACCCACTGGAGCCCACAGGAGGGTGGGAGAGGTAAGATGCCACCTGGTCCTGTCCTGAGCTGCTCCTAGCCACCAGCTTCGCCACATGGTGCAAGAGGGACCCCAGAACAAAGGAAGGACACAGGCCCGCATGTCTGCCGGTGGCCCTGGGCACTTAGCTCATCGCAGTGAACTGCACCGCCTCCTCAACCCAGGCTTTCAAAGCCTCTTTCTTCGTTCCTGGCTTTCACGTCTGTGCGAACATGAGCCAGATCTAACTCACTTCTGACAGACAATTCTGACTCATCCCGTGTCAGATTTTTATTAGTGGCCGTGATAGAGTAAGATAGCAACGCTCTAATGAAGGGACTATTTTCCTCCCACATGACCTCAACAGTCTTATACATTTTCTTAGCGAAAAATCTTGTCTCCTTCCATTAAGCTCATAACGTGGTCTAATAGTATACATGTGCCTTCGTTAGATGCGAACCGATACAGAGGTCTTTTTTTTTTTTTTAATTTTACAAGGTAAAGTCAGTGAACACATCTAACTAGACGAATACGTCTCTAAAATGTCAATCCAGGCAAAGCTTTTTCTGCCTACAGTTTGAAGCCTACGTGGCGACATTTTTAAAAACGCTTTCAGTCACTCAGTGAGGCTCTTAGAAGCTAGCCAGGGCTTACTACGTGCCAGGTACTGTGTCAGGTGTTGGAGCTAAATGGACAGAGAGCTTGGAGGCTGGCTGGGGAGGGTCACCCGTGACACAACCACAGCTAGAAAGGGAGGTCAGTGCTAGAAAAGAGAGAGCAGGCTGCATGGAGAGTGTGTACCATGGGGCTTGTGAGCTCACGAATAAGTGGGAGTAACTGGAGTGGGGAGACGGGGGAGAGGAAGAGGGTCTTCCCATCAATGGGAATCACCTGTGCTTGGAGGCAAGCGCCAGGAGGGGTCTCCAAAGGAAGAGGGAGGCAGTGTGGTTGAAGGGCAGAGAGACCGGGGCAGAACAGGCATCAGTCAGTTGGAGGGGTAGGAAGAGATGGATGGGAGGACTATGGATGCCTTTGGAGGCTGAGAATTTGTTAGAAGATCAGTGCAGGTTTCTACGTAGACAAATGCCAGGAACTGATAGGTCTTTGAAAGGTCACTCTGGCTGCCTTTTGGCAAAGGGGTTGGTAAAAGGCACGTGCAGGTGTGAACACACCAGGTGGGAGGTGAGTGCAGGAAATCAGGTGAGGGAGCATGGGAACTTGGTCGGGGGTGTATATAAGGGAAAATGGCCTTTAATGAGTTCCACAAATTGGCACCAGCTGTGGCTTCATTACAGCGCTGGAAGGGGTAGGTGGGCGTGTCCTGGAGGTTACAGAAATTATATGAGAAAGGGAAGTCATTTTAGATCTTTCTTTTAACTAGAGGAACTCTCACCTTATTGATAGAATTCCAGAGTGGGAACTGATGGACATGAGGACATCTTTGAAATGTCTGAATATGTTCTTTGACATCTTTGCAAGTGACAAGGAGACCTTGACCTTAGGAGGCCTCGGCCCTCTTTGTAGCCAAAAAGATTTCACCAACAGATTTGGATTCTCCCTTTTAAAGTCAAGGAGACAGTCCTTCCAAAGGACACCTCCTATCATTCTACCCTCTCATCATGCCTCACGTGCTGGGATCTCCAAGACCCTCTGTTCTAGGTTGTGAGTATCCACTTTGGCGGGGCTGGGCTGGCCAAGACCACCACCACAGGAAATCTAGACCCTGTAGTGCTATTAATAACATCATCTAAGACTGTATTTGCTGCCCTCCTGGCCTCTTCCCACCATGACTCATTGGAGCTTTTTACACGTTGTATCCATTAAGCTATAGTTCCCAAGGCTCATCTTTTCTGGTGCCATTAAATTTTAGGGGACCAGGCAAACCTTAAACTTGTCCCCCTTCATTGGATCCCTGTGCCTTTGAATCTCTTTGAATGCCTTTCACCGTGATCCTTGAATGAGATCTGAGACCACTGCTGGTAAAATCTGGCCTAACACTTCTTGGCACCTTGTCTGTTAGGTTCTTGGAAGAGGAGGTGGCTATGGAGGTGAGTGGGGATGGGAGTGGGAGGATTTCTCCCTTCACTTCCCTTTTTGTTTTTTCAAATAATGGGTTTTGAGGGGGAGGGAAAGGTTAGCCAGACAATTTATTTTCCATCTCCCATCAATAGAATGTTTACCACTCCCCACTGGAAGAATTTAGATCTTTCTTTTGAATCTCCAGGAAAATCTCCCAAACCCAGCCCACCACCATGCGGATTCAGCCATCTTCTGATTCACTTCCAGATTGTCTCCTCCTAACTGCTCAAGCCACAGAATAAGGGCGGAATGTTCAATGCCCAAGCAGTTAAGTGAGGAACACGTTTATCTAAGCAATTGCATGCAGCTCTGTATCTGTATACCAGGGGTCTCTCCCTAGCCTTTCCAACCTCAGCAAAACAAGAAAAAGCCCCAGTGATCTGGGGTATATATCATTCATTCATTCCTGTGTTCAACACTCATGGCGGATCCCCGCCAAGACTGTGGGAGAGCAAGGACGGGAGAAATCCTGGAAGCTGAAGTCTGAGGAGGATTTCAAATTCAAGTAAGAGATGAAAGAAACATCTGGACTCAGTCCTCAGGTACACGCAGTATTCTAAATTGAGGCTAGAACCAGAGACCATTCTAATTAAAGGCCTCTACAGGTGGGCTCTCACAGGTAGGCTCCGACTCTCGGTTTCGTGTATATTCGTTCATGAAACAGCTCTGCGGGTCAACATACAGAACAAAACCATTTAATAAAAGTGAAAATGAGGAGAGGAAAGGGACGCGAGAAGGCATGTGAGTGGGGAGAGAGGAAGAGCCAGGTCGGAAAAACCGAGAATCCCTCCCTGCGCTCCTTGCTGCCAGGGAGGTTTGAGGGACTAGTTTCAACCTGGGATTCCAAGTCCAGAACAAAAGCGGCGGGGCCACGCGCGGGTGGAGGGAAGTGGGGAGTCCTCCGCACGCACGCATGGGGGTGCCGAACGATGGGGACTAGCGCGCCCGCTCGCGGGGGGCACCTCGCGCGGCGCCGTCCCCGGCCCGACCCCGTGCGGACCCGGGTGCGGCGCGGTGTCCGGGATGGTCCCGGTGCCCCGGGGGTCGCGGGAGGCTGGGCCCCGACACCCCCGTGAGCTCGCGGCCCGCGCTTCCCTCTCCAGGTGAGGGCGCGGCGCGGTGTCACTTTACCTGCGCGCAGAGGGTCGTCTGGAGAAGCCATGGGGTGGGGAGGGACAGCCGGGCGCCCGAGCCGGACTGCGCGGCCTCGGGGACTGGGCTGGAGCGCGGGAGCGCACAGGCGGCGAGGCCGGTGGGTCCTGCAGTCCCGACTTGGCCGCAGCACGGCACCGCGGCGGTGCGCGCCCCTCCTCCGCCAGTCCCTCCACCTCCTCCCAGACTCTCCGCCGCGTCCTCCGCGAGCTCACTTCCTGCTTCGGCAATTAGCAAAGCCCCTTCTCCGCGCCGCCGCCTCCCCCCTCCCTCCTGAGGCGCGGGCCCGGGTGGGGCGCGGGGCGGAGCCCCCAGGGGCTCCGAGCGTCTCCAGCGCCGGCGCTGGGCGGCCTCCCAGCCTGGCGCCCAGGCTCCCCGAGGGGGTGTCCGCGCGCGGCCTGGCTGCGAAAAGATCATCAGCCCTAAACCCGGGCTGCCCTCTCGGGTCACTTTGCTGGCTTCCTAATCGCGCCCAAAGCCGGGAACCAGCTTCCCCAGCACAGGCCTCGGCTGAGATGCCTGCCCGCGATCTATTTAAGCAGTCTCCTCGTCTTCAGGCAGGGTCTGCCGCTGCATGATGGCACACGCGAATAACTTCGATCTGGATGGTTTTTTTTTTGTTGTTTTTTGGTCATTGGTTATTACATGACCTCCAGGGTAGGTGCTCCACAAAGGGAGTGAAAAGAGGACGCCTGATACATACGCATACGGCCATTCTAGAAAAATAGTTTGGGGTTCTCTAGGAAACGCGGAATTGGTCCTTAAAAGAAAAGCAGCACTACGGTTTAATTGAAAAGGGATTATGCACCAGTTACTTAAGTGAGCACAGGTTGGAATAGTTTACCGAGAATATATATTTAAAATAGTTATATTTTAACTAAATCTATCATCAATCATAAATCTATTACACGAAGGTTACAGGCAATTTAAATGTAATAGCACTCTCTTCAGGGTTTTAAATAATCCGTGTCTGTCTTGGCACGTGAGAATGCAAAGGTAGGAAATGGTTTGTAAAAGATCATATAATAGCTTTTACTATACGGTATCAGCAATTTATCATAAAGGAGCGGCCTCCAGCTAAAAACTCAGCTTTGAAAAATGCAGAAAAGCAGCAAACGTCTACATACCCTCTTGGTGACCAGAGGCTTGTTTTGTGCCCCTCATCATCTCTTTCGTGGTTCTGAGGCCCATGGCGCTCTGTAGTTTAGTGTCTTATTCTCTGGAACAGGCCATTGAAGAAATACCAGGCCCAGAGAAGAAGGTCCTGCTGGGTGTCTGAAGAAAGTACAACCTTTTAGATGAAGCTTTCTGGGGAATTTGTTAGTGGGAGGATAAACTTCCCTTTGGTCTGCTTCTGATAGGAAGGGAAATTTTTTTAAGAGTATTTTCTCTTTGAATCTATTTTGAGGTTTGGTTTGTGGTTCTTTCTGACTTCTCATGAAGATGGAATTATTTCTGAAGTTGGTTGTCAGGAACCGCATATCAAATCGAGCGATCTTGTTAGCAAAAAAACCTCAAGTGTTGGTATAAAGCTGTTTTGCTTTTCAAAACCCCAAACTATAATTCATGTATCGTGGTCATTCTTTATCATATCAAACAGGAGAGAGGTGGCAGAAATGCACTTTCGGGTTAATTTTTTTACAAGGAAGATTGACTTATGGACCTACTTTGCTATTCCCTTTCATTCAATTTCCCTGTACCTCCTTTTCTATGAATTGTAACCGTAACCCATCATTATCTTTATTGTTGCCACGTGCTTTGTGAACTATAAAGTGTACACTATAAACGGGAGTGCTTTTCTTTTTTCGCAGTTTACCAAAAACTAATTTAAAAACATTCATCCACCAGAGTACCCAAAAGGCTCCCATATAAACTATCTGTCGTTACATTATGTCATTCTGCTTTCGCTTCTATTGCTGTCCAAACAGTGTTTTAAAACACTCTTTAAAATGGGCTTTTACAAGATTTTTTAAAAAGATTTTATTTATTCATTTGTCAGAGAGATAGAGAGCACAAGCAGAGGGAGAGGCAGGGAGAGTGGGAAGCGGGCTCCTGGCTAAGCAAGAAGCCTGATGGGGGACTCATCCCAGGATGCTGGGATCATGACCTGAGCTGAAGGTAGACAATTAACCAACTGAGCCATCCATGTGTCCCAGAAATGGGCATTTTTGACATTTCCTGATAGCACCTACATACTCATGAATCTCAAACTCATGATATATGGGGCTAGTGGACTTGACAATCATGGAGTCAAGCATGCTGGATTTGACTCACGGGCCTGTCATTGTGAATTTGGGTGGCTTACTAAACTTGCTACATATAAACCCAAGCATGTAAGAATTTGCAGGATTGTGACAGTTCAGTGGCATAATGTATATATAAAAATACCTAAACCAGTGTCTCTCACAAAGTAGGTACAAATAAACCAGCTCCCTTCCTGCCTTCATTCTGTCCTTGGAATTCCATCCCTTGGGAGAAGTTCCTACTGCCTTTGTTACAAGAAATGAACGATATTTATTACACTGTTGGTGCATAGCATGGATCAATACATTGAGTGATAGTATTAACATACTTCTTGAACTGCCCATTGCCCCCCCCCCAGCACCAAATAAAATGTCAAGACCTGGGGAAACCAAAGTGAGAGGTCCCCAACTTTTAGGAGTTTATGGACAGGAGAGATATGCAAATACTCTGTCAGTGTAGAACCAGGGTAACTAATGTTTAAACCAGGAAGAGAATGTGTGTGGAAGAAAGGCACTGATGATGTATAAAGCCATTTGGCTGGTGGTGACTACCCTCAGACGGACAATTTGGCATGAAAGCTTCCAGGCAAATTTGAGAGCTTTGTTAGTGACAATATGGCTATAGCCTTAAGGGGAAGAAAAAAACCAAAAACAAAAAACCAAAACACACATACACACAAACTGTTGGTCTTGTGTCTTTTCACAAATAATGACAGTTACCAGAAATTTTATCTTTTTTTTTTAAGATTATTTATTTATTTATTTGACAGATAGAGATCACAAGTAGGCAGAGAGGAAGGCAGAGAGAGAAGGAGGAAGCAGGCTCCCCGCTGAGCAGAAAGCCCGATGTGGGGCTTGATCCCAGGACCCTGGTACATGACCTGAGCTGAAGGCAGAGGCTCAACCCACTGAGCCACCCAGGCACCCTGAAATTTTATCTTTAAATGGGGAAAACAACTGAAAATGTATTTCATTTGATTCATCACAGAATATGGTGTTTTTGTTCATTTCACACCATTTTCGTTAAGTGTTATTTAAATTAATGCAATCTGAGATAAAATGTTAATATTCCTGAGGGTATGGACATTGTATACAAATGAACCCAGCTAAGTGGGCTCCTGGACAGGGTCTGATCTATTTATAAAAGTAGCTGGAGCTAAATGGTTTGTTCCAGAATGAGACAATGCCTTCCCTCAGTTGCATTTGCTTGCTACAGCCTAAAATGGGAGTTAATATGTTCGCTTATCTCCTTAAATTTTGTCCAGAGTGTGTTAAAGCAGTCATAGGGGACCTGGGTGGTTTTGTTGTCTGCCTTCTCATAATAATGCCCCAGTTTTCTCCTGGAGAATCAACGTTTCCACTTTCAGTCCATGCAGTTAGGCAGCGGCAACTTCACCCTGGCTCCTGACTCTAGCAGTTGGCATGTGACTCACTAATGGCCTTTGAGAACATCACTGAGTGAGCCGTGAGTTTAGGAGACGCATGAGACCTTTGCTGGGTCGGTGGGGAGGTGGGTTTCTGAATAACTAGCCTGAGATCCACTTGTGTGTGGTGGAACAAATGAGCAGAGTGATGTGTTGGCCAGGGTGCCCATCATAGAGAGCCCTGAATGCCAGACAAAAGCATTTGAGACTATTTTTTTCAGGCAACAGGAAGCCAGGAAGCTAGTTTTGAAAAGCAGCACACGAAAATTGTTGTTTTTGGAGGATTAGTTGGGCAGCTGTGTGTAGGATAGGGTGGAGGGAGGAGAGAATGCAATCCCTGAGTGCATTTAATCTTTACGATACACTGTAATTTATTATGAAGTTGAATTTGCATCCTTATCCAAACGTGAGGGAAACTCCTGTCTGAAAACTGTAAATGTTTTTTGGTTGCCTTTTTCTTTTTTTAAGATTCTATTTATTTATTTGACACAGAGAGAGATCACAAGCAGGCAGAGAGGCAGGCAGGAAGAGAAAGAGAGAAGCAGGCTCCCTGCTGAGCAGAGAGCCTGATGCGGGGCTTGGTCCCAAGACCCTGAGATCATGACCTGAGCTAAAGGCAGAGGCTTAACCCACTGAGCCACCCCGGTGCCCCTGGCTACCTTTTTAAGCATTCGTTGTCTCACATGAAGTGATTACAAATTTGCAGATGTGCATTAAAATGATATATTCCAAAATGTTAACAGAGGGATTAAAAAACTTATTAAGTAAAATATTATCATTTTTGCTGATTTGAAGCCTATTTGACAAGGGACATAGCATTCTGGTGCATATATGTAAACACGAATAATTCTTTTTTTAAAAATTTTTATTTACTTATTTGACATAGATCACAAGTAGGCAGAGATAGGCAGAGAGAGGGAGGGGTAAGCAGACTCCCTGCTGAGCAGAGACCCTGATGCGGGGCTTGATCCCAGGACCCTGAGATCATGACCTGAGCCAAAGGCAGAGACTTAACCCGCTAAGCCACCCAGGCACCCCTAAACATGCATAATTCTTAAAGGTTCCTCTACTCACTTATATAGAAGCCCTTTTCCAAACAGAAGATTAAATCTCTCTTGGCTACTCCTATCAGCTTATTTTGAATTATTTGCCATCCAGAAGCATGAACTAGAAAACCACAGTTTTTGCGCAGTGTTTGGTTTTCCACCAAGAGAATCACATAATGTGTGGTGGTTCAGTATGGTGTGTTGCTAAAAACATTTCCAATGCCATGGATACGAAGGGGGCAGTGCAGAGAGGTAAGGAGACGGGAGAAAAGGTATGGCTCTCTAATGAGCACTTTATTCTAGAATTTTCCTCCAGCCTTGAGATCTCACCACTCACAAGTGTGTGCTGGTGCCTTGATCTCATGGGCCATAGTACTCAGCATCTTCCAGCTGCTTTTTTAGTGAATACATATGTAACAATTGATTTCTTGCCCCAGACTTTGAGAGAAAAATCTGTTCAGAGGGATGGACTTTATATATATATATATTTTTTTTTTAAAATATTTTATTTATTTATTTGACAGACAGAGATCACAAGTAGGCAGAGAGGCAGGCAGAGAGAGAGGGAGAAGCAGGCTCCCCGCTGAGCAGAGAGGCTCCGATGCAGGGCTTGGTCCCAGGACCCTGGGATCATGACCTGAGCCGAAGGCAGAGACCCACTGAGCCACCCAGATGCCCCTGGACTTGCTATATTAAAACCTGAACCCCAACTATCTAAAGTAAGCCAGAGGAGATTTTGTTGTTTCTGCTGCTAGAAGAGAATAGAGGAGAAGAAAACCCGGTGTTATCAGTGACAAGCTGAAGCTTGTATGGTAAGCACCCCAGAGTTTAGTTTCCTGTGTTGTGTACCCCCAGAAAGTGGAACACAGGCTCAAGTTGCTGACTTGGATATCTACAAGGTCATCCATCATGTACCCCCAGAAAGTGGAACACAGGCTCAAGTTGCTGACTTGGATATCTACAAGGTCATCCATCATTAAATAAGTTATTTTAACAACTTGTCATTTAGAATTTATTCTGAGCTTGGACAATAAGGTAGGCTTAGATCCAAGTGAGTCAACTGAGAAACTATTAGAATGTAAGTGAGTTCAGTTTGGAGGAGAGAGAAAGCTCAACAAGTGGAACCCCAACAGCTTTCTTATAGACCAGCAATAACCAAGGGGGAGAGGAAACAATCCCATTTACAGTAGCAAATAAAGGGGCTCCTGGCTGGCTCAGTGGGTTAGGCCTCTGTCTTCAGCTCGGGTCATGGTCTCAGGGTCCTGGGATCGAGCCCTGCATCAGGCTCTCTGCTCAGCGGGGAGCCTGCTTCTCCCTCTCCCTCTCTCTCTGCCTACTTGTGATTTCTCTCTCCATTAAATAAATAAATAAGATTTATAAAAAAATTTATACAGTAGCAAATAAAGCTATAAATTTACTGGAGATAAATTCAATAACATTGTTTAAAAATTGCAAGAACTGAGATGCCTGGGTGGTGCAGTTGGTAAGTACCTGACTCTTGGTTTTTGGCACCAGTCGTGATCTTGGGGTCGTGAGATTGACCCCCACAAAGGGCTCTGTGCTCAGCACGGAGTCTGCTTGGGGCTCTTTCTCCCTCTGCCTCTGCCTTTAAAATAATAAGTAAATCTTAAAAAAAAAATTGCAAGAACTACAGAGCTTTCCTGAAAGCCATAAAAAGGAAATCTGACTAAAGAGAAAGCTATACCAGGTTAATAGGCAAGAAGCATCAATATTGGGGCCCCGGGGTGGCTCAGTATATTAAGCATCTGCCTTTGGCTCAGGTCATGATCCCAGTTCCCTGGGATCTAGCCTGGGAGCAGGCACCTGGCTCAGTCTGCTTCTCCCTCTCCCTCTTACCCCTCAACCCCCAGCTCATGCTCTCTCTCTCTCAAACAAATAAAAATCTTTAAAAAAAAAAAAAAAGAGGCTTCAATATTATAAAGACACTCATGATTCCCTAATGAATCTATAGAGTTAATAAAACCCAATCAAGCTAATAAGATTTTCTTAGAACATGAAACGGGTTGCAAATGTATATAAGAGGGTGAATAAGAGAATTTTGAGAAAGAATAACAAAAAGGGGGGATTTGCCCTACAAGACAGCAAGATTTATAAAGCAACAGTAATTAAAACAGTTGGTGTAAAAAAAGATTAAGGGGAGCAGAAAAAATTTCAAGCACAGACTCTTGTATCTTTTGGGAATTTGCTGTATGACAGACATTTAAATGGTGAGGGGCACCTGGGTGGTTCAGCTGGTTAAGGGACCAACTCTTGGTTTCTGCTCAGGTCATGACCTCATGGGTCTATGTGGTAAGCCCCACCTCAGGCTCTGTGCTCAGCAAGGATTCTGCTTGGGTTTCTCTCCTTCTGCCCCTTGTCCCACTCACATGCATGCAGATGCATGCTCTCTTTCTCTCAAATACATAAATCTTTAAAAAAAAAAAGTGGTGAGAAGATGGATAGTCCAAAAATAGTATTGGAATATTTGGATTGAGATGAACAATGCAATTTATATCCCTACCTCACCTTATACACAAAAGTAAGTTTCAAACAGATTAAATATCTAACTGTAAAGCATTTAATTTTAAAATTACTAAGAAAGACTAAAATTACTAAGAAGGAGAGAATGTCTTAATAACTTCAGTAGCAGGAAAGGCTTTCTTTTTTTAAAAATATTTATTTATTTATTTGAGAGAGAGAGAAAGAAGGGTGGGTGGGGAGAGGGAGAGAGAGTCTTAACCAGACTCTGTACTGAGTGCTGAGCCCAACATGGGGCTGGATCTCTTGACCCTGAGACAAAAGCAAGAGTCAGTTGCTTAACTGACTGAGCCACCCCGGCACCCCAGAAAGGCTTTCTTAAGGCCAAAAAATAAGCAGACATAAAAGAAAAATCTGATAAGCCTAACTGGATATAAATTCAAATTCTGCACCAGAAGACAATAAAAAATTATAAAATGGGGATGTTTCTAGGAAAAAGTTCCTGTGGCTGGGGTCGAAGAGGTTGCTGCCTGTGTTCTCTTCAAGGATTTTGATGGATTCCTGTCGCACACTGAGGTCTTTCATCCATTAACTGAGGGTTGCTGGGGAGCGGGGAGGGGAGAGATAGGGTTGCTGGGTTATGGATACTGGGTAGAGTATGTGCTATGGTGAGTGCTGTGAATTGTATAAGGCTGATGATTCACAGACCTGTACCCCTGAAACAAATAATACGTTACCTGTTAATGAAAAATAAAAAAAAAATAAAAAAAATTATACAATAAGGGCAAACTTAGAGAAATTAAATATATAATATTCTATTTTATAACTATAGTAAAATATAAAATAAAATTTAATTATAAAATATATTTCTTTTAAAAAAATTTTTAAAAGATTTTATTTATTTATTTGAGAGAGAGAGAGAGAGAGAGAGTTCACAAGCAGGCAGACAGGCAAGCAGAGAGAGAGAGGGGGAAGCAAGCTCCCTGCTGAGCAGAGAGCCCAATGCAGGGCTTGATCCCAGGACCTTGAGATCATAACCTGGGCCAAAGGCAGAGGCTTAACCCACTGAGCCACCCAGGCGCCCCTAAAATATTTATATTTCTAATTATAAAATAGAATAGTATATAATATATATTTATGTATATAAAATAAAAGGTCAGGATCAAAAGTTTTCAGTATTCATTTAAACAAATTAAAGTATGTTTAAAAATAATATAAGGTTAGATAGAAACTAAGTAGAAAATTCCTAGGAGAAACCAAAATGTCCAATAAAAATATGATAAGGTGCTCAGCCTTATAAAAATAAGAGAAATAGTGGGATGCCTGGGTGGTTCAGTGGGTTAAAGCCTCTGCCTTTGGCTCAGGTCATGATCCCAGAGTCCTGGAATTGAGCCCCACATCGGGCTCTCTGCTCAGCAGGGAGCCTGGTTCCCTTCCTCTCTCTCTGCCTGCCTCTCTTCCTACTTGTGATCTCTGTCAAATAAATAAATAAAATCTTTAAAATAAATAAATAAATAAATAAAATCTTTAAAATAAATAAGAGAAATACAAATTAAAGTATTAGTGAGCTAGCAGATTGGCAAAACCTTAAAAGCTTGCCGATATCAAATATGGGCAAAATTGCAAAGAAAGAGGTCTTCCTAGTGTGGGAATGTAAAGTGATAATGTCGCATTGGAGAGCATTTGGCCTAAAATTGCTAAATTTGCTAAAATTGACCTAAGATATCCATTACATGTGATACAAGGAGGCACGCATAAGAATGTTGGTTGCAGCATTGTTTGTAATAGCAAATATTAGAAACAACATAAATGGCAACCAATGGAGGATGAATAAATATATAATATAATCATGCAATATAATATTTTACAGAAGTTACCAAAAATAAGCTAAAAATTTTCTAAATGAATAAAACAAGTTGCACAGTGATATGAGGGGTAGACACAAGCCAATCTATGTTCTTTATAACTACATGTACGATTTTTTTAAAAAATGGATATATGTCAACTTTGCCTTATGACCAAGGTAGAGTAACAGGAAGCAGATTTACCTTTCTACCTTAAATAAGAACAAAAACTCCAAGTAAAATATATGAAACAAGAGTTTTTAAGGCACTACACAACAGATAAAAAATGTCAGTGCTAAGAGCCAGGATATAAGCAGATGATTCTTATAATTGTCCCGGCTTACTGTCTTAAGGGAATTTCCCAGTTGCAGTGCAGAGAACGGGAACGCAGACAAATCCCTATGACTCCTTAATGTGAAGAGATGAAGCTAGAAGTCACAGGACAGAATGCTGTAGAGACTTCACGGAAGGTTCCTCAGAGATCCATGGAATGTCCCTCTTGACTAGTCAGCATAACATTTACTGATGGAGGCATTCATGTTGGAAATGACCCAGAGTTGGAGAAAGGATGATTAGAGGGACTATGTCAGAGAGTTAGAGGGGACAATGAGTGGTGCTCACTCAGAGCCATGAATAGTGCTTAGTCCTACCAATGAGACTAGAAAAACCTTCTAGTTCATGGGAATTTGGCAGAGTACACACAAGAGTCTTGCTTCAGTAGTGGAGAAGAATTAGAAGAATAATTATCCCTGGACTGATCGAGTGCTGCCCCATTTCCACCCAACAAATCTTAAAAGCAAGACCCAAAAGGATCAAACTCTTTTCAAGTAACTTAGCTGCATCCTGAAAAGCTCAATAAACACAAATATAAAATATAGAAATACAAGAATATCCAATACCCAACAAGGGATATGCACAGACTATGACATAAATATGAATGTAATAATTGATTTTTTATCCATTTTACACAATTAAGTGGTGGTTAGCATATTTGAAATGATTTGAGCCTTTCCTGTCTGAGATTATATACCAACCATTCCTTTGTGTCACACTGTTTTGATCTCTTTTAAAAGGCAAATAATTTCATGCTATTGTCAATTATTTTTAGCCAATCAGGTTTTCTCTGGGGAACTGGGGAGCATTAGGAAGAGAGGAAATAATGAAGAGGAGCAAGGAAGTGCACCAAGAGGGAAGATAGAGGTCACCAAAGGCAAACACAAGTACAGAGGACCTGTGCGTAAGCCATCTCAAACCAACATCTGTTCCAGCAGTTTCAGGAAGAAACGTGTACTTTTTTTTTTTTAATTGAAAAGCCAATTTTATTTCTATGATAGACAAAACATTATACATAACAGGATAATATAAGGCAAAAGCTGCCTTTTGAGAGTTCTGGTGACACTTATGTGTCTGAAACGTGTACTTTTTTTATCACTAAGTTACAGTTGACACAATTAGCATGGAGAAAAATTTAATTCAGTTGAAACAGAAGGGGAAGCTTAAGTTGCACATTGTAGAATATAATTTCTCATAGATTAACAGAATTTAATTGACCTTCCTTTTGTGATGATTGAGAACTTGCATTTTAGAAATGCACATCACCAGCATTTCCATACAAGCTTTCTCAGTTTCAGGACTCCTTACTTCTTCTTCTTCTTTTTTTAAAGATTTTATTTATTTATTTGACAGACAGAACACAAGTAGGCAGAGAGACAAGCAGAAAGAGATGGAGAAACAGGCTCACCGCTGACCATAGAGCCTGACGTGGGGCTCAATCCCAGGACCCTGGGATCAAGACCTGAGCCAAAGGCAGCCGCTTAACTGACTGAGCCACCCAGAAGCCCCAAGGACTCCTTACTATTCAGTTGAGAGAATGGGGTGTCGCTTAACTTGTTTCAGCAGGCAACTCCTTATGATACTCAGACATTTTCCATTTCAATCAGTGCAAAGATTTGAAAGTGTTGAAAGAGAACTAATCCTCACCTCTCTCCTCCTCCATCCTCCTTTCCCAACCAAAAGATCCAATCAATCATGAATGTTATAGTCATTTTCTTGATAGATTTTGGGATTGGGGGTTTATAGATGTGAACTTGGATATAAAAAGAAAATAATCCAAAGAAGAATAATTTCAAGTGTGTGAAGATAATCATTTCAGCTGAAGTATAACTAAGAAATAAAGGAAGAGTAGATGCACCTAAGTGTTCAATAATAGAATGGTTGAATTATGATACATTAATGATGATCACAAAAGTATACTGATACAACAATAAAATTATTATTTTGCTTTCAAATACTTAAAACTTTATAATGGCCAGCATGGAGCCTGAAAGTCATCACCACTCCTCCCTGACAACAAGCAAAAAGCTCAACAAACTGGAAAGTCAACAGCCCTCCTTAGATCCATCAGGGAAGTGGGGTCACAGGGCAAACCACTGCCTTCAACATTGGAGAAACCAACAGGCCCATATAGAAGATTACAATCTACCAGAACAGAAAGCCACATACAGAAACCTTCACTGGAATTTGTAGGAAGGCAGGAAAACCTGAACTGTAATTGTTCAGTTGCTGAAAGCTCAGTGTGGATTTCTGAGAAATAAAAACTCCAAGGGGTGGGGGGGATGGGGAACCACACATTTTTAGGAATTTTACCTCATAAGTTTGACCAGGTTCTCACAGTGACTATCAGTAGCAAGAAGAGAATAGGAATCATTTTGAAATACTCAGAGCATTCTGTTATTAAAAAGGCTTCCCCCTCAGAGGAACTATTCTACCAGAGTCGAAACTACTGGGGTTTTATCACAGCCTAACCAACCCTGAGGAAGGAAATGTCCAACCTCGGCTGGCTCTCACCTTCCACATGGAGGAAAGGAAAGACCCAACTCCAACCCACTCTAGCAATTTTGTCTCATCTCGGGGCGAGAGTGGACTTAGAGGCATTTGTGAGGTTTGCAGTCCAGAGACACAGACTCACCAGAAGACTGAAACCAAATAATAGGACTACAGAATGCTTCCTCTCCCCAACACTCACCACCACATTACTAAAGGCTGGCGTATTGAAGGCCTATGTGCTGCAGTTCCTTTTACCTGGTACATCATGTCTGGCTATCAAGAAAAAGTTACAAGGCATACTAAAAAGGCAACACAATTTGAAGAAACAGCACTAGAACTGGCCTCAGATATGGCAAGATTGTTGGAATTATCAGCCAGAGAACTGAAAACTCTGATCAATATGGTATGGGCTCTAATGGGTAAAGTAGACATCAGGCAAGAATGGATTGACAACTTAAGTAGGAAGAAGTAAATTCTCAAAAGAAAAATTTTTTAAATGCTAGGGGGAAAAAAAAACAACACTGTAGCAGAAATAAAGAATGCCTCTGATGGGCTCATTAGCAGATGGGATATGGCTGAGGACAAAAATTCAGAGCTTCAGGATAAGACAGTAGAAAATTCCAAAATGGAAGAGAAAAGGTAAAGAAGATAGAAAAAGAAACTAGAACAAAATATTCTGGAACTGAAATGTAGCTACAAAAGTTTTAACATACATGTAATGGGAATATCAGAAGAAGAGGGAAAGAAACAAAAGAAATACTTGAAGTGATAATGATTGAGAATTTTCCTAAATTAATATCAGAGACCAACCCACAGATCCAGGACTCTCAGAGAACACCAAGCAAGATAAATGACAAAAACCAAAACCAACCAAGACAAACAAAACTATACCGAAGCATAATATATTCAAACTTCAGAAAAGCAATGATAAAGGAAAAATAAGCCAGAGAATAAAAACACCTTAGTATAGAGGAATAAAGGTAAGAATTACATCCAACTTCTTCTCAGAAACCAGGCAAGCAAGACGACAGTGGAGTGAAATATTTAGTGTTGAGAGGGGAAAAAAAATGCCAACCTAGAATTCTGCACCCTGAAAACTTAACCTCTGAAAGTGAAAGAAAAATAAATATTTTCTCAAATTAACAAAAATTGAGGGAATTAATTGCCAGTGGACCTGCCTTACAAGAAATGTTAAAAGAAGTTCTTTAGAAGGAAAAAATATAGGTAAAAAACTCAGACCTACATAAAGAAAGGAAGACGATCAGGGAAGCAATACATCTAGGTAAAATAAAAGCTTTTATTTTTCTTATTTTTAGTTGATCTAACAATAATTTGCTCAAAATAATAATAGCAACAATGTACTTAATTATGTATGCTTATGTACATATATATGTTTAGTATGCTTATTGTATAAGTGAAAAGAGTAACAGCAATGATACAAGGGATATATGGGAGGAATTAGGATTACTTATGTTATTATAAGGTACTTGCACTACTTACACTATTTGAAAGTGGCTTGTATTATTATATTGCACAAGTCTAGGACAGCCACTAAAAAAAGGTTTTTTTTTAAAAAGTAATATAACTGATATGCTACAAAAGAAAAGAAAATGGAATACCATAAAATGCTCAATTGAAACTACAAAAGGAAAAAATAAAAATAAAAGAATAAAACTACAAAAGGTGGGGCACCTGGGTGGCTCAGTTGGTTAAGCATCTGCTTTCGGCTCAGGTCATGATCCCAGGATCCTGGGATCAAGTCCCACATCAGGCTCCTTGCTGAGCAGGGAGCCTGCTTCTCCCTCTTCCTGCTCTGCCTGCTGCTCCCCCTGCTTGTGCTCTCTCTCTGACAAATAAATAAATAAAATCTTAAAAAAAAAACTACAAAAGGGAAAGGAAGATAAAAACAGGAACAAAGAACAAAGGCACTAAATGGAAAATAGTAACAACTATGGTAGTTATCAATCCAAAAATATCAATAATCACTTTAAATGTTAATTGTCTAAATATACCAACTAAAAGATTATTAGAGTGGATCAAAAAACAAGATCTAACTATATTTTATCTATAAGAAACTTATTTTGGGGGTGCCTAGGTAGCTCAGTCAATTAAGCATCTGCCTTCAGTTCAGGTCATGATCTTGGGGTAATGGAATTGAGCCCTGCATCAGGCTCCCTGCTCAGTGGGTGGTCTGCTTTTCCCTTCTCCCTCAGCTCCTCCCCCCATTCATCTCTCTCTCAAATAAATAAAATCTTAAAAAAAAGAAACTTAATTTAAATATAAAGACATATAGAAATTAAAAGTAAAGGGATGGAGAGATATATACCATGTTAACACTAATAAAAAGAAAGCAGGAATAGCTATATTAATTTCTGACAGAGCAGACTCCAGAGCAAAGAAAGTTTTTCAGAGATAAAGAGGGGCATTACATAATAATAAATCAGTCAATTTTCCAAGAAGACTTAACAACTCTTAATATATATGTGTCTAACAACAGATGTCAAAATGCCTGAGGCAAAAACTACTAGAACTACAGGGAGAAATAGATGAATTCATTATTACAGCTGAAGAATTCAACACCCTCTCTCAGAAATGGGTGGATCTGGGTGCCTGGATGGTTCAGTAGGTTAAGCAACTGCCTTGGGCTCAGGGCATGATCCTGGAGTCCCAGGATCGAGTCCCAGGATCGAGTCCCACATGGGGCTCCCTGCTCAGTAGGGAGTCTGCTTCTCCCTTCTCATTCTTTCTCTCAAATAAATAAATATAAATAAAATCAGAAAAAAAAAAAAGAAATGGGCAGAACCAGTAGAAAAACCAGTAAGGACACAGTTGAACACCATTAGTCAATTGGACCTAGTCAACATTTATCAACTATTTCCATTCAACCGCAACAGAATACACATTCTTGATAAAGAACATATACAAAAAAATCCCCCATAACTAACATTACACTTAATGGTGAGAAACTATAAGTTTTCCTGCTAGATTAGGAATAAGACAAGAGTGTCCCTTCTCAACACCATATTGGAGGTCTTAGGTAATGCAATAAGACAAAAAAAAAGAAATAAAAATTATACTGATTGGGAAGGATGAAATAAAATTGTCTTTGTTTGTAAGTGACATGACCATTTATGTAGGGAACAAAACTGTCAAAAAAATTCCTGGAAATAATAAGCAATTATTGCAAGGTTCCAGTATACAAGGTTAATATACAAAAGTCAATCACTCTCCTGTATACTAGCAATGAAAAAGTGGAATTTGAAATTAAAAACACAATACCATTTACATTAGCACCCCCTAAAATGAAATACTTAGTTATAAATCTAACAAAATATTTATAACATCTATATGAGGAAAATTATAAAACCCAAAGGTAAGATGTCAGAACAACTAAATAAATGAAGAGATATTCCAAGTTCATGGATAGGAAGACTCAATATTGTCACAATGTCAGTAATTCTCACCTTGATCTATAGACTCAACAGAATCCCAATAAAAGTTCCAAAAAGTTATTTCATGGATATCAACAAACTGATTCTATATTTCGTGTGGAGATGTCGAAGACTCAGAATAACCAACACAATACTGAAGAAGAGCAAAGTCTTACTGATAAAAATCAACTTCAAGACTTACTACAAAGCTACAGCAATCAAGACAGTATGATTGGCAAAAAATAGACAAGTAGATCAATGAAACAGAATAAATAGCCCATAAATATACTTACATAAATATAGTCATATAGTCAACTGATCTTTGACAAAGAAGCAAAAATATTCTTTTCAACAAATGGTGCTAGAACAACTGGTTATCTACATTAAAAAAAAAAAAATCTAGGGGCACTTTGGTGGCTCAGTGGGTTAAGCCTTTGCCTTCAGCTCAGGTCATGATCTCAAGGTCCTGGGATCGAGCCCCGCATCAGGTCTCTGCTCAGCAGGGAGCCTGCTTCCCCCACCCGCTCTGCCTGCCTCTGCCTACTTGTGATCTCTCTGTCAAATGAATAAATAAATAAAATCTTAAAAAAATAATCTAGACAGAGCCCTTACACCCTTCAAAATTAACTCAAAATGGATCATAGACCTAAATATAATTCAATTCTAAAACAGATGACAACATTGGCGAAAACCTAAATGACCTTGCATATGGCAATGATTTTTTTTTTTTTAGATATACACCAAAGGCACGCTCCATGAACAAAAATATCAATAAGCTGGGCTTCATTAAAACTGAAGGCTTCTGGGTGCCTGGGTGGCTTAGTGGGTTAAAGCCTCTGCCTTCGGCTCAGGTCATGATCCTGGGGTCCTGGGATCAAGCCCCGCATCGGGCTCTCTGCTCAGCAGGGAGCCTGCTTCCCTTCCTCTCTCTCTGCCTGCCTGTCTACTTGTGATCTCTGTCAAATAAATAAATAAAATCTTCGGAAAAAAACAACAACGAAGGCTTCTGCTTCACAAAAGACATTGTCAAGAAAATAAAAAGATAAGCCACACACTGGGAGAAAAAATATTTGTAAAAGACATATCTGATAGAGGACTGTTATTAAAAATATATAAGAGATACTAAAACTCAAACATAAGAAAATGAACAACCTGATTGAAAAATTGGCAAAGGACTGGAACAGACACCTCACTGAAGAAGATATAGAGATGGCAATAAGGATATGAAAAGATGCTGTGATGATCCACAACATGTATAACTAAGGAATTGTAAATTAAAACAACAATGATATATCACTACACATCTATTAGAATGGCTAAAATCCAAAATACTGACAACATAAAATGCTTTTGACAATGAGGAACAAGAGAAACTCTCATTTATTCTGGTGAGAACACCAAAATGGTGCTACCACTTTGGAAGACAGTTGGGCAGTTTCTTACAAAACTAAACATATTCTTACCATATGATCCAGCAATTGTGCTCCTTGGTACTCACCCAAAAGAGCTGAAAACTTTGTGTACACAGAAACCTGCATACAGATGTTTCTAACAACTTTACCCGTAAGTGCCAAAAGTTGGAAGTAACCAAGATGTCCTTCAGGAGGAGAATGGATAGATAAACTGCGGTCCATTGAGACAATGGGATATGATTCAGCGATAAAAAGAAAAGGCTATCAAGCAATGAAAGGCATGGAACAAACTTAAAATTCATCATAATAACTGAAAGAAGTCAATCGGAAAAAGCTTCCAACTATAGGACCTTCTAGAAAAGGCAGAACTATACAAATGGTACAAAAGTCCGCGGTTTGTAGCAGTTGGGGCAGGAGGAGGATGAATAGGAAGAGCACAGAGGATTTTTAGGGCAGTGAAACTGTTCTGTATGATATGATGATATTTTAGATATGTATCACTACACAGCTGTCAAAATGCATAAGGTACTACACCAAGAGTGAACTCTATGAGAACAGATTTTTTTTTAAAGATTTTATTTATTTGACAGACAGAGATCACAAGCAGGCAGAGAGGCAGGCGGAGAAAGCAGGGGTTGGGGGGAAAGCAGGCTCCCTGCCGAGCGGAGAGTCTGATCTGGGGCTCGATCCCAGGACCGTGAGATCATGACCTGAGCTGAAGGCAGAGGCCTTAACCCACTGAGCCACCCAGGCGCCCCACCAAGCGTGAACTCTAATGTAAACTCTGGACTTTGGGGTGATAATGATGTGTCAGTGTAGGGTCAGTGAAGGTGACAAATTATCACCGTGGTACAGGATGTTGATAATGGAGAAGGCTGTGTGTGTGTGGGGAAAGGGAATTTTACTTTGATCCCCAAACTACTCTAAAAAATACAGTCTGTTAAAAGAAAAACAACAACTTTATAATGCAATACAATACAAAACAAGAATGCATATCAAGGGGGAAATAATGTTTAAAGGGAACAAAGACCTTGAGTAATGTGTACCTAGGGATTTTGGTTGCACATTTGTAGGAAGTTCACATTGTCGTTAGCAATTGTTTATCTATGAAGTAGAAGTAACATAAATAGTGATGAAAACGCAAAAACACAACATTAAAAAATGCCATCTATGGGCTCTTAAAAAATGGAACAAAATTATTTCCCATCCAATACTTCTTGGCTTTATAAGTGTTGTGGGGAATGAAGGGACAGAATTTAAATTCAGCTTTATGACTTTTAAAAGATTGGATAATATGTTTCTATAAAGAAGGCTCCTCTGAGTAACAAAGAAATGAACATGGTAGCAGAAAGTGGAAAAAAGGCTACATCTCTTGTCAGCTCACATTCTCTGAAGCCCTGTCACTTAGTGGAGACAGTAACTATTCAATGAATAGCAAATGGTAGTCTTTCAGATTCCCGAGATTTTCACTAAGGATCATGAATGGATTTTTAAAAAAATATGTAAAGAATGTCTACAGTGCAAGTACCTGCAAATAACTGACATTTTGGAGAGAATATTTTAATCAGGAGAGGTCAAAACGACAAAGTTCCAGGATGGAAGTAAACATATGGGATTAAAAAAAAACAAAAAAAGATGTTTTTTAAAAGGACTTTTTTTTTTTTAAAAGGACTTTAAAAAAAGTCCTTTTAAGAGACAGTTGGTTGTTTAAACCAAAAGTACAACTCACTGAGACAATCACCACATTATTTATTTGGGTAGAAAGGTCCTGGGGGCCCATTCTGCAGAGGAAGAAATAGAATCACTAACAGGCCTCATGCCTTGCACAGCCAGTGGCTAGAATCCCTGCCTCATGAGACCCTGTGCTAGAACGCCACTAGAACCATCTAGAACTATGTTAGTCTTTCCTGGAAGCCAACAAGTGTTTGACCAGTTAAGAGCACAGTAACAATAAGTCACGTTAAGTTATAATGATTATCAATATCTTTAAGAGCCTTGTAAAGTTCCTTTTTGAGTAACCCTCACCCAACCCTTAGAGAAATTTATCTGTGATTCACCTCTTTGAAATACCTCATCGTTGTTACACATTTATCATAGCCAAAAAAAAAAAAAAAAAAAGAAAAGAAAAGAAAAGCTTTTTATTAACAAAGTGTTCAGAAGGGGGCGCCACTGACAACAATGAGAGTTTTTGCTGCCAGGACAATTTGGTTGCAGAAACAGCTGAAAGCAGTTAGGTCAGACAGAGCCAAGGGCTGAAGGGATTTTTAAAATTATAAAAACCAAACCAAATCAAACCAAAACAAAAATCAAAACCAATGGCCAAGATTTCAAGTTTGCCACTAAAGGTATGACATGCTCCTAAGACATGCGAGTCACTTGATCAATATATTTATATATTTATATTTGAAGAAGAAGGAACTATTTGATGCAGCAAATCCACATTGATTAAAAATAACTAGGTATGAAATACATCGAGGGTACGGGAAGGAAAATGCTTTCACCTGATCTGACTAGGAAGTGGTTGAAGCCTGAATTAAAGTGATATAAAAAAGAGTAAAGACCTGGGAAATATATGGGGAAAAAATCCCTAGAAAAACAGCAATAATAACCGGCTGCTATTTATTGATCCAGACCCTGTGGTAGGCAAAGAAGAGTTGGTTTTAGCCAGAGGATGATCTCCATTTGTCTTCATGATCCGGCATTTCCTGCAAGCCAGGCATGGGGCTCTGCACTAGAACTGCAAATGCTCGGGGGCCCTCACTGCCCCTTTTCTCTTCTCAGGGGGACAACGGGCATGTCCGTGGTACAGTGTGACAGGCTTTACCACAGGGAGATAAAAGACTGCCAAGGGTAGGTTGGAGCTGGGAAAAGCCACTTAGGAACAGATTTTCAGGGGAGGTGATACACAAAGGCAAAGCAGAAGAATGAGGATGAATGTGTCAAGTTTCAAAGTGCCAGGAGGCAGCACAGTGCATTTGGGAAACTACAGCAAGTTCATGACAACTGACAACTGATCTGGCAGCATCACCTGGGGATGGAGGCTGAGCCCCGGGGTTAACATTGGGGGTGAGATGGTTTGTATACTATGCTGAGGAGGTGAGATACTACACTGTGGGGGCACAGGGAGCCACTGGAGGATTTAAAATAGCAGAATCGTAACCATAATAGAGTATTTAATTGCATCCTAGCTTTCATCAAGGGTAAGATGCACTATAGTTTATGTTTGACTAAGAAAGAGAAATGCTGTCAGTTAAACTAGGATATGTCAAGTGCAAGGTGAGTGCCACCTTAAGAGATATTAAAATTGGGGGGAGGACAAATCTTAGAACAAGTAAATTGTGGTACTAGAATAATTAAGAAAGGTCGAACACTTGGATCAACAAAAAAAGTGATTATTGCTTACCACGTGCCCCAAACTATCTTAAGTCTTAGAACAAGAGACGTTCTCGTCTTGACGCCCCGAAGCAGTTAGACCCAAGGTACAGAGGGCAGTAGCCAACTACCAGCAGGCACCAAGTGCCATGTGCAGACTCTAAGAGCAACTGCCTTTGAGAGAGGAAACGGTTGAGAGTGGGCTTTCTGAGGTAGAGAATTACTAGCTGGGAAAGGAGGAAAATCGACACAGAATCGGAGTTGATGCCACTACGTGACAGAGTTGGTGAAACTTCCCTTCTCAGAGATCTTGAGGCTCCTCAGAAATGTATTTTTCATTTTGGACAGAACATTCAGGATAAATATGATCTGTTTGAGTTCCTGGTTCTCTCATCAGGAATGTTTCTTAGGCTTCACTGGCACAAGAAAAGGTTTTGATAGTTCAGGGTAAGTCCTGACAAAAGCAAAGCATGGTATCTATGACAAACTAACCACTCAGAAGAGAACAAAAGATAAAAAGTCAGGCTGACCTGACCCTGCAGGATAGGTAAGGTTGGTCTGGCAACAGGGGCAGATGAGAAGTGCCCATCTCCTGCTAGAAGAGCTAGAGAAGACCCCTTCCGGAGATACCACCAGGAGAGGAGAGCAGTAGGTGCTGAGAGTCACTAAGGACTTTGCTTGAAGGACCCGTGCCTGAAGCTGGCACCAGGGAGTTTCGAGGGAGCTGAGCAACCTTTAGCTCTTGAGAACTGGGCTGGAGGGAGAAGTCCTTGAAGGAGGAAGATCCAAAACTTGTGTAGGGGCTACAAGAAAAGCAGCTGGGACAGTGGTGAAACCTGGCATCTTACAGTAAGGAATTCTTTCCCTGTTTGAAGCTTGACAGACCAGTGAGGAACCATCGCCAGGCATTCCACCTCCAGAATGACCTTGTTATTGTTCCCCATCAAAGGCAGTGAATCTTCTTCCGGAATGAGGAACCATGATGGATTTTTGGTATCACCTGAATAGCTGTTATACTCATTAGCTCACACTCAGTGGGAGACAGCTTCCCCCCCCCCCCCCTTAACAATATGTGTTTTAGTAATACAAAAGTAACCTGAACTTGTAGTGAAAGATTATTGATGTGAAGGACAGGATTCTAAAAAGAAAATAACATCTTAGTGTATTTAATTTTAAAACCATATGGACCATCAATTTTTAAGGGAAGGAGTCTTAACTCTTTTGTTTTCTCCATTTTTCTACCAGAATCAGTAAATGTGTAGTTAGAGTAGTGTCTGAGCAGTCCTCTTCCTATGAATTATTAAATATTAAGCCTAAGAATCGCAATCTAATCGTCCCAGTATGGCGTTTGAAAAATATTGCTACCGTGTGTATGTAAAATTCTGTATAACGCACAAAATTAGATGTTACCAGCCCCAATGCCGAAAATATAGCGAACACTTAAACGGATCATTTCATCAGCAGGCACTAGGTATGAAATCTGGTGCATTGTTTGGAATCCTGATCTGTTGGTTTTATATTATGTTTAAGATAGTATCCAAAAAAAAGCTACCCTTACTTTCTGCTTCCAGCAAAGTTACAGTAATACGGACTCGATTCATTATCTAGCCTGAAATATGCCCCGAAACAGACAAGAGAGATGAAACAATGGCTTTCAAGTAACTCTACACCAAAGAACAATGATCTGAGACAAACAAACAAAAAACCCCAAAACAAAATAAGACAAAAACCCCAAAGCTGGTGAGTCCTAGACTGTTCACGCACCACGTGGAAAAAGTTCTCAGGCCCCTGGAGGCGTGGCTGGTAAGCGCCTGGGAGGTAGGAGGTCAAGGGCGACGGGTAGGAGAAGAGCCCTACTTCTGGGCGCTCCGAGCCGAATCCTGGCCAGGCTGTTGCAGGTGCGGGTCAGAAGGGCTGAGTTCCAAACCTGAGAGGGGGCTCGCGGGAGTGAGGGAGTGCGAGAGAGCTGGAGGGCGGGAAGGGCGGCGGGCCTAGGGGAAGGCGCGCGGCCCGCTCCTGCTCTTGTTTTGGAGACTCACGTGGTCCTGCCTAATTGGCCGCGGTAGAGCCCGAGTCTCCGGGAACGCGGAGGCGTCCTCCGCAGCTGTAGTTCCCGGGTTCTTCCACCTGCCAGCCCCGCCTTCCCGCAGGAGGCTCGCGGCCGCGCGGGGACCACAACTCCCACAAGGCCCCGCGCTCCAATGGAGCGTGGCCGATAAAGGGGCGGGGTCTGAGTGAAGGGGCGGGACCATGATGCAGGGACCTTGGGGCTCAGCGTCCCCGTGCGGCTTCCTGGAGCTCAGGAGCTTTCTCATCGCTGAATTGGCATCTGGCGGCTGGACTCATTCGAGTCCTGGGACGTCGCCTCCGATCGGCTCTCGACGGGTAGAGTGTAACCAAGTGTTAGCTTAGGAGGCTCAGTGCTAGGGACTGGGTAGCGCTGAAGCTGCTGGTGGTCCTGGGCTTCCGGAGGAGCCTGTCTGAAGAAGTCACAGGTGCTGGTAGGGGAATCCCGCGGCCCAAACCAGCACTTTGAGACTCCGAGCCGGAAGCCAACAATAACTGGGAAAAAGTCCATCCGCGCTGAGGTGCTTTACTTTTGGCTGAGAAGATAAGCAGGAAAGATGACAAACCCATGGGATGTCTGTAGACCTCTGCTGGAACTTTTAGGTCTTCTATAATTCCTTACCTGTCACTCAGAGCTTTTAGCTTTTTCTTCCTTGGGTTGACTTCTTAGAGAATTCCTTAGCTTGATATTCCATCTCTCTGGTTTGGTTTTAAGCAGTGCTCATTCTGCTATTCAGCCCATCTCTTTGAAAGGTTTCTTTTTACTGCGGTTGCTATTTGTATTTCCAAGATCTTGGCTAATTATTTTCATAACTGCCTGCTCTCATTTCATGATAAGATATTCTGGCTGATCCCTATGATTAATTTAATTACATGGATGTTAATGTCTAGCACTTTTTTTTCCCCTTAGGTGCATATTCTCTCTTGAAAGAAAGGATAAAACATATTAAAGCTGTTCTTTTTTTCCGTGGCTTGATTTTTCTGAAACGTTTGTGATTATTGGTTTATGTCTCACTCATTTTTATGTACCTCAAGAGTCACTGTTTTTTACTCTGTTTGCAGGAGGGAGGGGGATGAAGAAGATGAATTGCAGGTTTTGTTTTTTTTTTTTTTCTTTTTAACGAAAATGGGTAGAATCAGGGTTTGTAACCTACTGGTCACCTGGGTACCCCACCCCATTCCTCCAGAGCCTCGATCATCGGGACTTTGCTTGTTTCTTTTACCCAAGCTCCCATACTCTCCAAGCTGGAAGCAAACATCCCATTTTCTACTTCCTGGAAGGCTATACTTTGGTGAAGCTTCAGTTCTAGTCTCTCAGCCAGTTCCCCTTTCATTTTCTTTCTTTCTTTCATTTCTTTAATTTTCATTCTGGCCTCCTCCCTCCAGGTTTGCACCGCCTTTCCTTATGTACAAATGGGGATGGTAAGAAAGAGTGTCTGAGGAGCCCTTCCAATTTTTAAAAAAGATTTTATTTATTTATTTGACAGAGAGAGCACAAGTAGGCAGAGCTTCAGGCAAAGGGAGAGGGATAAGTAGGCTCTCTGCTAAGCAGAGAGCCTGATGATGGACTCGATCCCAGGATCCTGGGATCATGACCTGAGCCAAAGGCAGCCACTCAACCGACTGAACAACCCAGTCACCCCCAAATATTTTTTAGTATCTTCTTTTCAGTACTTCAAGGGGAACCAAACATCTTCACCAGGACTCTCAAAGATGAATGAAAAACCAGTAATAATTTGCTACAAAAATAACAAACATCTATTTTTTGTACTGCATCTAAACAAGTAAATTTTAAAAATTAACATTATGGTAAACATAAGAATTTGCTGGAGGTAATCCTTTGAAAGTTGATGCTTGTATACTTTTATATCTCGGTCAAGCAAGGCACTATAGAATCATGGTGACCATCCATATTCTATATAAAAACTCTCAATTCTGTTAAGAACATGAAACAAGGGGTGCCTGAGTGGCTCAGTTGTTAAACATCTGTCTTAGGCTCAGGATATGATCCCATGGTCCTGGGATTGAGACCCACATCGGGCTCCGTGTTTGGTGGGAAGCCTGCTTCTCCCTCTCACTCTTTCTTCTTCTGTTCCCTCTCTTGCAATGTCTTCTCTGTCAAATATATAAATAAAATCTTTAAAAAAAAAGGACATGAAAGAAATTCTCCAGGGAGAGGGAAGAGAATAAAGTTCAAAATTAGAATAAGTTCAAATTTAAATTTATACAGCAAAAGCTCTTTCTAACTGCCTCTCTTACACATAATTCTACTAAAATAGCAAACCCAATAGAGGACAAAATTGTTTGTTTCAAAATACATAGCCTTGGACTTCTGTTATGTCGATAGAAAATTACCCAGTTGCCTCCATTAATTGGTTAGAATTTTGAGAGGAAGCTTGTGTATAGAAACAGGGATTTTTTTTTTTGATGTTAAAAATTTTTTTTTTTCTTTTCAGCATAACAGTATTCATTGCTTTTGCACCAGACCCAGTGCTCCATGCAATCCGTGCCCTCTCCAATACCCACCACCTGGTTCCCCCAACCTCCCACCCCCCGCCCCTTCAAAACCCTCAGATTGTTTTTCAGAGTCAATAGTCTCTCATGGTTCACCTCCCCTTCCAATTTCCCTCAACTTCCTTCTCTTCTCCATCTCCCTATGTCCTCCATGCTATTTGTTATGCTCCACAAATAAGTGAAACCATAGGACAATTGACTCTCTCTGCTTGACTTATTTCACTCAGCATAATCTCTTCTAGTCCCATCCATGTTGCTACAAAAGTTGGGTATTCATCCTTTCTGATGGAGGCATCATACTCCATAGTGTATATGGACCACATCTTCCTTATCCATTCGTCCGTTGGCGACCGTGGCCATTGCTGCTATAAACATTGGGGTACAGATGGCCCTTCTTTTCACTACATCTGTATCTTTGGGGTAAATACCCAGAAGTGCAATTGCAGGGTCATAGGGAAGCTCTATTTTTTATTTCTTGAGGAATCTCCACACTGTTTTCCAAAGTGGCTACACCAACTTGCATTTCCACCAACAGTGGAAGAGGGTTCCCCTTTCTCCACATCCTCTCCAACACATGTTGTTTCCTGTCTTGCTAATTTTGGCCATTCTAACTGGTGTAAGGTGGTATCTCAATGTGGTTTTGATTTTAATCTCCCTGATGGCTAGTGATGATGAACATTTTTTCATGTGTCTGATAGCCATTTGTATGTCTTCATTGGAGAAGTGTCTGTTCATATCTTCTGCCCATTTTTTTATATGATTGTCTGTTCTGTGTGTGTCGAGTTTGAGGAGTTCTTTATAGATCCTGGATATCAGCCTTTTGTCTGTACTGTCATTTGCAAATATCTTCTCCCATTCCGTGGGTTGCCTCTTTGTTTTGTTGACTCTTTCCTTTGCTGTGCAGAAGCTTTTGATCTTGATGAAGTCTCAAAAGTTCATTTTTGCTTTAGTTTCCTTTGCCTTTGGAGACATATCTTGAAAGAATTTGCTGTGGCTGATATCAAAGAGGTCACTGCCTATGTTCTCCTCTAGGATTCTGATGGATTCCTGTCTCACTTTGAGGTCTTTTATTCATTTTGAGTTTATCTTTGTGTATGGTGTAAGAGAATGGTCGAGTTTCATTCTTCTACATATAGCTGTCCAGTTTTCCCAGCACCATTTATTGAAGAGACTGTCTTTTTTCCACTGTATATTTTTTCCTAGAAACGGGGATTTTTAGCACTGAGAGGCCAACAAACTGGAGGACGCTAACACTGCCTGCAATCTAGCAGCAACTCTCTGAGGTCACACGCTGATTTTGGATGGTTGTCTTTTCCCTCGGGGAGGGCATGTCTGTTCAAAGTGAATGTGTATATTTGAAGAGAGGACCTCAAGACCTCTGGAAGTCTGCATGCCTCATTCACTGGGCAGGGGACTTCCTGCTTCAGGTATTTGCACAAGAGACTCTAGTTAAAGTCCACCTTTAGCTACAAGTCAAAGCCATGATTGTTAAGAACACAGAATAAGGTCCTACGTAGCATACACAATGTGACCAGTAGGCATTAACGGTCACTCAAGGGTTCTGGTACATTGTTATCCTCCAGTAGATTGTAGAGGTAAAAAACATCTGAAAGGTTCCCAGGAAGCGGTGGGTTTTGTTTTGTTTTGTTTTGTTTTTTGGAAAGAAGAGGAGGATGGGGTCGCTAGACTTTAAGAGGTCATGAAGGGGCGCCTGGGTGGCTCAGTGAGTTAAGCCTCTGCCTTCAGCTCAGGTCATTATCCCAGGGTCCTAGGATCGAGCCCCGCATCGGGCTCTCTGCTCTGCAGGGAGCCTGCCTCCACCTCTCTCTGCCTGCCTCTCTGCCTACTTGTGATCTCTGTCAAATAAATAAATAAAATCTTTTAAAAAAAAAAAGAGGTCATGAATAAAGCAGGAGAGGTAGGACCTGAATCATAAACTTTTGTCGTTAGCTTGGCAGGAGTTGAGGTATAAGGTCCTGGGTCTGCATGGAGGTGGGTTGGTCACAGGGATATAGTGAGGTTAGTACTCCGAAGGGGAGCTGGCATTTGGGCTTGGGTATCAAGAAATCACCGATGTAATTAAGTGGGATAACCATGTTTGTAGTGTGTGTGTGTGTGTGTGTGTGTGTGTTAATTCTTCATAGCTGGGGATACTGAGTTAGATGGTTATTGATCCCCTATCCAATTCCAACATTCCTAGTATTTATGACTTCTCTGGCTCAAATATTAGCAACGGCTATGGAGAGAAGGGTTAGACCCAAAAGCATGGAGCACAGTGCATAGAAAATTTCTCCAAAGCTTGAAAGAAGGCTTTATCAGTATATTTTTGTCTACTCAGGCTGCTATACCAAGCACAGGCTGGGGGGCTTAAATGACAGAAATGTATTTTCTCACAGATCTGGAGGCCAGAAGTCCCAGATCAAGGTGCCAGCAAGGTTGGTTTCCAGTGAGCCTTTTCTTGTTGGCCTGTAGATCGCTATCTTTTCTTTTTTAAGATTTTTTTTTAAATTTATTTGACAGACAGATCACAAGTAGGCAAAGAGGCAGACAGAGAGAGACAGGAGGAGGAGGCAGGCTCCCTGCTGAGCAGAGAGCCCGATGCAGGACTCGATCCAAGGACTCTGAGATCATGACCTGAGCCAAAGGCAGAGGCTTTAACCACTGAGCCACCCAGGCGCCCCGATCGCTATCTTTTCAACTGTGCCCTCAGATGACCTCTTCTTTGTGGGCCCCCAGAGGGGAGGTAGGGAGAGTGCTTTCATGTGTTTCCCCCTTATGAGGACACCAGTCCTAGCAGATTAGGACTCCCGTGACCTCATCAAACCTTCAGTACCTCCTTCTAGGCCCTATCTCCAGAGGCACACTGGAGATTAGGAATTCTATATATGACTTTTGTGGGGACACAATTCAGTCCGTAACAGTCAGTATAGGAGAAAAACCATGGAGTGAATTCTAGAGGAGTCACACAGTGATGTTATAAGGTAAGTGGGTATAAAAGAGCACCTCTGAAGTCCAATAGGACATTAGAGCTAGAGGCCAACAGGAAAGTCCCGTATGTGCCACAGTTTTGAGTTTGACGCAAGCGCAACTCTGAAGGGAAGATATTTGGGAGGCCTTGGCCAACCACTGCTTCCAGCCAGGGGTGATTCTGGAGGGAATATCTCTCAGAGTGCTGCCTAGAATCAAGACTTTGGGGTTGGAAAAGTGCCACTCCCAAAGCTGGAGAAGGATGGTGTTGTAAGTTACTTGAAGAGTACTGTTCTGGGAGATAGGAGATCTGGTGTGTCCTCTTTGTTCTGCTGCTGACCAGATGTGAAAATGCAGATTAACTCCCTAACCGTCTCAGTTCTACCACCATGTGCTGCTGTCACATGTCCCAAGCCCCAGACTTAGTTTTATCCATAACCAGAAGCAGGTCTTTTAGTTCCCAATCTCTTAATCGGGCTGATCGTCACAATATATAGTGGACACGTGACAGCCACTGGGGAGAAGTAAGGGTTCTCTTCCCCTCAGGGAGAGTGGAAAGGCTCTAGGAGAGGGCAGACCCACTAGGCCAAAGGCAGCCAGTGCCTGGGAGTGGAGCCATGGGGAAGAGTGTGCTGATGACAGCCTTGTGGAGGGAGGGCAGAAAGAGCCACCACCATGACACTTGAGTCATAGATCGAGCTTGGGGACAGAGAAGGGGTCAGGACACAATAGAGCAGCAGCTGGCAAAGTGATTCTGTTGAGCTTAAGCTCATAGTGCCTTAGCGAATTAGAATGGGAAATATCTTGCTATTGTCTGTGACTCTGTGATTGTGCGTGTATAAGTGACAGAGTGGGGACAGAGAGAGAGGGAGAGAGAATGCATTAAATTTTAAAGAAGGACAATAAGGGATGCCTAGGTGGCTTACTCAGTTAAGCGTCTACGTTTGGTTCAGGTCATGATCCCAGGGTCCTGGGAATGGATCCCATACCAGGCTCTAGTAGGGGGCCTGCCTTCCCTCTGCCTGCTGCTTCCCTTGCTTGTGATTTATCTCCCTTCCTCTCTAAAAAATAATAGTAAGAAATAAACAAGGGCGATAAGTAATGTTTACTTTTGTTTCTGATGCCAGACAGGTTCAGAGGATTGAAGAGGGAGATCCAAGGAGCTAGCCTCTTAAAAGGAGTGAATACCTAGTCACTGGTAAGACCCCTGGTCCTGCAATACAATATGGCTCCTGTGATCTGGGTCCTGAAAACGCCTCTCACCATCTTTAATCCGATAGTTTGATTCTTCATTGCGCTCAGTGTGGGGAACTGGGAGAAGCTATGGCACTTGGCCCTTTGTGGAGGGAATTTTAGTAGTATAAATACAATAGTTATCAGTTCTGGAGCACTTCCATGACTCTGCTGCAGGCACTGTGCTGTGACCTGGGTTTATAGCAGTGAGATAAACATAGAGATAGATGTGGGCTCTGTTTCCAAGAAGCTGAAACCCACTGTTCTCCTTGTCCCCTTCCCATTCTGTCTTCTCCAGCCCCTGTGCAACCCCACCAAGCAGGGAGCTTGCTTCTCCCCCTCCCTCTGCTGCGCCCCCTGCTTGTGCTCTCTCTCTCTCTGTGTCAAGTAAATAAATAAAGTGTTTTAAAAATTAAAAAAAAAAAAAAAAAGCAAAACAAATAACCCGGTTCTGTAAAGTGATTTTCTGAATGTAGTTATGGGCAGTGCTGGGTACTGAAGAAGACGTTCTGAGGAACAGAGGAGCAGGGAAATTACAGAACAAATTCCACAGGTCATTGACTGTATCACTTTCGTCACCCCACCCATAGCACTCATTAATCTCTAGCCCAGCCAATCTGTTGGTTATAAAAATGAGCTTTCTCCAAATTGACAGACAGCTCTCACTTTAGCAATCTAAATCATTCTGATCTTTATCACTAATGCGATCTAATCCTGTCTAGTAAAGAAAGCTTGAGAGTTCTATAGCTCTGTAAACATTTAAGAAAAACAATGGACTCAATTCTAGTTACTTTTTAACTAACTTGACTTGCCAGGGGAAGGAGAAAGTAAATATCAGAAATCTTATCACTAAGCACAAATTGCAAGTTATACCTGCCAAGATGAGGTTCAAAATATAAATCATCAGTCTCCTTAGAAGCCTTTTACCTTCTTATATCTGTTATGTTGGGTAAATGAGTAGTTACTAGAACACAGCTGGCTCAGTGATCACAATTCAGCTTACCCTCAGAAGTACAAATAAATTACATGTTTAGCCCGGTAACTGTACACTGATAAAGAATTATTCACTGGATGATTCCTAGATCAGAAACCACAAAAATTTTTTCTTTTTTATGGAAGTATGGCTGTTACAATAGTTTCACCTGTACCACATAGTGATTGATTTAACTACTCTATACGTTACAGCTCTAGATGTAACATTTTAATAGAATAACAATATCCTTGATGGTATCATGGAAATGTAAGTGCCTTGTGCACTTTTCTTAATGTGTATAATTACTTAAACATCATAGTAAATGAATCAAGGCCATTGTCAAGCTTCCGTCAAGGAGAGTCCTTAACTAGAGGGATTTCCCATTGCTCTCAGGATGATAACCTCTGAGTGACAGGTTCCATTAGTTGGTCACACACATTTGGAGCCTTGTGGACTTTCTGACAGCTGAGCAGCGTATCTCTGTTTCAAGGATTGTGATCCCTGTTCTTAATGCAAGAGTGACAGTTGTCACTTTTCCTGTTACCCCTGTCTTTAGGAAAGCGTCTGACTCAGAAAGTCGAATCAGTACCCCCCAAAGGGATTTTCAGGAGAACCACCTCAAAGATGATCACCTGAGATATCATCAAGAAAAAAACTGAAATTCTAAGCAACATCCATAATAAGTCTTTTCATGTTGATAAGGAAAGATTTTCCCCTAAATACCAGATAGGCTCCATGAAAGTGAGATCTTTACGTGTTTTGTTCACCCTGTCACCAGTCCCTAGAAGAGCGCCTAAGACATCACTCAAGATTAGGTTGTTTTGAATGAATCGAATGAATGAACTGTGGCCTTTGATAGTGAGGTAGTTTATGGTCCTTAGGCAAGAGATGGGATTTGTGTAGGGATTTCAAGAATGGGAGGAGCCGAAGAGAAAACTGAGAAGCTAAATGTGAAAGTATGCAATTTACTGACTAGAGTAGGTCTGAATACATTTCAAACATAATTAAACTATGGCTGTGGGTCTATACGTTTTTTCATAATTTTCCCTTGAAAATGTGAGGCATACAGATGTCATCTCCAGTGAATTCTCTTTGTTTGTATACAGAATCACCCCCCCCCCAAAGGCATTCTGACTGTCCTCAGCCCATCCACTCCAGGATTGTAACTCCTTCTTCCCCATGTTCTTTCTGAATCATGGACTTTCAGGTTGACCTCTCCCATCTTGGGTCCCATTCTCATTAGCTGTAGAAATCATGTGATGTTTGCGATGTGAGGGTGGCAATACTCTCTGACCTTTGGTTACAATATGTCTTTGAAAGCCAGTGTTTATTCTGCTTTTACAGCATTTCTCCATTTGAACTGGCCACCTTTTAAGTGGTCATTAGCCACATGTGGCTGCTAGCCATGGGACTTGGGCAGCAGAGGTGTGGAAAGTCCGCACATTCTTCCACTCAAAGGATATTGTGGGTTATGCTACATCTTTTTTTTAAGTGTCTTTTTTAGGTATTTAAATTCAATTAGCCATTAGATAGTATATCACTGGTTTCAGACAGACTTTAGTAACTCATCAGTTGTGGATAACGCCTGGTGCTCATCACATCATGTGTCCTCCTTAATGCCCATCATCCAGTTATTCCATGTCTCCCACTCCCCTCCCCTCCCCAGCAACCCTCAGTTTGTTTCCTATAGTTAAAGGTGCCTCATGGTTTGACTCCCTCTCTGATGACTCCCATTCAGTTTTCCCTCCCTTCCCTCTGATCCTCTACACTACATCTTAATCTCAACAGTGAAGTCAAACAGTGGTAGTAACTCGGTCATGGAGTCATGTATATTCTAAATCTGATGAGGCGGATTCCTGTACTGCCTTTGTCTCTGCTAGAGAGCTTACATTTGTTATTATTATTGCTGCTGTTTTCATGTTTCTTGTTCACTGAATGTCTGATAAAAGAATTAGTAAAATGTGTGACTGCAGAAAATACAATGAGTCATGGATGATGAAGACTTTCTCCTTGACCAGACTTGAGTCAGGTTCTTCTGAGTCCTCTTTCTGTCCAGGCCTTGACCTCAGGCTCTGCCCACGTAGCCCAGTTTTAGCAAGAAACCTGCTTAGTCAATTTTTCAGCAATATCCTATCCTACTCTTGATATCTGATCAAATTCCTTATCTCTCACCCCTGGTAGCTTACCACTCTTTTTTTTTTTTTTAAGATTTATTTATTTTTTTTCAAGATTTTATTTATTTATTTGACAGAGATCACAAGTAGGCAGAGAGGCAGAAGAGAGAGAGGAGGAAGCAGGCTCCCTGCTGAGCAGAGAGCCTGATGCGGGGCTCGATCCCAGGACCCTGGGATCCTGACCTGAGCCGAAGGTAGAGGCTTTAACCCACTGAGCCACCCAGGCGCCCCAGATTTATTTATTTTGACAGAGAGAGGGAGCATGAGCAGGGGGAGTAGCAGAGGGACAGAGAGAACCACACTCCCCACTGAGCAGGAAGCCCAATGCCAGGCTTGATCCTGGGATCAGATCATGACCTGAGCCAAAGCCAGAGAGTTAACCAACTGAGCCACCCAGGTGCTTCAGTATCTTACAATGCTTAATATCTGATCAAATCCCTTATTCCCAGGGCACCTGGTTGGTGCAGTTGGTTGAACGTTTGACTCTTGGTTTCTGCTCCAGTCATGATATCATGGTCCTGAGATCAAGCCTCACATCAGGCTCTATGCTCAGTGAAGAGTATGCTTAAAATTCTCTTTCCCTACCCCTGCTCCCTCTCTCTAAAATATATTAATAAATCTTTTAAAAAATTCCTTATCCCCTGCTCTCAATATTTTATGACCCTATCCTTCCTTCAACAATATTACTGTCCATATGGTTTAGCCAGAATCCCTTCATCCTTACCCTTGATGTTCCATCTTAATTTTACATTCAGTGACCCCCACCATGCTCTTTAGCTATAAATCTCCATTTGTCTGAGCTGAGCCAGATCTCTCTCCCATACTATAAAATAAAATCCCATCGTAGTAGCATCCCTTGAATAAAATCTTCCTTACTGTCTTTAACGGGTGTCACAAATTTATTTTTAACGGTCAAGAGGGTGCTAATGGAGTACCATGACAAAAGGCCTAATTTCCTATAATGGACATTTTTTGGGTTTACCTGACAAATACTCTTTTCCTCTTCTAAGAAAAATTTCCAGTTCTTAGTATAACTGCCAACTGGCCCAGGGGTGGACAAGTGAGTCAGATGAGACCAAAATGAAAATTCTGTTGAGACACTGGGCCTTGAGGATTCAAGCCAAGGACGAAAAAGTGTTGGTACTCCATTATTCTGATGGTCCATTAATTTTTGCTTTTTTGGTTCCTGTGTCTATCACAGTCCCTGCCTTTTTGAAGATAATGACCACTCATCTGAGTACACAGTTCGCAGAATGCCTTTGCAGTGGCCCATGTGAGCCAAGGTAGTAGAGCATAATAGATCTCTGTACGTTTTTAAAAAATGCCTTTGTCCCTGTTGCCCATGGCCATTAAAAACAAAAGGTTGGGGTAGGGGGATATTGGAAAAGGTGACGTTATAGCTACTCACTGATCTTGTGATTGGTAGAGAGAAAGCAACACCTACATACAGGGCCAGTGGGTGAGTGGAGGAAACATCCTTGGCTCTAGGAGGAATGGGGGAAGGAGAAATATTAATAATCTTTGTCTTTGGAACTGCCCCTGAAGACTTCCCCACACAGGAAAATGACCTAATGTGACTCTCCTAAACTTTGGCAAGCCCCTTAAATTTAACTGACTGCTAGATCTGATACTCCCTGCTAGATAGCTCTGATCATGATTTGATTGTTACTTAATTTTTAAATTATTTTAAAATAAATTTTTAATTTAAATACAATTAATTAACATATAATACTAGTTTCAGACATACAGGTTAGTGATTCATCAGTCTTTTATAACACCCAGTGCTCATTGTATCACATGCCCTCCTTAATGTCCATCACCCAGTTACCCCATCCACCCATCCCCCTCCCCTCCAAGAATCCTCAGTTTGTTTCCTATGATTAAGAGTCTCTTCTGAGGGGCACCTGGGTGGCTCAGTGGGTTAAAGCCTCTGCCTTCAGCTCAGGTCATGATCTCAGGGTCCTGGGTTCGAGCCCTGAATCGGGCTCTCTGCTCAGTGGCGAGCCTGCTTCCTCCTCTCTCTCTCTTCCTGCCTCTCTGCCTACTTGTGATCTCTGTTTGTCAAATAAGTAAATAAAAATCTTTAAAAAAAAAGTCTCTTCTGGTTTGTCTCCCTCTTTGATTTCATCTTGTTTTATTTTTTTCCTTTCTTCCCCTATGATTCTCTGTTTTGTTTCTTAAACTCCACATAGGAGTGAGATCATATGATAATTGTCTTTCTCTGACTGACTTATTTCCCTTGGTGTAATACCCTCTACTTCCATCCAAGTTGTTGCAAATAATTGCCATTTATTTTAACTCAACAGAGAAGGCCACTAGAAACAGCAGGTGATGGCCCCAGCTCCTGTCCCTTCATGCAGAACATCTGTCAACACCTATGGACATCTTTTCTTCCCCATTCCTATGAATGTTGCTCAGTTGTTACATGGCGTGGACAAATGCTGCTGGCCGGTGGCATGGACACACTGGACAAGCTTGGCCTTTGGTAAAACAAAGACTAGATTCAATTCCTCAAACTGAAACGGGAATGCTTGGATGAACAAGCCTGCCAGGAAGTCCCATTGGAGGTACTCAACCTGTGCCCCTTCCCTCTTTGGACCAAGAGCCTGAACCTGAGAGATGAAAGGCTTATCCAAGGTTATGGCAAGGTTATGCAGAGCTGAAACTAGACACAGGTGTACATGCTTATTGGTTAAGGCTGGCTGTGAAGTTGAACTGCCTCAAATCTTGATTCTCTTCACCACTTCTTATTCTCTGACCCTGTTTTTCATAGTTTAGGACGTAGGGATAATAACAATATCAGCTAATGGGGTATCCTGACTTTTTGATATTTTGGTTCTTGTCAGACATTTACCATAATGCATAGCACATGGATGTGTGGGTGCACACACATGCACACGCTTGACACTCGAAAAATTGTTCCCTGATATTAACTTTATCAGTGCACTTTGCATCCAGCACCAATTGGCTGTTTTGTCACAAACTGATTAAAGCAGAACTGTCAAGTGAGGAACTTCAAAGCCAAAGCATTAAGTGCTGTGAGAAACCAGCACCTGGGAGGTTTTGTCTCAGCATCTGTGATTAGAAGGCAGCAAAAAGAGACTTTGGGGACACAGTTCACCCCTTCATGAAGCAGCCATTCAGAACTTTCTCAGAAGGGCTAATGCCTAATCTTCCAAAGACCAGCAAGAACAAGCTTATGGCCTGTTAAAATCAGATTTTTAAAAGATTTTTATTTATTTGAGAGAGAGAGAGAGAGTGAGAGAGAGAGCATGAGAGGGGAGAAGGTCAGAGGGAGAAGTGGACTCTCCATGAAGCTGGGAGCCCGATGAGGGACTCGATCCCGGGACTCCAGTATCAAAATCAGATTTATTGATTCAATACAGTCAGGGAGGACATTCCTCAGGAGTCATAGAATGCTGGTTGCCATGAGGGAGGAGGGAAGCATCTTTTACAAAGTCTGGGCTCTCACAGAAGGAGTCTAAAGCAGGTGTATGGAAAGCAGAGGTCAGTTCTGGATTAGAAGCTCTTTCGGAGGGGAAATGAGTAGAAGCAGGGATTAACCAGGACTTGGGTTCTGCCTTATTCAGTTCAGGTTGCTGCAACAAATGATCACAGACTCGGTGGCTGAAACAGCAAAACATTTACTATTCCTTGCAGTTCTAGAGGCTGAGAAGACCAAAAGCAAGGTCCTGGGAGATCTGATATCTAGCAAGAGCCTGCTTCATTATCTGTAGATGCCCATATTCCTGTTGTAGCCTTGCATGGCTGACAGCTGGCAGAACAATCTCTCAGGTCTTTTCTCAGAAGTGCTTTTATCTCATTCACAAGGGTTCCAATCTCATGACCTCATCACCTCTCAAAGCCTACACCTCCTGATGACACTCCTTGAGGGTTAGGACTTCAACATCTGAATTGGGGCAAGACACAAACATTCAGTCCATTAACAAGTGTTGTCATGAGGACAGTGTAGCTTAGCAACTGGGTATCCCCAGGAATCCATGGGACTAGCAAAGCAGAATCTGGGGGCATCACTGGTAGGAAAGCAGGAGTTCCCCAAGACAGAGTCCTCATAGCATTTTAACAGAGACAGCATCCTTGAGAAACAATAGTTTCCATGACTCATACAGCAGCCTTTATCTATGCCTGTCCTCCCCGCTGGATTCACAGCAAGCCTGCTTCTTTCTTTTCCAGTACAAATGGATTTCCACTCTCTGAATCCTGATGAATTTTTGCTCTTTTGCAGTTAGTAGGTTGTCCCTCAGGATTCTGGATGTCTAGATTTGCAATCGTGGAAACTGCCAAAGGTCCAGGGTCCTGGGTGGCAGAACCTGGCCTCTGCCACTATTGCCCAAGGTAGGGACTCCAGTCCCTTGAGCGTCTTGCTGCTGTCAAAGGTTTGTGTGCATTGGCTTGTTGTTTTTTAAAAAAATGTATTTGCTTATACATGTGTTTGGTCATGCTCAAGTGGCCTTTCTGTGGAAACAGTGGCCAGGGTACACCTAGAAGTCATTGAAGAAAGTTCTAAGAACTCTTGGTTGGTGTGAGGCTAGAGAGAGAGAGAGAAAAAGAGAAAAGAAATCTGCCTCTCTGCATTTTGCAAGTCTCTGGGCAAAATGTGTGGGCTGTGCACTCCCCACACGGAGATTCCAGGCAGGGAGGCCCTCCTGAGCCTCATCTCCCTGGGCTTCTCCTCCAGGAGCAATCCCTAGTTTGAGACCAGGGTTAGGGAAGGAAGAGCAGCAAAGCAGGGTCCAGAAGGAAGGACTACCACAGACCACGGGGCACCAGAAGGCCAGGCTGGTACCTGCTCACTGTTGGGGTACAAATGGGTTCAGCTCAGCAGGTGCAGAGGTGCCCTAGGCCCCTCTGGTGGGCTTTGCAGTGCCCCAAACTCAGGAAGAAAAAAGGCTGGCTCAGGTGACTTATTTTTGGCTGGGAAGGAGCTGACGGCACTGGAAATAAATGAGTAGGGAATGATGTTGGAAAGTTGGAGGGTTTGTCCTTTATATCTCAGCTTTCTCTCCTATCTTCCCTTGCTCTGTATTGTGTTCTCAAAGAAGTTTTCGGCATGATATTCCTGTTCACTGGTTTACTCCTGAGCTGTATCTTTTCTGCTGTTCAGCCCATCTGGTGAATTATTTTACTGTAAAAAGTATCTTGCCCTTGCAAGGTCTTGTCTCACCCTCTCCCCGGGGAGCCTTGGGGAATCCCAGAGAACTCAGCTTGCCACCCAGAAGGAAACCAGGATTCAGAGTAGAGGAAATCTGCTTGGACATCTGAGACCACCCCCACATTCAGCGGTCCCCTGGACACAAACCCAGACCTTCATACTGATCCTGAACCATGCTCTCAACTCAGACCCTGTGATCCTTACCACAGTGCTTTCAGATCAGTGCAGCCATGCCCATAGGCACAAACTCTAAGCCTAGATTCTGTCTTGAGAGGTCTGTCCCCAGTGGCCTGGCTCCAAAGCCCCAGAGATTGGGGACAGTGAGGAACACCATAGGACTCACCCTGCCACCCCCCCCCCAAAAAAAAACATGCCATGTAGAACTCCAGAAAGGATTCAGAGGAACTGAAATCTGCATTCCCACCTCTGGACACCCCCATATTCAGCAGGACCCTGGATGCAAACCTGGAGCTTGACACTCACCCTGAACCAATCCCTCAACTCCAACCCAAGATAGATGGACAAAGTGCTGGCAGATCGGGCCTGCCATGTGGTGGGCCCTAACCATAACCTTTGGTTTGGTTTTCAGGGTTCTGACCCCAGAGGCCTTGCAGTAGAAGCCTTACAATTTGGGGACACCCGGGCAATACCAGAGGACTCAGCCTGCCGCCCAGAAGGAAACCATGCCATGTAGAACTCCAGAAAGGATGAACAGCAGAAAAAATCTGCATGTGCACCTGAGGCCATGCCCACAGTGAGTGGACCTCTGTCCAAAAAATCCAGAGCCAGGCACTCACCCTGACGCACATCCTCAGCTCAGCAGTCCGGGAAGCTCTCTCTCCACAGAGCCTTCAGATGGGTCCTCCCATGCCCCTAGGCCCCAACACTAAGCCATGGTTGGGTTCTGATAGGTCCATTCCCAGGGGCCTGTCCTCAGAGCACAAGGGATAGGGGACACCTGAGCAATCCCAGAGGACTCAGCCTGCCACCCAGAAGGAAATTGTGCCATTTGGAACTCCGGAAAGGATTCAGAGGAGCAGAAATCTGCATGCCCAGCTGAGGACACACCCACACTGAGCTGACCCCTGGACACAAAGCCAGAGCCAGACACTCACCCTCACCTACACTGTCAACTCAGCCACCCAGACAGCTCTCCATGGGGTCTTCAGGTCAGTCCTGCCATGTCCCTAGTCCCTAACACTAACCCTTGGATGGGTTCTGTAATGATCTCCTCATTTCAGTTATGGGGTGGTTCTGCAGGACATTATCCTGCTGTGGGGTCAAACACACTGAAGCATCCCATGTGAAGTGGCAAACGTGGTAAATGATGGTTGGGGAATCCGAGTGTGGAGACAGCACGTATTTGTGCTGCTATAAACAAGCTAACTGCACTTTGAAATCACCGCAGAGGAAATGACTCTTCCAAACATCCATGTTAGCACGATGACACAGAAGCAGAGAGGATATCAGACTTTGGGATGGAGGCCAAGCCCTCCCAGATCCAGGTCACCCAACGTGGAGAGGCCACATGTTAGCAAGAGACTCGTGAGGATTAAATCATGGGCCCCCGTGTCTTGGGTGCAGTAGAAGCAGTGGATTTGGAATTCCAGTTTTCCACAACGCTCCACCACAAGTTGGTTAGAACTGTGCAAAAGCAGGAAGGGAAGCCCCAGTAAAGTGGACTGGGGACGCCAGAAGGGAAGGCTGGAAGGGGGCGCCTGGTGCTCAGTGCCCATTACAGACCCCACATTGCAATCCCCTACAGGAGAGACTCACCAATTCCAGGCCCCACAGGGGAAGCTGGAGGTTCATCTCCTGACTTTTTGTAGGAGCCTGCAGCTCAGCTGGTGAGAATTCTCCATCACCCCAAACCCCTGCCTTTCTCCAGGGGACTTTCCTTCCAAGCACCCCTCCCAACTTCTTCCTCCTCCACGAAATAATGTTCCTCTCCTTTGTTTCTCGCACTTGCCTGTGATGGGACCGTAGCTTGCTCAGCCCAGACTGTCATTCTCTGCTCTTTCCAAATAAACCCACGCTGCTGGTCAAATAACTGGCAGTTTGAGTTTTAGGCAAATCGAACTAATAAATTCAAGAAACTTGCAAGGAACAAAATCAATATGCACAAATCAGTGGCATTTCTACGTGCTCGGAAGGAACCATCAGAAAGAGACAACAGAGAAAAATCTCATTTACACCTGCATCCAAAAGAAAAATCTCATTTACACCTTTATGGAGTCCCCTGAACCAAGGAGGTGACAGACCTGTCCTCTGACAGCCCTGCAACAATGACGACAGACAAGGAGGGAGACACACGGAGATGGGGAGGCACTGTGCTCAGGAAAGAACCCACACTGGGAAAATACCTACTCTCCAAAACTGTCTACAGAGTCCGCGCTGTGGCTCCTGAACTTCTGGACTCCGGGCCAGCCCGGAGTGGGCGTGGACTTGGTAGGAGGCCACAGGGCCGAGGTGGGGGGAGCACAAGGCCCGAGGCAGGCGGACGCTCCCTGACTGCAGACCATCTGAGGAGCCCCAGGAACCAAATCCGCGAGCACACAAACACAGATGGAGGACCGAGGAGCATCCGAGCCCAGAAAGGGGGGACCCCACAGCCCCGCGCACAGCACAGCAGGACGCCACGTCACCGCACACAAAACGACAGAAGCCCCAGTGTCTACACAGGGCGCCCTTCCTCTGTGGGGTCCTGAGACCACGTACCCGCTTGCCAGTCCACACTCAGGCGGCTTCTCCTCACCTCCTCCAGCGTTGGGTCCTTAGGAGGCTGGACTGCTGTCAGTGTGGGCGTGTCCTCCACAACGGGTCCTGTCAGTGTGGATGCAGACCCACACCCTCCTCAGCTTGTCCTGTCAGGGTGGGGGCCGCCCCACATTCTCCAGAAGTCTCCACAGTGGGTCCTGAGGAGGCGGGGCTCCGGTCCCAGCTGTGGCTGCGCAGCCTGGGCTCAGGGCAGGAGCTCGGGTCTGGCGCCCTCTTCAGGCGGTGGAAGGCAGTGCAGGACTGTGGGAGCTCACCCTTCAGTGGAAGGTCCTGCTCACTCCCGGGATCCAGCTGAAGCCATTTCATTCCGGAAATTCAAGCTGCATGGAGCCCAATATCCCCCAACTTCTCCAAAAATAGCTAAGGAACAATGAATTGGAAACAATGTGGAATTACAACAGTCCTTGACCCAAACAGTGGCACTGAACATGGCCTGATGCAGACCCACACTCTGACCTCAACTTGGTCTCAAGCCTGGACCTGAACCCAATCCAAGACCCTAACCCTAGCCCCCAACCCAAACAATGTTCACAAGAATCAAAACGTAGAAACTCCAAATATCCATCAATGGCAATTGCATAAGCAAAGTGTGATGAAGGGTTTGAATTTGGGTTCAGGTTCACGTTTTAGTCAGAATTCTAGATCAGGCTTTGGGTTTAGTGTCAGGGTGAGGATTTAGAGTGAAGGGCAAGGGAACAGAGTTAGAGTTTAGGGCTTTAAGTTTATGATTTAGGCTTTAAGACTCAGGGTTCAGATACAGATAAAGTTCAAGGTCAAATTTGGGGTTTGGCTTCATGTTGAGATTTAGGTTCGTGGTTCATGACTTGGAGGCCTGGTTTAGGGTTTGGGTTCATGGTTCAGGACTTGGATCCAGGGCTCAGGTCCAGGTTTTGGGTTCTGCTTCAGGTTTGGGATTCAGGGTTCTAGTTTGGGCTTTAAGGTCAGCTTAGGTTTCAGCGTTGTTAGGGGTTAAGGTTAGGTTTAGGGATGACACATTTTCTTCAGTTGTCATCATGGACACAAAATTTTTATCTGAAGTTTCTAAGTCAGAAATGTATTTCATCTGGGGGCGCTTTGGTGGTTCAGTGTGTTAAGCCTCTACCTTGGGCTCAGGTCACGATCTCAGGGTCCTGGGATCGAGCCCCACATCAGCCTGCTTCCTCCCCACCCCCCGCCTGCCTCTCTGCCTACTTGTGATCTCTGTCAAATAAATAAATAGAATCTTAAAAAAAAAAAAGAAATGTATTTCATCTGGGTGTCAAGAGCTGGTTTGGAATTTAGGATCCCAGTAACTCCCTACCAACAGCATTCTGATCCTAGAGTCTCCCAGTCACCCAGAAGCGGCTCTTGTCTTGGCTCAAACTTGGCTCTCAGCCCTTGACAGAGAAGGGCAAGTTGGTGCCAAAGTTGAGATTTCACAATGGTAGAGGTGTGAAACCAAATATTGTGGAACTATCATGGAAAATGAGACAGGAGACAAAAATCTGGTTGACTCCTGATTCTTCCACAAAAACAAAGACCAAGTTTCCAATAGAATCTGATAATGTTCCCTAGGAAGGCCTATGGTAATCATTACCAGTACCAAAAGAGGACCCCTCCCCTGGTTTAAACTAAGAATCACAGCAGGATATTTCTTACTTAGTATCAAAAATAAAATTTTATTTTTTGGCTGTTCCAGTGTACAACTTGTGGAAGCACTGATAACCTTTTCATGCTCAAATCCTCATCAACACAATGCAGGCAATGTTGTAATGCATTGCTCCTTGGAATACCAAGTACAAGGAGGGCTATTAGAAGTAGTAAAAAGATACCAAATATGAAATTCAGAAAAAGCACCATTTATGGGCACCTAATGTGGATCCCTAACCATAAGATCTAACATATCATCCTATAGATTTCACTTACAAAAATCATCAATAACAATAGTCTACTGACCACTGTAACCACCCACCCCACCATTGACCTCTAGGCCTGTAATACACACTCCAACCGCTGGAGACATAATTCTCAGCAGCAAAATGGGACTTGCCCAGTCCGGGAGGACCAACTCTTATAGTGAAGCCAAAAAATCCCGCTCCTTGGAAATCCCAGCCATTAGGACACAGTCACAGAAACCATACCCAGAACTCAATAAAGGACAGATATCTCATGGGGTGGATACTTCAGATCACCCCCACTCCCATGAAGTAGCTCTACAGCGGACTCCAGGTCTGTCCCCTTCCCGGGATCACATGTGGCACCACTCCCTCCTCAGGACAAAACCGTGAACTGTCCTCATCAGGCCTGTGTGCAGGCTCACAGAAAGCCAGACACTTTCTTGAGAGCACTCAGCCTCTCATGCCTATCCCAGCAGATGGAGGGTGCTGTCTTCCCGACTTCCGTACCAACTACAGAAGACTTGGAACAAGTCTTGCCAGACTCTATGCAAAGGCATATTCTCCACCTGCAAAATGATGAATGGTGAAACACCACGGATTCCCTGCACCTTCTTGAACCTAGGTAAGTTGGAACTACAGCTTGGTCAGAGCTATTATCCCCAATCCCCTAAACACACACACTTCCCTTGTGCACTCTGGGCCAGTTTCCATCCACTTTGCTCCTCAGCCATTGTCTCTGCAGAGAAGTACAGCAGTACTGAGGTGCTGGGACTGAGGTGCTAGGTGCTAAGCCAGCACCTTGGACCCACTTACTATCAGAAATTAATATTCGTTTTATTAACAGATGCATCCCATAAGATCTTGGCCACCACAGCCATTAGAAAAGTCATTACAACAGAGGTTCTAACAACATGTGCCAACCTCCATGGCTCCACTCCCTGGCTCCAGGGATTGGTTCACTCATGGGCATGTGGCCTGGTCCCAGCCAATGAGGTGGGAGGAACCTTGGGTCTTAGCTTGTAGGGCCAAGGATGGGGTGAACTGCCCAGGCCAGGGGGTTTTTCCATCATGACTGCAGAAGTGGCCTCAGCCAGGCCTGTGCCAGTGCCACAGAGGGCCCAGGAAGCCAGATGCTCCATAACATTGCTGAGGGCTGAATCAGACTTGTCCTGAAGCCCACACATGCTACATCCTCTGCTAACTCAGGAGAACCCTAAATGTGCTCATGGTCTTGGCCTGAACAAGATGACCATCTGTGTGGTATATAACCTGCAAGATATACCCACCAGGCAGTGGGGACTGACTCAGCCAAACAATACCTACATGGAGTTCAACCACAGACAAACGTCTTGTGGCAAACTTGAAGCCTACAGAGAAAGGCAGGAGAATTCTTGAGGCCTTCATTGTTGGCCAATCTCACTATCCTCTTTTTTTCCTTTCAAGTGGAGGGGCCAGTGTCAGTCAGGATATATCCCAGTGTACTCCCACTCTGCCACTGGAAAAGAAGAGCCCTCTCCCCCATCATCCATCATGTTGCAGATTTGGAGTGTGGGAAACTATCACCCATGGGCCAAATGGGACATCTTCCTGTATTCTGTCAATCAAGTGTGGCTGGAACATGAGTTATGGATGGTGCTGCTCTCAAGCCACAGTGCAAGAGTGGAGTCATTGTCAGAGACACCACATGGACAGCAAACCTGACAGAAAATCTTTACAGAAGACCTTATGGAAAAGTCTGTGTCGATCCCTGATCTCAAAGATCCTAGGATCATGTCACTTCTTTGAACAGAACATAGCGCCTTCTGGGTAAAATGTAATTTCTTCACCCCCAGAGGCAAGGACTTCCATCCTTTTAGCCAGAACTCCATCTCCATCCTCCTCTATTTAAACCTTAAATGGCACATCTACATGTCTGCAGCCCAACAGGAATTCACTGTGCATGATAGTGATGCTCAGAAACAGAGGTGTAAGTGTGAACTTGTGAGGGTGAGCATGTGCTTCCCCTTTGTTAGCCACAGTGTGCAAGGAGGATATAATACAGTAGCATGCTTTCTGTCCCACAGGAATGGCACGCAATGTGGTCGCATTGTGATCTCAGAAGGAAGCCACCTTCATAGAACAAACTTCATCTGGGAGGACTCCCAAGTCCCTTGTCCTAGACACTATGTTTCACTGAGGCTGGGGGCACACAGAGGGACAGAGACTCCCCTGCCCATCAGGATTTTGAACAACGCCTGCTCTTCCAGGGCAAAAGATCCTGAAACCATTCATCCACCTGTCATCCAGCCAGACGTCTGCGAGAGAGATCTACTTCAAGCAGAAAGGACAGAACAAGAGACAATAAAGGACAGCCTTGTGTGACAAGTGCCATGACAGGGACACTCAGGAGGACTGGGGGTGTGCAGGGTTGGCCAGACCAGGTTCCCAGGAGGACAGAGAATGCTCCAGGAGGGTGATCACAGCTGTGTCACTATAGGGAATGCTCGGGAGGACTGGGGGTGTATAGGGTTGGCCAGACTGGGGGACAGGGGCCCGGGAGTGCCCCAGGAGAGTGATCACAGCTGTATCACTACAGAAAATGCTCGGGAGAAGTGGGGGTATGCAGGGTTGGCCAGACTGGGGGCAGGGGCCCAGGAGTGCTCCAGGAGGGTGAACACAGCTATGTCACCATAGGGAATGCTCTGGAGGACTGGGAGTGTGCAGGGTTGGTCAGAACGGTGGGCAGAGGGACCAGGATTGCTCCAGCAGGATGTCACAGTTGTGCCCTTGTGTGGCTACACATGTCAGTGTGACTGGACATTGGCCAGACCGGAAATGACAGGGCGGGTGAGGGGCCATGTCCCTAAACTGTCTTCTACAAGAAAAATTTCAGTAATGAGATTTCTTTCAGTACAATTTCATGTCACATGCATCCGTGAGTTCCTAAAGCTGACTGTGTAGAACATGAAGTACGTAGTTTGCCATTGCTTTCAAACCTGAGGTGCCGGGGGCAGAGCACACTGGATATTTCATACTCTGCTTTCAGAGTATGATGACTTTTTCTGCCTTCATCTCTGACCCAAGCACAGGGAACAAAGGCAATACAATTCTACACTTCAAAATGTCAACAGAAATCTGAAAACCCAAGTTCTCCCAGAATCTAAAGGCTCAGGACCAGGGTGACGGAAAGGGGAGGCAGAGAGCAAGGAACCAAAAGAACATGTCATGTGCATGTGAGCTGGCCCACTTCTCCACCTGTTGGAAGCAAGCCATGCCTGACAGGAGGGAGTCCTACCTGCACCCGGTCCGTCTGTTTGCTGCCCTTGAGCAGAGCAGAGGATGGGCTGAGCCGGGTGTGGGTGTCAGGGGGAGATGGCCAGCTGGCCACAGATGCTACCTGCCAAGTACCTGTACGGCCAGCTCCTGATCCTCAGCTAAGATGAAACAATCAGTATGTTTAGTTATCTATGTCCTGGGACAGGACATGTGCTCAGTGTTTTGGTGACTATATCCTCTCCCATTTTATTTTTTAAAAACATCTTAGGCAGGTTAAGATTGGCATACAAAACTGTTTGTAGTTAATGTATGCAACTTGACCCTCACCCTAACCCTAATATCTAGTTAAGATATACTCAATTTATAATATCGGTCAAAAGTTAGAGGATGGTTTTTAGGAGCTAAGGAATTCAGTGACCAACCTTCTGTCTTATTCTCCCTTGAATCTGTTAAGTTGGAACTCGTTCAGCCACATGCTTTCTGGAGAATGGCCACACGGGGGCAACAGTGAGTAAACACTAACGCAAACCCCACTATAAAGCCAATTCTTCCTTCACCCTGTCAAACTTTGTTCATTCAATGTTTACCGGTTATTGTATACATTATGAAAAGTGTGACTTTGTTGAATTTTGAAAAAACCAAACTAATTCTTTCAACCTGTTAAGAATAGAAGATGTTTTCTAAAATCTGGGAGTTGGCGAGCAGATGAAGGCCCAGGGGTCTGGGAAAAGGCTATTACTGTCGAATCTATTCAGGTCTACTAAGGAAACAAGGATGACTTCTATTCCACTTCTTTGCAGGAAGAATTTGTGTTAACTCACAGCACTGAATCCATACAAAATAGTGTAGCTCAGAGGAAAACAAAAAGAGAATCAACAGCCTCCAGGAGCAGAGAAAGAGCCACACCCAGGAACAGACAAGACAGACCACAGAGGCTCTGCTCAAGCCAATTTATATTTCTGTAGATCCTCTGGAGCTAGAATGTCCCTGGTGCCCCTGGGGGTCGTGGGTCAGGCAGAGAGCACACCCTGATACTGCACTGTTGGAACCCATGACAAGCCTCCTGGTCCCTTCCTCTACGAGACACCCCCTATCCCCTTACTACTCCAGCCTGCTTCTTGGAACTCCCATTCCCCTTTCTGACACCATTGTTGACTTTTACCATCACTGCCATCATATAGAGTACATACTATTTTGTCATTTAAATGTTTTTCATCATGTTCGCTGTGAAACTATACTTTGCATCATCTACCCGGATGTAGATCACCTGCTGCTTTGCATGACATAACTGTGGACTCCAAGTGCCCTCGTGGCATCATGGGGGCTAGTGTCCTGGGCAAGGTCCTCACTAAGTCAGCTCAGCTGTTGCAGTGAAGGCTTGACCCAGGCACTGCTATTTTTGTGCAAGTAAGGGAGCACAGCCAAAGCCTTGGTTTGGGTTCAGAATTGCTCATGGCCCCTTGGCCACATCAGATGGGATGGGGGCACACCCTGAAGACCCTTGCTAATCCAGTGTTGCTCTGGGGAATTTCCAAGGAACAGCCATTTTGTCCAATGGAGGAACTCAATAGGAGTGGGAAGGATGGGAGTCAGAACTCCTGAGATAGAATCCATCTTGGGGGTTGCCCAGAACATCCTAGGAGTTCATTCCATAGTCTTGAATGAATCCATTAATCTAAAAACATTCCATCATTTTAGAAATAATGAGCCTAAAGCTCCGATGAAGTGACTCTCCCAGGTCATACTGGAAATCAGTGAAAGAGCCAGGATGATCTGGGAGATGGCCTCCAGCAGGATCCCCCAGAGTGGCTTTTGCTAGAGCTGCAATCACCCATTTATCTTTCCTGGACTCCCCAACTCTCATGGGACTCTTCATGGGACATATCCTGGGAACAAAGGTCATGTCAGTGCCACAGAAACCTTTGACACTGGCTATACCGAGACTTTGGTGTCAGTGGAGTCCCAAACCATGGGCCATTTCAGAGTTTGTCTGCAAAAGATACGGTTGGTGGGAAACCCACATGATGACAGAGGGTAGAGGAAGATGGAAGCAGCTAGGGACAGAGGGGGTGCCCATGTCACATCTGGCCCCAGATGACACAGTGGTGTCCAGCAGGACAAGCCCCCCAAACACCCCCGAGAGCCTTCACAGAACTCACCCTAAGGTTTGAAGCTGATCTTCCTACATGGGTCAGGAGTGCTCGGCTAGGTCAGGGAAGCATGACACAGAACATAAGAAAGCCACAGCCTTGACAGATGTGTTTTCATGCAACAATAGTTTTCTCCAAATATATTCTGAAATGGTAAAAAAATTCACTGATAAAACATGGATATTTTTGATTAAAAAGAAAGCCATATTTGTTGAATTAATAAATATTTATGGAATATCTACTTAGAGCAAATGTATAGCTCTAATCCCACCTGGGAGCTTGCAAAGTACATAGGATACAATCAATGGATCAATGGTAGGAAGGAATGCAGGCTGAGGGCTAAGAGAGCCATCCTATTCAGAGAGGCCCATTAAGGAAGCCCACTGAGAAGATGCTTTTCAGCCAAGACCAGAAAGACAGGCCAATGAATCCATCTGGGAGAAGAGTGACAGAGCAACTTGATTTTTCATTATTTTGACCATAAAACACAAATGTCAAGAAATATTGTCTAAAGTGTTGATTTGGAACATTTGGTTCTTCTCTGTAACTATTTGGGTTACATGCTAACCTTACTCACTATAAAAATGCTCTAAGAAAATGTCTTATTTAAGCATGGACATCTTGTATTAAAAGGCAAATAAAGGGGCACCTGGGTGGCTCAGTGGATTAAGGCCTCTGCCTTCAGCTCAGGTCATGATCTCAGGGTCCTGGGATCGAGCCCCACATCAGGCCCTCTGCTCGGTGGGGAGCCTGCTTCCCTTCCTCTCTCTCTCTGCTTGCCTCTCTGACTACTTGTGATCTCTCTCTGTCAAATAAATAAATAAAATCTAAAAAAAAAAAAGACAAAAAAATTAACCCTAGCACAACCCTAAACCTACTCCTACCCCAACCCCTGACCCTGAACCTACCCCAAACCCCTAACCTTAACCCCTGACCCTAACCTGTGACCCTAAACCCTGACCGTAAACTTGACCCCAACCCTGACCCTAGGTTGGGCTCAGAGGGGTCTGTTCCCAGAGACCTGGTGCCAAAGCCCCAGGGACTAGGGACACCTGAGCAAATCCAGAGGATTCCACCTGCCACTCAGAAGGAAACCATGCCATTTGGAACTCTGGAAATGATTCAGAGCAGGAGAAATCTGCATGCCCACCTAAGGCAACCCCCACATTCAGTGCCGGCTGGACTCAAACCTGGAGCCTGACACTCACCCTGACCATGCCCTGATCTCAGCCCTTCAGAGTCTTGCCACACAGCTGGCAGATTGAACCTGCCATGATCCTAGGCCCCAACCCTAACCCTTTTTAAAGGACCATGCCCAGAGGCCTGGCTCCAGATCCCCAGGGAATGGGGACACCTAAGCGAAGCAGAGGGCTCATCCTACAACAAAGTCAGAAATCATGCCTTTTGGAACTGCAGAAAGGATTTAGAGAAGAAATCTGAATGAAATCTTGAACCAATCCCTGCTTATTTATAGTGCCATACCATACTGAATGCAAAGCCTGAGCACGATACTCTCCTTAACTCTAGCCCTCAATTCAGACATCTGTGAAGGTCTCCACACTTAAGCAAACCACACCTTCCATGCTCCTGGGGCCACCCCTATCCTAGATTAAGACATAGGTATAAACAGGAACACAACTTTCTACCAAAAGGACATACAAGAGATCAAGAGACCCATGAAAAAGTGCTCCACATCACTTAGCATCAGGGAAATACAAATCAAAACCACAATGAGATACCACCTTACAACAGCTGGCATGGCTAAAATTATCAAGGCCAGGAAAAACAAATGTTGGTGAGGACATGGTGAAAGGGGAACCCTCTTACACTGCTGGTGGAAAAGCAAGCTCGTACAGCCACTCTGCCAAATGTTACCAAGTTTCTTCAAGAACTTTAACATAGAGCTACCCTATGACCCAACAATTGCACTACTAGGTATTTACCCCAAGACACAGTGGCACCTGCTCCCCAATGTTCATTGCAGCATTATCCTCTCTAGCCAAAGTATGGAAAGAGCTCAGATGTTCATGGACAGATGAATGGATAAAGAAGATGTGATTCATATCTACAACAGAATACTATTCAGCCATCAGAGAGGATGAAGACTTACCATCACATCCACCTGGATGGAATTGGAGGGTGTTATGCTGAGCAAAATAAGTCTATCAGAGAAAGACAGTTGGTACATGGGTTCACTCCTATGTGAAATAGAAGAAACACCACAGACGATCAGAGGGGAAGGGAGGGAAAGCTGAATGGGAAGTCATCAGAAAGGGAGAAAAACCATGAGAGATTCTTCAGTACAGAAGCAAACTGTTGGGTTTGTTACAGAAACAAACTGAGGGTTGCTGCAGGGGAGGTGGCTAGGGGATGCGGTAACTGGGTGATGGACATTAAGGAGGGCATGGGATGCAATGAGCCCTGGGTGTTACACACACCTGATCTATTATTGAACACTATATCTGAAACTAATGATGCACTCTAAGTTGCCTCATTGAATTTAAGTTAAACAAAAAGTACTCAAGCAAACACTCCTAAAAATCTGTATGGAACCAGCAAAGATACTGAACAGGCAACACAATGCTGAGAAAGGAAAACAAAGCTGGAAGAGTCACAATTCTAGATTTCAAGTTCTACTACAAAGCTGTAGTCATCCTAACAGGATGGTCCTGGCGCAAAAATACACACACCAACCAAGGGAACAGGACAGAAGCTCAGATATAAACCCGCAGTTCTGTGCCCAATTAATCTTCCACAAAGCAGGCAAGAATATCAAAAAGGAAAAAGACAGTCTTTACAACAAACAGTTTTGGAAAAACTGGACAGCCACGCACAAAAGAATGCAGTTACTCTGCTTCCTTACACCATACAGACAAATAAACTTAAAACAGTTTCAAGACCTCAGTGAAAGACCTGGAACCAGGGAGGAGTCAAGATGGCGGAGAAGTAGCAGCTGAGACTACTTCAGGTTGCGGGAGATCAGCTAGATAGCTTATCTAAAGATTGCAAACACCTACAAATCCAACGGGAGATCGAAGAGAAGAAGAACAGCAATTCTAGAAACAGAAAATCAACCACTTGCTGAAAGGTAGGACTGGCGGAGAAATGAATCCAAAGGGACGGGAAGACAGACCCCGGGGGGAGGGGCCGGCTCCCGGCAAGCGGCGGAGCAACGGAGCACAAAATCGGGACTTTTAAAAGTCTTTTCCGCTGAGGGACATCGCTCCAGAGGCTTAACTGGGGTGAAGCCCACGCGGGGCCACTGTGGCCTCAGGTCCCGCAGGGTCACAGAAGGATCGGGGTGTCTGAGTGTCGCAGAGCTCGCAGGTATTAGAACGGGGAAGCCGGCTACAGAGACGGAGCCGAGGAGTGACTCTCAGCTCGGGGTTACCTTGAACCGGTCGCAGGCTCGGTGAGCTCGGAGCGCAGCCGGAGGCCAGGCAGACGGGAGTAATTGGACGCTGTTCCCTGAGGGCGCACTGAGGAGTGGGACCCCAGCTCTCGGCTCCTCCGGGCCGGAGACTGGGAGGCAGCCATCTTCCTTCCCGTCCTCCGGACTCTACGGAAAGCACTCAGGGAACAAAAGCTCCCGAAAGCAAACCCGAGCGGATTACTCAGCCAGGCCCCTGGTAAGGGTGGTGCGACTCCGCCTGGGGCAAAGACACTTGAAAATCACTACAACAGGCCCCTCCCCCAGAAGATCAACAAGAAACCCAGCCAGGACCAAGTTCACTTAGGAGGAGTGCGGTTTCAATACCAAGGAGAGCAGCGGAATTCCAGAGGAGGAGAAAGCAAAGCACGGAACTCATGGCTTTCTCCCCATGATTCTTTAGCCTTGCAGTTAATTTAATTTTTTTTTCTTTTTCAATTTTTTTCTCTTCTTCTGCTAAATTTTTTTTAAACTTTTACCCTTTTCTTTTTTAACGTTTTTTTAACTAGTTTATCCAATATATATATATTTTTTCCTTTTTATATTTTTTTCATTATTGGTTTTCTTTTTTTTATTTGTTTCTTTTTTCTTTTTTATTTTATTTTTTTTTTCTTTCTGAACCTCTTTTTATCCCCTTCCCCCCCCCCTCACGATTTGGGATCTCTTCTGATTTGGCTAAAGCATATTTTCCTGGGGTTGTTGCCACCCTTTTAGTATTTTACTTACTCCTTCATATACTCTTATCTGGACAAAATGACAAGGCGGAAAAATTCACCACAAAAAAAAGAACAAGAGGCAGTACCAAAGGCTAAGGACCTAATCAATACAGACATTGGTAATATGTCAGATTTAGAGTTCAGAATGACGATTCTCAAGGTTCTAGCTGGGCTCGAAAAAGGCATGGAAGATATTAGAGAAACCCTCTCGGGAGATATAAAAGCCCTTTCTGGAGAAATAAAAGAACTAAAATCTAATCAAGTTGAAATAAAAAAAGCTATTAATGAGGTGCAATCAAAAATGGAGGCTCTCACTGCTAGGATAAATGAGGCAGAAGAAAGAATTAGCGATATAGAAGACCAAATGACAGAGAATAAGGAAGCTGAACAAAAGAGGGACAAACAACTACTGGACCACGAGGGCAGAATTCGAGAGATAAGTGACACCATAAGACGAAACAACATTAGAATAATTGGGATTCCAGAAGAAGAAGAAAGAGAGAGGGGAGCAGAAGGTATATTGGAGAGAATTATTGGAGAGAATTTCCCCAATATGGCAAAGGGAACAAGCATCAAAATCCAGGAGGTTCAGAGAACCCCACTCAAAATCAATAAGAATAGGTCCACACCCCGTCACCTAATAGTCAAATTTACAAGTCTTAGTGACAAAGAGAAAATCCTGAAAGCAGCCCGGGAGAAGAAGTCTGTAACATACAATGGTAAAAATATTAGATTGGCAGCAGACTTATCCACAGAGACCTGGCAGGCCAGAAAGAGCTGGCATGATATATTCAGAGTACTAAACGAGAAAAACATGCAGCCAAGAATACTATATCCAGCTAGGCTATCATTGAAAATAGAAGGAGAGATTAAAAGCTTCCAGGACAAACAAAAACTGAAAGAATTTGCAAACACCAAGCCAGCTCTACAGGAAATATTGAAAGGGGTCCTCTAAGCAAAGAGAGAACCTAAAAGTAGTAGATCAGAAAGGAACAAAAACAATATACAATAGCAGTCACCTTACAGGCAATACAATGGCACTAAATTCATATCTCTCAATAGTTACCCTGAATGTTAATGGGCTAAATGCCCCAATCAAAAGACACAGGGTATCAGAATGGATAAAAAAACAAAACCCATCTATATGTTGCCTACAAGAAACTCATTTTAAACCCGAAGACACTTTCAGATTTAAAGTGAGGGGGTGGAAAAGAATTTACCATGCTAATGGACATCAGAAGAAAGCAGGAGTGGCAATCCTTATATCAGATCAATTAGATTTTAAACCAAAGACTATAATAAGAGATGAAGATGGACACTATATCATACTCAAAGGATCTGTCCAACAAGAAGATCTAACAATTGTAAATATCTATGCCCCTAACGTGGGAGCAGCCAACTATATAAACCAATTAATAACAAAATCAAAGAAACACGTCGACAATCATACAATAATAGTAGGGGACTTTAACACTCCCCTCACTGAAATGGACAGATCATCCAAGCAAAAGATCAACAAGGAAATAAAGGCCTTAAATGACACACTGGACCAGATGGACATCACAGATATATTCAGAACATTTCATCCCAAAGCAACAGAATACACATTCTTCTCTAGTGCACATGGAACATTCTCCAGAATAGATCACATCCTTGGTTCTAAATCAGGTCTTAACTGTTATCAAAAAATTGGGATCATTCCCTGCATATTTTCAGACCACAATGCTCTGAAGCTAGAACTCAATCGCAAGAGGAAATTTGGAAAGAACCCAAATACATGGAGACTAAACAGCATCCTTCTAAAGAATGAATGGGTCAACCAGGAAATTAAAGAAGAATTGAAAAAATTCATGGAAACAAATGATAATGAAAATACAACAGTTCAAAATCTGTGGGACACAACAAAGGCAGTCCTGAGAGGAAAATATATAGCGGTACAAGCCTTTCTCAAGAAACAAGAAAGGTCTCAGGTACACAACCTAACCCTACACCTAAAGGAGCTGGAGAAAGAACAAGAAAGAAACCCTAAACCCAGCAGGAGAAGAGAAATCATAAAGATCAGAGCAGAAATCAATGAAATAGAAACCAAAAAAACAATAGAACAAATCAACGAAACTAGGAGTTGGTTCTTTGAAAGAATTAATAAGATTGATAAGCCCCTGGCCAGACTTATCAAAAAGAGAAGAGAAAGGACCCAAATAAATAAAATCATGAATGAAAGAGGAGAGATCACAACTAACACCAAAGAAATACAGACAATTATAAGAACATATTATGAGCAACTCTATGCCAACAAATTTGACAATCTGGAAGAAATGGATGCATTCCTAGAGACCTATAAACTACCACAACTGAACCGGGAAGAAATAGAAAGCCTGAACAGACCCATAACCAGTAAGGAGATTGAAACAGTCATCAAAAATCTCCAAACAAACAAAAGCCCAGGGCCAGACGGCTTCCCGGGGGAATTCTACCAAACATTTAAAGAAGAACTAATTCCTATTCTCCTGAGACTGTTCCAAAAAATAGAAATGGAAGGAAAACTTCCAAACTCATTTTATGAGGCCAGCCTCACCTTGATCCCCAAACCAGACAAGGATCCCATCAAAAAAGAGAACTACAGACCAATATCATTGATGAACACAGATGCAAAAATTCTCACCAAAATACTAGCCAATAGGATTCAACAGGACATTAAAAGGATTATTCACCACGACCAAGTGGGATTTATTCCAGGGCTGCAAGGTTGGTTCAACATCCGCAAATCAATCAATGTGATACAACACATTAATAAAAGAAAAAACAGGAACCATATGATACTCTCCATAGATGCTGAAAAAGCATTTGACAAAGTACAGCATCCCTTCCTGATCAAAACTCTTCAAAGTGTAGGGATAGAGGGCACATACCTCAATATTATCAAAGCCATCTATGAAAAACCCACCGCAAATATCATTCTCAATGGAGAAAAACTGAAAGCTTTTCCGCTAAGGTCAGGAACACGGCAGGGATGTCCGTTATCACCACTGCTATTCAACATAGTACTAGAAGTCCTAGCCTCAGCAATCAGACAACAAAAAGAAATTAAAGGCATCCAAATCGGCAAAGAAGAATTCAAACTATCACTCTTCGCAGATGATATGATACTATATGTGGAAAACCCAAAAGACTCCACTCCAAAACTGCTAGAACTTGTACAGGAATTCAGTAATGTGTCAGGATATAAAATCAATGCACAGAAATCAGTCGCATTTCTCTACACCAACAATAAGACAGAAGAAAGAGAAATTAAGGAGTCCATCCCATTTACAATTGCACCCAAAACTATAAGATACCTAGGAATAAACCTAACCAAAGAGACTAAGAATCTATACACAGAAAACTATAAAGTACTCATGAAAGAAATTGAGGAAGACACAAAGAAATGGAAAAATGTTCCATGCTCCTGGATTGGAAGAATAAATATTGTGAAAATGTCTATGCTACCTAAAGCAATCTACACATTTAATGCAATTCCTATCAAAGTACCATCCATTTTTTTCAAAGAAATGGAACAAATAATCCTAAAATTTATATGGAACCAGAAAAGACCGCGAATAGCCAAAGGAATATTGAAAAAGAAAGCCAGAGTTGGTGGCATCACAATTCCGGACTTCAAGCTCTATTACAAAGCTGTCATCATCAAGACAGCATGGTACTGGCACAAAAACAGATACATAGATCAATGGAACAGAATAGAGAGCCCAGAAATAGACCCTCAACTCTATGGTCAACTAATCTTCGACAAAGCAGGAAAGAATGTCCAATGGAAAAAAGACAGCCTCTTCAATAAATGGTGTTGGGAAAATTGGACAGCCACATGCAGAAAAATGAAATTGGATCATTTCCTTACGCCACACACGAAAATAGACTCAAAATGGATGAAGGACCTCAATGTGAGAAAGGAATCCATCAACATCCTTGAGGAGAACACAGGCAGCAACCTCTTCGACCTCAGCCGCAGCAACATCTTCCTAGGAACATCGCCAAAGGCAAGGGAAGCAAGGGCAAAAATGAACTATTGGGATTTTATCAAGATCAAAAGCTTTTGCACAGCAAAGGAAACAGTTAACAAAACCAAAAGACAACTGACAGAATGGGAGAAGATATTTGCAAACGACATATCAGATAAAGGGCTAGTGTCCAGAATCTATAAAGAACTTAGCAAACTCAACACCCAAAGAACAAATAATCCCATCAAGAAATGGGCAGAAGACATGAACAGACATTTCTGCAAAGAAGACATCCAGATGGCCAACAGACACATGAAAAAGTGCTCCATATCACTCGGCATCAGGGAAATACAAATCAAAACCACAATGAGATACCACCTCACACCAGTCAGAATGGCTAAAATTAACAAGTCCGGAAATGACAGATGCTGGCGAGGATGCGGAGAGAGGGGAACCCTCCTACACTGTTGGTGGGAATGCAAGCTGGTGCAACCACTCTGGAAAACAGCATGGAGGTTCCTCAAAATGTTGAAAATAGAACTACCCTATGACCCAGCAATTGCACTGCTGGGTATTTACCCTAAAGATACAAACGTAGTGATCCGAAGGGGCACGTGCACCCGAATGTTTATAGCAGCAATGTCTACAATAGCCAAACTATGGAAAGAACCTAGATGTCCATCAACAGACGAATGGATAAAGAAGAGGTGGTATATATATACAATGGAATACTATGCAGCCATCAAAAGAAATGAAATCTTGCCATTTGCGACAACATGGATGGAACTAGAGGGTATCATGCTTAGCGAAATAAGTCAATCGGAGAAAGACAACTATCATATGATCTCCCTGATATGAGGGAGAGGAGATGCAACATGGGGGGTTAATGTGGTAGGAGAAGAGTAAATGAAACAAGTTGGGATTGGGAGGGAGACAAACCATAAGTGACTCTTAATCTCACAAAACAAACTGAGGGTTGCTGGGCAGAGGGGGGTTGGGGGGGGGTTATGGACATTGGGTAGGGTATGTGCTATGGTGAGTGCTGTGAAGTTTGTAAACGTGGAGATTCACAGACCTGTACCCCTGGGGGAAAAATATATATATATATATGTTTATAAAAAATAAAATTATATAAAAAAAAAAAAAAAAAAAAAAAAAAAAAAGACCTGGAACCATAAAAACCCTACAAGAGGGCTCAGACAGTAACTTCTTGACATGGACCAAGCAGCATTTTTCTAGAATGTCTCCTGAGGCAAAGGAAAGAAAAGCAAAAATAAACTACTGAGACTATATAAAAAAATAAAAAGTTTCCACACAGGAGAACTAGGAAGAAGTAATAATAATAAGACAACCTACTGAAAGGGAGAAGATATTTGCAAATATCCTATGCAATAAAGGGCTAATGTCCAAAATATATAGAATGGATACAACTCAACACCCCAAAAACAAGTAATCCGGTTAAAAAATAGTCTGAAGACATGAACAGACATTTTTCCAAAGAAGAAATAGAGATGGCCAATGGTCCCATGAAAAGCTGTTTCACCATCACCCAAGCTCAGGAAAATGCAAACCGGAAGTATAATGAGATATTACCACATACTGTCAGAATGGCTCCCATCAACAGAACAAGGAACAGCAGGTGCTGGGAGGGTGTGGCAAAAAGGGGACCCTCGTGCACAGTTGGTGGAACAGCATCCTGCTGCAGCCACTCTGGAAAGCAGTATGGAGGGTCCTCAAGGCGTTAAACATAGAGTTGCCCTGGATCCAGCAACACTACTGGGTATTTACTTAAAGCACATGAAAACAAGAACACAAAAGGATACATGCACCCCTTTGTTTCTTGCAGCATTATTTACAAGATCACAATACAGAAGCAACCCAAGTGTCTGTTGATAAAGTGGTGAATGAAATGAGATGTGTAGGGGCGCCTGGGTGGCTCAGTGGGTTAAGCCGCTGCCTTCGGCTCAGGTCATGATCTCAGGGTCCTGGGATCGAGTCCCGCATCGGGCTCTCTGCTCAGCAGGGAGCCTGCTTCCCTCTCTCTCTCTCTCTCTCTGCCTGCCTCTCCATCTACTTGTGATCTCTCTGTCAAATAAATAAAAAAAATCTTTAAAAAAAAAAAAAAAAAAAAAAAAAAAAAAAAAAAGAAATGAGATGTGTACACACACACACACACACACACACACAGGGGAATATTACTCAGGCAAAAAATTATAATGAAATCTTGCCATTTGCAGCCACATGGATGGAACTAGAGAAGGTCATCCTAAGTGAAATCAGTCAGTCAGAGAAAGACAATACCATATGATGTCACTCTTGTGCAGAATTGAAGAAACAAACATACATACATAAAGGAGAAAAAAGAGACAAACCAAAATACAGATTCTTTTTTTTTTTTTAAATTTCTTTTCAGCATAACAGTATTCATTGTTTTTGCACCACACCCAGGGCTCCATGCAATACATGCCCTCCTTAATACCCACCACCTGGCTCCCCCAACCTCCCTCCCCCCGCCCCTTCAAAACCCTCAGGTTGTTTTTCAAAATCCATATTCTCTCACGGTTCACCTCCCCTTCCAATTTCCCTCAACTCCCTTCTCCTCTCCATCCCCCCTTGTCCTCCATGTTATTTGTTATGCTCCACAAATAAGTGAAACCATATGATAATTGACTCTCTCTGCTTGACTTATTTCACTCAGCATAATCTCTTCCAGTTCCATCCATGTTGCTACAAAAGTTGGGTATTCATCCTTTCTGATGGAGGCATAATACTCCATAGTGTATATGGACCACATCTTCCTTATCCATTCATCCGTTGAAGGGCATCTTGGTTCTTTCCACAGTTTGGCGACCATGGCCATTGCTGCTATAAACATTGGGGTACAGATGGCCCTTCTTTTCACTACATCTGTATCTTTGGGGTAAATACCCAGAAGTGCAATTGCAGGGTCATAGGGAAGCTCTATTTTTTATTTCTTGAGTAATCTCCACACTGTTCTCCAAAGTGGTTTCACCAACTTGCATTCCCACCAACAGTGTAAGAGGATTCCCCTTTCTCCACATCCTCTCCAACACACGTTGTTTCCTGTCTTGCTAATTTTGGCCATTCTAACTGGTGTAAGGTGATATCTCAAGGTGGTTTTAATTTGAATCTCCCTGATGTCTAGTGATGATGAACATTTTTTCATGTGTTTGATAGCCATTTGTATGTCTTCATTGGAGAAGTGTCTGTTCATATCTTCTGCCCATTTTTTGATATGATTATCTGTTTTGTGTGTGTTGAGTTTGAGAAGTTCTTTATAGATCCTGGATATCAACCTTTTGTCTGTACTGTCATTTGCAAATATCTTTTCCCATTCCGTGGGTTGCCTCTTTGTTGTTGTTGGTTTTTTTTTTAAAGATTTTATTTATTTATTTGACAGACAGAGATCAGAAGTAGGCAGAGAAGCAGGCAGAGCGAGAGAGGAGGAAACAGGCTCCCTGCTGAGCAGAGAGCCTGATGTGGGGCTCGATCCCAGGATCCTGGGATCATGACCTGAGCTGAAGGCAGAGGCTTTAACCCACTGAGCCACCCAGGCACCTGGTTGCCTCTTTGACTTGTTGACTGTTTCCTTTGCTGTGCAGAAGCTTTTGATCTTGATGAAGTCCCAAAAGTTCATTTTTGCTTTTGTTTCCTTTGCCTTTAGAGACATATCTTGAAAGAAGTTGCTGTGGCTGATATCAAAGAGGTTACTGCCTATGTTCTCCTCTACGATTCTGATGGATTCCTGTCTGGCGTTGATGTCTTTTATCAATTTCAAGTTTATCTTTGTATACGGTGTAAGAGAATGGTCGAGTTTCATTCTTCTACATATAGCTGTCCAATTTTCCCAGCACCATTTGTTGAAGAGACTGTCTTTTTTCCACTGTATATTTTTTCTTGCTTTGTCGAAAATTATTTGAGCATGGGGGTGTGGGTCCATATCTGGGCTCTCTCTCTGTTCCACTGGTCTATGTGTCTGTTTTTATGCCAGTACCATGCTGTCTTGATGATCACAGCTTTGTAGTAAAGCTTGAAATCAGGTAACATGATGCCGCCAGTTTTATTTTTGATTTTCAACATTTCCTTAGCAATTCGGTGTCTCTTCTGATTCCATACAAATTTTAGGATTATTTTCTCCAGCTCTTTGAAAAATACTGGTGGAATTTTGATCGGAATGGCATTAAAAGTATAGATTGCTCTAGGCGGTATAGACATTTTAACAATGTTTATTCTTATGATAGAAGAGAATGGAATGGTCTTCCATCTTTTTGTGTTTTCTTCAATTTCTTTCATGAGTGTTCTGTAGTTCCTTGAGTACAGATCCTTTACTTCTTTGGTTAGGTTTATTCCCAGGTATCTTATGGTTCTTGTTGCTATAGTAAATGGAATTGATTCTCTAATTTCCCTTTCTGTATTTTCATTGTTAGTGTAAAGAAAGCCACTGATTTCTGTACATTGACTTTGTATCCTGCCACGTTGCTGAATTCTTTTTGAGTTCTAATAGTTTGGGAGTGGAGTCTTTTGGGTTTCCCATATAAGGAATCATGTCATCTGCGAAGAGAGAGAATTTGACTTCTTCATTGCCAATTTGGATACCTTTTATTTCTCTTTGTTGTCTGATTGCTGTTGCTAGGACTTCTAATACTATGTTGAACAAGAGTGGTGAGAGTGGGCATCCTTGTCGTGTTCCTGATCTCAACGGGAAGGCTGCAAGCTTTTTCCCATTGAGGATGATATTTGCTGTGGGTGTTTCATAGATAGATATTATGAAGTTCAGGAATGTTCCCTCTATCCCTATACTTTGAAGCGTTTTAATCAGGAACGGATGCTGGATTTTGTCAAATGCTTTTTCTGCATCAATTGAGAGGACCATGTGGTTCTTCTCTCTTCTCTTATTGATTTCTTCTATCACATTGATTGATTTGCGAATGTTGAACCATCCTTATAGCCCAGGAGTGAATCCCACCTGGTCATGGTGGATAATCTTTTTAATGTGCTGTTGGATCCTGTTTGCTAGGATCTTGTTGAGAATCTTAGCATCCATATTCATCAGTGATATTGGTCTGAAATTCTCCTTTCTGGTAGGGTCTTTGCCTGGTTTGGGGATCAGGGTAATGCTGGCTTCATAGAAAGAGTCTGGAAGTTTTCCTTCTGCCTCCATTTTTTGAAACAGCTTCAGGAGAATAGGTGTTATTTCTTCTTTGATAGTCTGGTAGAATTCCCCAGGGAATCCGTCAGGTCCTGGGCTCTTGTTTTTTGGGAGGTTTTTGATCACGGCTTCAATCTCGTCACTAGATATCAGTCTATTGAGGTTGTCAGTTTCTTCCTGGTTCAATTTTGGGAGTTTATAGTTTTCCAGGAATGCATCCATTTCATCTAGGTTGCTTAACTTATTGGCATATAACTGCTGATAATAACTTCTGATGATTGTTTCTACTTCCTTGGTGTTAGTTGTGATCTCTCCCTTTTCATTCATAATTTTATTAATATGGGCTTTCTCTCTTTTCTTTTGGATTAGTGTGGCCAATGGTTTATCAATATTTTTGATTCTTTCAAAAAAACCAGCTTCTAGTTTCATTGATATGTTCTACTGTTTCTCTAGTTTCTATTTCATTGATCTCTGCTCTAATCTTGATTATTTCCCTTCTTATGTGTGGAGTTGGTTTGATTTGTTGTTGATTCTCCAGTTCTTTAAGGTGTAGAGACAGCTGGTGTGTTCTGGATTTTTCAGTTTTTTTGAGGGAGGTTTGGATGTCTATATATTTCTCCCTCAGGACCGCCTTTGCTGTATCCCATAGGTTTTGGACTGAAGTGTCTTCATTCTCATTGGTTTCCATGAATTGTTTAAGTTCTTCTTTGATCTTCTGGTTGGTCCAAGCATTCTTAAGCAAGGTGGTCTTTAGCTTCCAGGTATTTGAGTTCCTTCCAAACTTTTCCTTGTGATTGAGCTCCAGTTTCAAAGAATTGTGATCTGAGAATAATGCAGGGAATAATCTTAGTCTTTTGGTATCGATTGAGTCCTGATTTGTGACCCAGTATGTGGTCTATTCTGGAGAAGGTTCTACGTGCACTTGAGAAGAATGAGTATTCTGTTTATTTAGGGTGGAATGTTCTGTATATATCTATGAGGTCCATCTGGTCCAATGTCTCATTCAATGCTCTTGTTTCTTTATTGACTTTCTGCTTGGATGATCTGTCTATTACTAAGAGAGGCGTGTTAAGATCTCCTACTATTAATGTATTCATATCAATATGACTCTTTATCTTGATTAATAGTTTTCTTATGTAATTGGCTGTTCCCATATTGGGGGCATAGATATTTACAATTGTTAGATCATCTTGGTGGGTAGTCCCTTTAAGAATTATGTAGTGTCCTTCTGTATCTCTGACTACAATCTTTAGTTTAAAATCTAATTTATCTGATATGAGAATCACTACCCTGGCCTTCTTTTGAGGCCCATTGGCATGAAAGATGCTTCTCCATCCCTTCACTTTCAGTCTGGGTGTGTCCTTAGGTTCAAAATGGGTCTCTTGTAGACAACATATGGACGGGTCCTGTCATTTTATCCAATCTGCAACCCTGTGCCATTTTATGGACGCATTTAGGCCATTCACATTGAGAGTGATTATTGATAGATACATCTTTATTGACATCGGGTTACCTTTGAAGTCTTTCTTTCTGTAGATAGTCTCTATATTTATGTTCAATAATATTCTTAAGATTTTTCCTCTTTTATAGAACCCCCCTTAATATTTCCTGCAGTGTCGGCTTGGTGGTCACATACTCTTTTAAGCCTTGCCGGTCTTGGAAACTCTTTATCTCTCCATCCGTTTTGAATGTCAGTCTTGCTGGATAAAGTATTCTTGGCTGCATGTTCTTCTCATTTAGTGCCCTGAATATATCTTGCCAGCCCTTTCTGGCTTGCCAGGTTTCTCTGGACAGGTCTAACGTTATTCTGATGGGCTTTCCTCTGTATGTAAGGAGCTTCTTTGTCCTAGCTGCCTTCAAGAGGGCCTGCCTACAATTATAATTCTTCATTCTTACTATTAGGTGTCTGGAGGACTTTCAAGAATCTATAATCTTGGATGGGAACCATTCTGCTGCTAGTACATGAACGCTGGTTCCATTTGCAAGATTGGGAAAATTTTCATGGAGAACTTGTTCCACTATTTCTTCTAGATTTCTTTCTTTCTTCTCCCCTTCAGGGATTCCAATAATTCTGATGTTGGAATGTTTCATGGCATCAGTTATTTCCCTGATTCTGTTTTCGTGTCTTCTAAGCTATTTGTTCCAGGCTTCCTCCTGATCTTTTCTCTCTATCTGTTTGTCCTCCAGATCACTAATTCTATCTCCTGTCTCAGTTACCCTAGCTTTTAGAGAATTTAGATTAGATTGGAACTCATTGAGAGCATTGTGAACATCATCCCTAGTGGCTTTTGGTTCTGCCCTAACATTGTGAACATCATCCCTGGTGGCTTTCAGTTCTGCTCTAATCAATTCTGTTTGGTCATCCATGGCTTTCTCCAACCTAGCTATTGCCTGGATAATTGTTGGCCTGAATTCCCTTTCTGACATATTGTCTATGTCGATAGCCATTAGCTCTGTTGCAGAAGGCCCATCCTCTGAGTTTTTCTTCTGTTGGGCATTCCTCCTCCTAGTCATTTTGGTGAGAGATGGCTGAATGGATGTAGCTGGATGTATCGAGCAATCAGGAGTCCCCACCCAAATGAGAGAAAAAAGAAAAGAAAAAGAAAAGAGAGAGAGAGAGAGAGAGAGAGAGAGAGAGACTGGGAAAAAAGGGTAGATAAAAGAGAAGGCTCAGCTCAAATGGGACCCAAGATAAGATTTATGAAGTATAAAACAAAAACAAACAAACAAAAAGACTGATAAAAGTATATGACAAGAGAAAAAAAATATATATGTATATATATAAAAGCAAAAAAAAAAAAGAACCTCGTCAAAAAGAACCTCAAGTATAAGATTTATATACTATCAGGACAAACACAAATACACAGAAACACTGGGGGAAGAAAAAGATGGAAGAGTGGTTATAAATTCTCAGTGTGGGCGAGGAAGGTTATTTTGATTCTTCCTGGATGTATCTTGATATCTTTGTTAAAGGACTCCACTTTCCTAAGATAAATGGGGATTAAAAATTGGTTTACATATAGGGGTAGCATTGATTGGGGAAAGGGGATTACCTTGAAGTTTAACTCTATATGAATATTAAAAAATAAAAATAAAAAAGAATAAACTAAATTAAACTTAAATCCAAAAAAATTAAAAAATAAGAAAGCAAAAGAGAAACATGGATATATGTATCAAAAAGTTCAGGTTAAAAGGTTATTATGGAATTTGATGTACTAGACATCTCACTGTGATGGTAAATTGGTTAAAAAAATTATCTATATAAAATAAAAAAAATGAACCAGAATAGTGGGAACGAATTAAAAATAAAAGTTGTATGTATGAAGTAGTGGTGGTTTTCTCTTGTGTTTTTTTTTTTCTTTTTTTTCCTGGTTGGTTCTCTGGGGGAGGGGCCTGCCACATGGGTTTTCAGGCAGTGTTCCCTGAGTTAAGTCCTGCCGCCCCCCTCAAGGGGGTGTGCTCTGAGGAAACCAGTTTTTCAGGCTTTTGTTCTCTGGAGGTTTTTATGTTTGTTCATTTGTTTTCTCTCGCCTTGACAGTTTTTGATGGTTTTTGGAGGTTTAGAGGAAAGCAAACTGCACCCCAACCTCCCTCTCAGAGAGACGCCTCAGTCTGTTCCCCCCTGGGTCCTGCAAGGCACATAAGTTCCCCCTCGGCTGCTGGCAGAGCACGTTCCCAGTAGTGGTCCCTGGGGACACAGGAACTCCTGCTTGTACCCAAAACCAGGACAGTGGTGGCTGTCTGGGCAGCTCCGGACCACCAGAGAGGTTCCAAGCAGCAATTGCACACTGAGATTTTCCTGCTGACCCGGGCTGGGAGTGCCTGGTCTTTCCAGGTCCGAGAGCCCCGGGCTGACACCTTCGAGCACCTCTCTCAGGGGAGGGTGTGGGGCGCATGTGTCTCAGGCTCTGATAGCACCTCACAGCACTCACATGGAGAGTGCAAAAAGGCTGTGTTTCTGCCAGCTGGCGAGGCTCCCAACCCCTCATGGGAGCTGGACCCCATGCGTTCTCAGGCGCACTTGTGGCTCAGGGACCAAGATCTGGTTTCTCTGCTGCACTCTCTCTGGTTCAGCGCCAGGGGTGGCTGTCCTGGGTCTGGGGACTTAAGCTCCTGTCCATAACCGCCCCGATTCCCACAATTTCCCCCCGTGATCCTTTGCTCTTTTTGAGTGCTTTCAACCAAACTCCAAGTTAATGCTGGCCCCCAGACTCAGGGCACTCTCGTATTGTGGTATTACTTTCCAATGGGTTGCCTCTGGTAGCTCCCTCCCCCTTTTGTTTATCTTCCGATATCAGTCCGACATTCCCACTCCACTTTACCTGCCCAATGGCGTCTTCTGCCCATAGAGATCCAGCCATGTGTAATTCTGATCTCAGGCTGATTTCATGGGTGATTGGAGTTCTTTGGTAGGTAATCAGCTCACTTTAGGGTACAGGTTGAAATGGCGCCTCCTCCTACTTCCCCGCCATCTTGTCTTCCCCCAAAATAAGATTCTTAACAACAGAGAACAAACTGATGGTCACAAAAGGGTAGGTGGCTGTAGGGATGAGTGAAACAGATGAAGGGGACTGAGAGCACACTTTTCTGGATGAGTACTGAGTGATACAGAGAATTACTGACTCACGCTATTGCACACCTGAAATTCATATAGCACTGTATGTCAACTCAACTGGAATTAAAATAAACAATAAAAAGATTTTTCTTTCGGGGTGCCCAGGTGGCTCAGTGTGTTGGGCCTCTGCCTTTGGCTCAGGTCATGGTCTCAGGGTCCTGGATCAAGCCCCGCATCGGTCTCTCTGCTCAACAGGGAGCCTGCTTCCCCCCTCTGTCTCTCTGCCTACTTGTGATCTCTGTCTGTCAAATAAATGAATAAAGTATTTAAAACAAAAACAAAAAAACAAAGAGAGATCCTAAAAGTAACAGACCAGAAAGGAACACAGACAATATACAGTAAGAGTCACCTTACAGGCAATACAATGGCACTAAATTAATATCTTTCAATAGTTACCCTGAATATAAATGGGCTAAATGCCACAATCAAAAGACACAGGGTATCAGAATGAATGAAAAAAAAAAAAAAAAGACACAGTATGTTATCCATAAGAAACACATTTTAGACCCAAAGACACTTCCAGATTTAAAGTGAGGGAGTAGAAACAATTTACCATGCTAATGGATAGCAAAAGAAAGCTGGGGTGACAACCCTTCTATCAGATAAATTAGACTTTAACCCAAAGACTACAATAAGAGATGATGAAGGACACTGTATCATATTTAATGGGTCTATCCAACAAGAAGATCTAACAATTGTAAATATCTATGCCCCTAACATGGGAGAAGCCAATTATATAAACCAATTAATAACAAAATCAAGGAAACACATTGACAATAATACAATAATTGTAGGGGATTTTAACATCCCCCTCACTGAAATAGATAGATCATCTAAGCAAAAGATCAACAAGGAAATAAAGGCTTCATTTTTAAAAAAGATTTTATTTATTTATTTGACAGACAGAAATCATAAGTAGGCAGAGAGGCAGAGGGGGAACCAGGCTCCCTGCTGAGCAGAGATCCAGATGTGGGGCTTGATCCCAGGACCCTGAGATCATGATGTGAGCTAAAGGCAGAGGCTTTAACACACTAAACCACCCAGGAGCCCCAAAATAAAGGCTTTAAATGACACACTGGACCAGATGGACATCACAGATATATTTTGAACATTCCATTCCAAAACAACAGAATACACATTCTTCTCTAGTGCACAGGATACACTTTCCAGAATAGATCACATCCTGGGTCACAAATCAGGTCTCAACTGGTACCAAAGGATTAGGATCATTCTCTGCATATTTTCAGACCACAATGCTTTGAAACTAGAACTCAACCACAGAGGAAAGTTGGAAAGTACTCAAATACATGGAGGCTAAAGAGCATCCTACTAAAGAATGAATGGGTCAACCACGAAATTAAAGAATAATTTAAAAATTCATGGAAACAAATGATAAAGAAAACACAACTGTTCAAAATCTTTGGGACACAGCAAAGGCAGTCCTGAGAGGAAAGTATATACAAGGCTTTCTCAAGAAACAAGAAAGTTCTCAAGTACACAACCTAACCCTACACCTAAAGGAGCTGGAGAAAGAACAGTGAAGAAAGCCTAAACCCAGCAGGAGAAGAGAAATAATAAAGATCAGAGCAGAAAACAATGAAATAGAAACCAAACAAACAGCAGAACAGATCAACAAAACTAGGGGCTGGTTCTTTGAAAGAATTAATAAGATTGATAAACTCCTGTCCAGACTTATCGAAAAGAAAAGAGAAAAGATCCAAATTAATGAAATCATGAATGAAAGAGGAGGGATTGCAACCAACACCAAAGAAATACAAACAATTATAAGAACAAATTATGAGCAATTATATACCACCATATTTGATAATCTGGAAGAAATGGATGCATTTCTAGAGCCAACAGGATCCAACAGTACACTAAAATGATTATTCACCACACAAAATGGGATTTATTTCTGGGCTGCAAGGTTGGTTCAACATCTGCAAATCAATCAATGTGATACAATATATTAATAAAAGAAAGAACAAGAACCATATGACACTCTCAATGGATGCTGAAAAAGCATTTGATAAAGTACAGTATTCTTTCTTGATCAAAACTGTTCATAGTGTAGGGATCGAGGGGACATACCTCAATATTATCAAAGCCATCTATGAAAAACCTACCATGAATATCATTCTCAATGGGGAAAAACTGAGAGCTTTTCTGCTAAGGTCAAGAATGTGGCAAGGATCTCCACTACCACCACTGCTATTCAACACAGTACTAGAAGTCCTAGCCTCAGCAATCAGACAACAAAAATAAATAAAAGACATCTGCATTGGCAAAGAAGAAGTCAAACTCTCACTCTTTGCAGATGATATAATACTTTCTGTGGAAAACCCAAAGGATTCCACTCCAAAACTACTAGAACTCATACAGGAATTCAGTAAAGTGTCAGGATATAAAATCAATGCACAGAAATCAGTTGCATTTCTATACACCAACAGCAAGACAGAAGAAAGAGAAATTAAGGAGTCGATTCCATTTACAATGGCACCCAAAACCATAAGATACTTAGGAATAAACCTAAGCAAAGAGGCAAGGAATCTGTACTCAGAAAACTATAAAAAATACTCATGAAAGAAATGGAGGAAGACACAAAAAATGGAAAAACATTAAATGCTCATGGATTGGAAGAACAAATATACTGTAAATGTCTATGCTACCTAAAGTAATCTACACAATAAATGCAATCCCTATCAAAATACCATCAATTTTTTTCAAAGAAATGGAACAAATAATCCTAAAATTTATATAGAATAAGATAAGATGTTGAAGGGTGCCTGGGTGGCTCAGTGGGTTAAAGCCTCTGTCTTTGGCTCAGGTCATGATCCCAGGGTCTTGGGATCAAGCCCCACATTGGGCTCTCTGCTTGGCGGGGAGCCTGCTTTCCCCTCTCTCTCTGCCTCTCTGCCTACTTGTGAACTCTGTCTGTCAAATAAATAAAATATTTAAAAAAAAAAGAAAAAAGAAAAAGAAAAGATGTCAAATAACCAGAGGAATCCCAGACTCCAAGCTCTATTATAAAGTTGTGATCATCAAGACAGTACGGTACTGGCACAAACACAGACATAGATCCATGGAGCAGAATAGAGAGCCCAGAAATGGGCCCTCAACTCTACGATCAACTAATCATTGACAAAGCGGGAAAGAATGTCCAATGGAAAAAAGTCTCTTCAATAAATGGTGTTGGGAAAATTGAACAGCCACATGCAGAAGAATGAAACTGGATCATTTCCTTACACCACACACAAAAAGAGACTCAAAATGGATGAAAGAACTTAATGTGAGACAGGAATCCATCAGAAGCCTTGAGGAGAACACAGGCAGCAAACTCTACAACCTTAGCTGCAGCAACTTCTACCTAGAAACATTGCCAAAGGCAAGGGAAGCAAGGGCAAAAATGAACTATTGGGACTTCATCAAGATCAAAAACTTTTGCACAACAAAGGAAACAGTCAATAAAACCAAAAGACAACTGACAGAATGGGAGAAGATATTCACAAATGACATATGACATAAAGGGCTAGTATCCAAAACCTATAAAGAACTTATTAAACTCAACACCCAAAGAACAAATAATCCAATCAAGAAATGCAGAAGACATGAACAGACATTTCTGCAAAGAAGACATCCAGATGGCCAAGAGACACATGAAAAAGTGTTCAACATCACTCAGCATCAGGGAAATACAAATCAAAACCACAGTAAAATCTACAGTAAGATACTACCTCACACCAGTCAGAATAGCTAAAATTAACAAGTCAGGAAATGACAGATGTTGATGAGGGTGCAGAGAAAAGGGAACCCTCTTACACTGTTGGTGGGAATGCAAGCTGGTGCAGCCACTCTGGGAGACAGTATGGAGGCTCCTCAAAAAGTTGAAAATGGAGCTACCCTACAACCCAGCAATCGCACTACTGGGTATTTACCCTAAAGATACAAATGTAGTGATCCGAAGGGGCACGTTCACTTGAATGTTTATAACAGCAATGTCCACAATAGCCAAACTGTGGAAAGAACCTAGATGTCCATCAACAGATGAATGGATAAAGAAGATGTGGGAGATATATATATACACACACACACACACAAATATATATACATATGCATATGTATAGATATGTATATGTACATATATACATATGCATATGTATATATATGTATATATATGTATATATATATATATATATATGCATACACACACAATAGAATACTATGCAGCCATCAAAAACCCCCCAAATCTTGCCATTTGCAATGATATGGATGGAACTAGAGGGTATTAATGCTGGGCGAAACAAGGTAATCAGAGAAAGAGAATTATCATATGATCTCTTTGATACGAGGAATTTGAGAGGCAGAGTGTGGGTTTGGGGAGTAGGGAGGGAAAAAAATGAAACAAGATGGGACTGGGAAGGAGATAAACCATAAGAGACTCTTAATCTCAACAAACAAACTGAGGATTGCTGGGGGGGTATGGAGAGGGTGGTTGGGTTATGGACATTAGGGAGAGTATGTGCTATGGTGAGTTTTGTGAAGTGTGTAAGCCTGATGATTCACAGACCTGTTCCCCTGGGGCAAATAATACATTATATGTCAATAAAAATAATAAATAAATAAATAATAAAAAATGAACAGACGTGGGGTGATGATCACAGCCACCGCCAGGATCACTGTTAGGGTCCGGGAGATGCTCTGGGAAAATGTGATATCAGTGCCCTGTCCTGCTGTATGGCTGAGTTGAGGGTGAATTTTAGGGCGAAGTCAGGGATAGGGTTTGGTTTCAGGGTCTCGGGAACATAGTGGTGCTGGCATCAGGTCATCTCTCTAAATCTCCTGTCCAACACAACCCTGGTGGTTGCACTTGGCACACATTTGTTGTCTCTTCCTGGCTGACTGCCCTGCAGCAGACTTGAGTTCCCAGTCCTGTTTTCTCAAGAAACTTCACACACGAGCCTAGGGAGGACCAGAGCCTCACCTAAGGTTTAGTTAACGGTGAGAATCCTGATGACTAATGGCACTTCTCTGATGTTGTGGTGGAAACCTGCTTTCAGTATGACTAAGGGCTTGTGTTAAGATGAGTCTTGGGCTACCTGGGCTGGGTCTGTGTGGCACTCACAGCATTGCTGTGGTTTCAGTGTTTCCCTAGAATCCTGGTGTTCACCAGCAAGAGGGCATAACAAATGGTATGCTTTCCCTCTTTGTTCCTTTCTAAGGAGTCTGGCATTGGCCCATTATTCAAAATGTTTTCTAATTCAGGACAATGGTTCAGGCCTCATCAGGGCTGCATCCATGCTAGGATTCCAGATTCATCCTGGGTGCCTTTAGGGATACCTGAAAGGATGGTGGGACACAGACATCCCCTGAGATCTGAGCTGCTCCAGCTTCTACCGTGGCTTCAGGCCGATGCCCATGGGGCTGGTGAGCTTTTCCATTTTTGCTAGAAACAAGCTCTCCAACAAAACCCTGGGGTGACCTGTGAAAAGGTTTCCTTCTGTGTTGGCACATGAATAGTCTAGCAAGCAATGGCTACATCTCTCACATCTGTTCTGCATTCAAAACTGACCTTGGAGTATTTGTAATGCAGAATCATGGTGTTCACCAAAAAATAGGATCACAATTCACTCATATTCCTTCTGTATTCTGAAGGGTGAAGGGCCAAAGGATACCATATTGGTGCACAGGTGCTAAGGGAGCAGATGGACAAGGGATGCTTAGAGGATGCTAGCTTGGCACGCCTGAAGGTGGCAACAAAGTGAGAGAATCAGAGGCAAAATGGAGCGGGGAGGGGAAAAGGGGAGGAGAAAAAAAAAGTCACATGAATGACAAAACACATATTCTTAACGACTCCCAACCAAGAAGCAGTGACTAGGAAAAAGGAAGGAGGCTGAAGGGGGAAAGAAAAGAAGAAGGCGAAAGAAAAGAGTTTGGGGGAAAAAAAAGCCTACAGCACCTGGTATTCCCAGGCAGTCTCCCATCCAAGTACTAACCAGGCCCGACCCTGCTTAACTTCCAAGATCAGACAAGATCAGGCATGTTCAGAGTGGTATGGCCATAGACGCCTGCCACTGCAGCTCGGCGCCCTGAGCCTGCTGCGTGCTTCCTGGCCCCAGGGCATGCCTCGGCTCCCCTCCTCCACCTGCTCTGGGGCTGGCGCCTGCCTCCCAGCCCACCTGCCCAGGGGCCCAGACGCCTGTGGTACCCCGGCATCGCCAAAGTCTGGGCACTCTCCCGGGACTCCCAAGCCGCTCCGCCGCTTGGCTCCCAGATGGCACCGGCTGCCTTGGCATGTGCCATGTGCTCAGTACCCCCCAGAGCCTTCCTGCCGCCCTAGGACTAGCACAGCTGGCCAACTGGCTTTCCCTCCTCTCCTCTGCTCTCGTCTCCTCTGCTCTCCTCCACTCTGCTCTCCTCCGCTCTGCTCTCCTCCACTCTGCTCTGCTCTGCTCTCTCCTCCTCTCCACCCCGCCTCACTCCCAGGCCACCCAAGGACACGGGCGACACCACACACCAGCCCAGATGCAGCAGCCCAGCCCCGTGGCCCTTCCTCAGCCATGCTTCCCTCACCACCCACCCACACCAGGCCCTGACCGAGAGACAGGAGAGGCCGGCTCACCTACACAGACACATGGACACCCAGGGAAAGACAGGGACAGACACAGAGGGACATCTGGACAGACATCAAGAATGCAGAGCCAGAGAGACAGACTCTGCAACATGCAGACTCTCTCAGATCCTGCACCCCCACCCCACAGGTCAGACAGGGTGAGCCTGAACGGGATGCAGACAGGGAAACGGACTGAGACACGGGTGCACGCAACACTCACACACTCACAAACTCAAACACACACACACACTCAGAACACACCACACCTTGGGCTTAAGGAAGCATTTCCAAAGTCTGTGTGGGAGCTTGAGGAATGTGTTTTGAACTACCCTGTGAGCCAGAAACATGTCTGTTGTGAAAGCACTTTTTGGCTCCGACAGCACCATAGAGAAAATGTGCAGCTACACACGTGGGCTTGAGCGGGAACACAAGTGTACCTCAAAGTGTGTATGGGGCAAAAGGAGAGCAGAAATCACCTCACCTAGGATGCTGAGGTGCATGCAGAAGGTTTGTTCAATGAATGCCTGGTTGCCTAAAAAGGGACAGCATGCTGCCATGCACGTCACTCTCAGAAACAACAGGGCAGGGAAAATCGCAGTTCATCTGGCATCGTCCTGGAAGCCAGAGCGTATGCCCGGTGCTGAAGAGGCCAAGAGGCCAAACCGTAGTGAGAGCCAGTCACCCCAAACCTTATCCACCCAGGCAGAAGCGCTCTCCACAGGGTGTGTGGAGGCTCGAGGAATGTGCCGGGCCCTTCCTTGGGAGCAAGAAACAGGTGTGCTGAGAAAGCAGCCTTCCCCCGCAACAACACTGTAGAGCAAAGGTGCCTCCTCAAACACGCTCTTGCCAGAGAACACAGATGTCTTCAGAAGCATGTGTAAGACAAAAGGGGGTACGGCAGCCATGTCACCTAGGAGGCCAGTGCGTGCGGCCTCCATCCTTCCACGAGAACCCTGTTCCAGGGAGACAGACGTGATTTCAAAATGTACTTGAAGAAGCCTCAGCCAAAGGGCCTTATGGACGAGCGCTCAGACACCTTCCTGTCAGGAAAGCCGTTGGTGCGCCTCTGGCTGGTGAAGAGGGAACCCCCTTGCAAGGGCAGTGGGACAGCATTGGCAAGGTGCCGTGCACTGACCAGGGAGATCAAGGAGGGTCCGCAGCAAGGAAAGGCACTGTCTGCACTGGGGCGGTAGGGGGAGTCGTGGCGCGGGACTTGCGGTTTCCCAGTTGGAGGCACTGAGGTACAGAACCCTGGACATGGAAGGCTGAGAAAGAAGGCGAGGGTTTGTGCCCAGGCCTCGGGGCCAACCGGGCTCCTGAGAATTGACCGGCATCGGGCAGCCCTGTGGACAGCCCTGTTCCTCGAGGCCGAGGGCGCTTTCTCGCTCTGGGCATGTGGCGGCCACCCGGAAAACGCGCCGAGACGACGCAACCCACCCAGGGGCCCTGGTGCAGGGGAGCGTTTCCAGAGCAGAGTTGATAGACGGGTTGGGGCCGGGTTTCGGGTGACTTGGGCACCCAAGGATGGGGCTGACCTCAGTGGGGGCACGAAGGTTTCTCTCGCTCTGAGGCTTGACCAAAGTGCTGAAAGGCACCGTTTGCGCAGGGGTGGGAGGAGGAGTCGTGGTGGGGGACTCAGGGTTCCCCAGTTGGAGGCCCCGAGGACAGGACCCTTGAAACCGACGACCGAGGAACCACCGAAGTTTCGTGCTCGGGCCTCAGGGGAGACCCGGCCCCATCGGACAGCGCCAGGGAGGGGACCCCGGAGGCTGAGGAGCAGGAGGCATCTGCCTCGCTGGAGCTGACTCCCAGAGGACTTTATGGTGGGGTTTAGACTCGACAGCTCGAGATGCTGGGCCAGGTCGAGGGGGCGGCCCTGCAGACGTGCGGCGCCTGAAGCCAGATCGCTAAGCATTTTCTGGCCAATTCTCACGAGCATTCGCTGAAACTGGGATCGGTTTGGGCAGAATGCTCTTGAGATTTGGCCGGCGGTCGGCTGCCCTGCGGACCGCCCTGCTCCCCGTGGCCGAGGGCCCTTTCTCGCTCGGGGCATGTCGCGGCCACCCGGAAAACGCGCCGAGACGACGAGCCCCACCTGGGGGCCCCGACACAGGGGAGCATTCCCAGAGCAGAGTTGATGGTCAGGTTGCGGCCGGGCGCCCGCCTCCGACTTTTTGGGTGGCTGGGACGCCCAAGGATGGGGCTGACCTCAGTGGGGGAACGAAGGTTTCTCTCCCTCTGAGGCTTGTCCCAAGCGCCGAAAGGCACTGTTTGCGATTTGGGTGGGAGCGGGAGTCGTGGCGCGGTTCTCAGGGTGCCCCAGTTTGATGCCCCCAGGGACAGGACCCTGGAAACCGAAGGCTGAGGAAGCAGGCGAGGGTTCATGCCCGGGGCCTCAGGGCTGTCCCAGCCCATCGGACAGAGCCAGGGTTTGGTCCCCCATAGTCTGAGGAGCAGGAAGGCGTCGGCCTCGCTGGAGCCTGACTCCCGTAGGGCTTTCTGGCGGAGTTCAGACATGACTGCTGGGGATGCTGGGTCAGGCCCAGGGGGCGTCCTTGCAGATGTGCGGTGCCCGAAGCGAGTTCGCTGGGTGATTTCCGTCCAGTGCTCACGAGCATTCTGCCCAAACTGGGATGGGTTTGGGCAGAATGCTCGTGAGCATTGGCCTGGGTTGGGCAGCCCTGCCAACCGCCCTGTTCCTCGTGGCCTAGGGCCCTTTCTTGCTCGGGGGATATCGCGGCCACCCAGAAAATGTGCCGAGACGATGCGGACCACCCGGGGGCCCCGGTGGGGTGGAGCGTTCCCAGAGCAGAGTTGAGGGACGTGTTGAGGCTGGGTGTCCGATTCCGACTTTTCGGGTGGCTGGTGCTCCCAAGGATGGGGCTGACCTCAGTGGTAGCAAGAAGGTTTCTCTCACTCCAAGGCTAGTCTGAAGGGCCAAAAGGCAACGTTTGTGCCCGAGTCGGAGGGGGACTCGAGGCTCGGGACTCAGGGTTCATCAGATGGAGGCCCCAAGGGGCAGGACCCTGGAAACCGAAGGCCGAGGAAGCAGCTGAGGGTTCGTGCCCAGGCTTCGGGGATTGCCCGGCCCCATCAGACAGTGCCAGGGAGGGGACCCCTGGAGGTTGAGGAGCAGGAGGCGTTGGCCTCGCTGGAGCCTGACTCCGGGAGGACTTTCTTGGGGGGTTCGGATGCGACAGCCTGGGATGCCGGGCCAGGCCCAGGGGGCGTCCCTGCAGATGTCCGGGATATGTTTGGGCAGAACATTCGTGAGAATTGGCCGGCGATAGGCAGTCCTGCGGACCGCCCTGTTCCCCATGGCTGAGGGCCCTTTCTCGCTCAGGGCCTGTCTCGGCCACCAAGAAAACTCCCTGAGACGACGTGGCCCACCCGGGGGCCCCAGGGCAGGGGAGCTTTTCCGGAGCAGAGTTGAGGCAGGAGTTGTGGCCGGATGTCTGCCTCTGACTTTTCGGGCAGCTGGGGCACCCAAGGAATGGGCTGACCTCAGTGGGGGCACGAAGGTTTCTCACGCTCCGAGGCTTGTCCGAAGCACCGAAAGGCACCGTTTGCGCCGGGGCGGTAGAGGGAGTCGTGGTTCCGGTCTCAGGGTTGCCCAGTTGGAGGCCAAGAGGTTCAGGACACTGGAAACGGAAAGCTGAGGAAGCAGGCGAGGCTTCGAACCCGGGCCCTCGGGCAGGCCAGGGACCATCGGATTGCACCAGGGAGGGGACTGCCGGAGGATCAGGGCCTGGAGGATCGGTCGGCCTCGCTGGTGATGACTCCCAGGGGGCTTTGTGGCGGGGTTTGAAAGCAACCCCTCCCAATGCCAGGCCAGGCTCAGGGGCCTGCCCTGCAGATGTGCGGCGCCCGAAGCGAGTTCGCCGGGCGTTTTCTGGCCAATTCTCATGAGCGTACTGCCCAAACCAGCATCGGTTTGGGCAGAACGCTCATGAGAATTGGCCAGTGTTGGGCAGCCCTGCGGACCGCCCTGTTCCCTGTGGACGAGGGCCCTTTCTCGCTCGGGGCCTGTCTCGGCCACCCGGAAAACGCGCCAAGACGAAGCGTCCCACTTGGGGCCCCGGGGCAGGGTAGCTTTGCCGGAGCAGAGTTGAAGCAGTGGTTGTGGCCGGGCACCCGCCTCTGATGATTCGGGTGGCTGGGTCGCCCCACGATGGGGCTGTCCTCATGTGGGGCACGAAGGTTTTTCTCACTCCGAGGCTTCTCCGAATAGGCGAAAGGCACCGTTTGCACCGGAGCGGTAGGGGGCGTCGTGGCAGCGGCCTCAGGGTTCCTCATTTGGAGGCCCCGAGGTTCAGGACCCTGGAAAGGGAAAGCTGAGGAAACAGGCGAGGCTTTGAGCCCGGGCCCCAGGGCAGGCCAGGGCCCATCAGACAATGCTAGAGAGGGGACTGCGGGAGGCAGAGGACCAGGAGGCATCGGCCTCGCCGGTGCCTGACTCCTGGAGGGCTTTCTGGCGGGGTTCGGATGTGACTCCTCGCGATGCCGGGCCAGGCCCAGGGTGTGGCCCTGTGGACATGCAGCGCCCAAAGCGAGTTTGCCAGGCTTTATCTGGCCAATTCTCACGAGAGTTCTGCCCCAACCCATGCCTTTTTGGGCAGAGCGTTCGTGAGAATTTGCCAGCGTTCGGCAGCCCTGCGGTCTGCCCTGTTCCCCATGGCCAAGTGACCTTTCTCGCTCAAGGCTTATCTCGGCCACCTGGAAAACGCGCCGAGAGGACTCGGCCCATCCAGGGGCCCTGGGGCAGGGGAGCTTTGCTGGAGCAGAGTTGACACAGTGGTTGTGGCCGGACGTCCGCCTCTGACTTTTCGGGCTGCTTGGGCGCCCAAGGAATGGGCTGACCTCAGTGGGAGCACGAAGGGTTCTCTCACTCCGAGGCTTCTTGGAAGCGCCTAAAGGCACCATCTGCGCCACGGTGGGAGGTGCAGGCTTGGCGTCGGACTCGGGGTTCCCCAGGTGGAGGCCCCGAGGGATAGGACCTTGGAAACGGAAGGTTTGGGAAGTATGTGAGGGTTCGTGCCCAGGCCTCGGGGCAGGCCCAGGCCCATTAGACAGCGCCAGGGTGGAGACACCGGGAGGCTAAGGAGAAGGAGGTGTCGGCCTTGCTGGAGCCTGCCTCCCGGAGGACATTCTGGCGGGGTTCGAACTCGACTGCTCATGATGCAGGGTAGGCCCAGGGGGTGGCCCTGTAGATGTGCGGCGCCCTAAGCGAGTTTGCAGGGCTTTTTCCAGCCAATTCTCATGAGCGCTTTGCCCAAAACGGGATCGGTTTGGACAAAATACTCGTGAGAAATGGCCGGCATTGGGCAGCCCTGTGGAATGACCATCTCTCCGTGGCCAAGGGCCCTTTCTCGCTAGGGGCATGTAGCGGCCACAGGGAAAACATGCCGAGATGTGGGGGTCCATACGGGGGCCCCGGTGCAGGGGAGCGTTCCTGGAGCAGAGTTGAGGGATGGGTTGCGGCCGGGCGTCCGCCTCCGACTTTTTGAGCGGTTGTGGCGCCCGAGGGTGGGGCTGACCTCAGTTGGGGAATGAAGGTTTCTCTACCTCTGAGGCTTGTCTGAAGCACCGAAAGGCACGGTTTGCACTGGGGTGGGAGGGGGAGTTGTGGCGCGGGACTCAGGTTTCTCCAGTTGGAGGCCCCGAGGGACAGGACCCCGGAAATGGAAGGCTGAGGATGCAGTCGAGGGTTCGTGTCCGGGGCTCGGGGCAGGACCAACCCCAACGGACAGGGCCAGGTAGGGGACCACCAAAGTCTGAGGAGCAGGAGGCGTCACCCTCACTGGAGCCTGACTCCTGGAGGGCTTTCTGGGACTGCTTGCGAGGTCGGGACAGGCCCAGGGGGTGACCCTGCAGACGTGTGGAGCCCGAAGCGAGTTCGCAGCGCGTTTTCCGGCGAATTCTCACAAATGTTCTGCCCAAACCTGCATCGGTTTGGGCAGAATGCTCATGAGAATTCGCCGGCGTTGGGCGGCCCTGCGGACCGCCCTGCTCCCCGCGGCCGAGGGCCCTTTCTTGCTCAGGTCCTGTCATGGCCACCCGGAAACTGTGCCGAGACGATGGGCCTTACCCGGGGGACGCGGCGCAGGGGAGCATTCCTGGAACAGAGCTCACGTATCTTGGGTCCAGTCATCTAACTCCGATTTTTTGGACCATTGTGGCGCCAATATTTGGGTGTGGCCTCTGGTGGGTCATGAAGTTTTCTCTCGTTCTGAGGTTTTTACCCAACTCTGGAAGGCATCGATTGCGCCTGTGTGGCCTGTGGACTCCTCAGGTTGGCCTAGCAGTTCCAATCTGGAGGAACAGTGTCAGTGTGGCTTTAGACCTACAGAGGGTTTTCGGAGCTGCATTAGGAGTCTGTGGAATGCTTGGCAGTACCAATTCATGCCACTGGAGGGCGTGGTGAACTGTGGTTCCCGAGAGCATGGTAGGGTGCTATGCTGCTTGCCACCCCTGGGCGCAGCGGCGAGCTGCTGTGGCAAACACACCAGAAGAGGGGACTGTGCAGCCTGCTGGTTCTGAGAGCAGTGTTGAGGTGCTGCAGGAAACGTGAGGTACTGCAGCTTGTTTTTCCAGGACAGAGTGTTGAGCTGAAGACTCTGTTTCCCCAGGCTCAAGAATGGTGGTAAGAATTGCTGGAGTCAGGCCCCCACTCAGTCAGCACTGTGACCCATTGCCCCAGGTTGATGGGAATGTGCTGTCAGGATGGTTTGGGAGGGTCCTCCCGGTGGGCGTCTGGAGCCGGGGGAACCAAATTCAACCCATGGTGCCTTTGGAACCGAGGAGTTGAGTGTCGGTTCGGAAGAGTCTATTTGCTTCTCCAAAATGGACAAGGGCATCGGCCAGCTTGAGAAGGAAGTGAATGACCACTTAAGAAACAAGCATGTGTCTTTCCTTCTCCCAGGAATTGGAGCAGGTGTGTAGGCTTTAGGTGGGAGCCGCCTCTATATCCGCACCTGACAACCCTTCTTCGCTCTGGCTCCACGAGACCTGAAGTTTGGAAATGAGCATCTGAATCCATCATGCAGCTTGTCCCAGGACGTCGGCATTCAGAGAAAACAGCAGGCCCGTGGGGCACAGTGGCACATCCATGCCAGCATGGGAGGTAAAACTTCTCTTTCACCCCAAACATCCTGGGTTTTCTCTCATCTCCAGTGGAGCCAAAAAGTGCCACAAACGCAGCTGTCAGCCCTGGAGTGTGGGTGCTAGAGTTCCTGAGTTTCATTGCAGGGAGCACCTGGCAGGGGATCTCATTTTCTCTGCTTCTTTCTGGCTCACAGAGGTATTTGGAACATCTCTTTCCTACGCAATCCCTTGGATTCGAAAAGGAAGATGAGATGGACTCGGTGTGTGTCTGGGATCTAGAATGCATTCCTTCATCGAACACTGTTGATTCCATGGGTCCTAGGCTGTGGTGGGATGGCCTGCATCTAGAGTCAGGTGGCTGTTTGTGGTCAGCTAGAAGCTTGGAGGATGGCTTCTCCTTTGTCCAAGGGGATGGATCCTAATGGATTTGTCTTTTTTATCCAAAGAGTTCCAAGGAGGGCAGAGGGAACATTCCAAAGGATTCCAAGGAGCCTTGGACAATTGGGAAGCTTGACTTTCTAGTTTCACTCAGAGGACCCTCTAGAGGGGTGGCCATGGCATCCTTTCTCTGCAGGTCCATGGGTGGTGAAGTCAGAAGGAGAGTCTTTGGGAATTCCAAAGGATAGAGGAATTCTGATGGCTTCCCAGGACATGGCGTCAGGATTCACCCTGGGGTGAATTTCTGGGGCTGCTTGCTGCACGCTGTCTGAATCATGTTATCCTCCAGGTTTTCTGTTTCCTCCTTAGGAAATTGCTGGCAGGGAATGTTCTGCATCCAGAGGAACCCTCCTGCACTGTCGGGGGGCATGCAGGTTGTTGCAGCCACTCTGGAAAAGAGCACGGTGGTTCCTCTGAATGCTAAAAACTGAACAACCCTAGGATACAGCAGTTGCCCTCCTAAGAATTTCCCTCAAGGGCACAAAAATGCACATTCAATGGGGAACAAGCACCGTGATATGAACACCAGCATTATCAACCATAGTGAAACGATGGAGGGGGTCCCAATGTCCATTCGCTGATGAGCAATATATATATATATATATATATATATATATATATATATACACACACACACACACACACACAAATGTAGATATCTAACCTCCCACATATTCTCAATGGAATAGGAGCCAGGTTCAAAAAGAATGAAATCTTACCATTTACAAGAATGTGGATGGATCTAGAATAGATTTAGCTAAGCCCTATCAGTAAGAAATGACCAATAACCTATAATTGGACTTCTATGGAATTTCAGAAAGAAAACATGAACATAGTGAGGGGAGAAAGATAAGTCAATGAGGAAGGAGACTCCAACATAGAGCACCAACCGAGGGCAGCTAGAGAGCAGGGGCATGGAGGGGAAGGATTCAGTGGGTGAGGGCTCTTAGGGAGGGCACTCATTGTGATGAGTTCTGGGTGTTCTGTGCAGGCGAGGAATCATGAAATCCTACCCCTGAAGCAAAGGAACAAACACTGCATGGAAACGAATTGGAATTGAAGTGAAAGAAGGAAAGAAGAAGACCATGTTCTACTTCATGAAGAGGGAGGTAAAAATGGAGTGATTTTCGCTCTCTTGTTCTCTTGAGGATCATTTGCAAACACATGTGTTACACTACACCAAATTCTGTTTGCATAAGGAGCCCTCAGAAAGCTGCCAGGAAGATTCTGATGTCAGAGCATGTCCATGTTCCATGGATATGCTCCTTCCAGTTTGTCCAGGTACGAAGGTAAGTGGAGAGAAATAAGGCAGAAGAGGAAAGGAGGTGTTAAGCAGTCAGGAGGTAGCCTTCCCCCTTTGTCAAGGAAGCCTTGGGCCAATGTCAATCGAGAAGGAGAGTGGATCCTGGAGCTTTTTGGCAGGCAGGGGAGTTCCAGGTCTGCCTAGAGCTGACAGGGGTCCCTGAAGAGAGCTGAGGTAGGGGTGTGGCATGCCCAAACTGCTGATCTGGAGGTTGGATCCCCGAGGAGGCGAGTTGAGGATGTTGGTTTGGTGGCGCATCATGCTCCGGGGGGGCAGCAGAATGTGGGGGAGTACTCATGGGAACACGCAAATTTTCACGGGTTCTGATGGCCCGCGCAGCTCCAAACAGACTGGTTACCTGCGAGGTGTCAGGCAGACTCCTACGCTCTGACTTCAGGGTTCCCAAGCCAGAGAGTTTGCGGGACAGTCCCCTGTAGAAGGAAGACTGAAAACTCAACTTAGGGTTAGGGTTATGGACTTGGGGAATGGCTGCTCCGATCTGCCAGCGCCGAGAGGACACCCCTCGGGGTTGACTTCAGGAAATGGGTCCTGCAGTGTGGCAGAATCTGGGATTCTGGGCAGGGAGACCAACGAGGGTGGGGTGGTTTACAAGAAAGACCAGGTGAGCTCTGCTCCAAAATCGGGATCAACATGGAGAGGACGCTCATGAGAATTGGGCGGAGTTGGGCGGCCCTGAGGACCTCCCTGTACCCCGTGGCTGAGGTTGGTTACAAAATAGGGGCATGTGGCATCCACGGGGAAAACGCACGGAGATGACGGCGCAGGTGAGAATTCCAGGAGCACAGTTGAAGGAGGGGTTGTAGCCAGGTGACCAAGTCTGACTGTCCGGGTCACTGGGGCACCCGAGTATAGGTTGGCCTCAGTGAGTTCACGAAAGGTCCTCTAGCTCCAAGGCTTTTCCACAATCCCGAAAGGCACCATTTCTCCGGGATGGAAGCAGAAGTAGAGGAGCGGGAATCAGGGTTCCCCAGTTGGAGGCCCCGAGGGACAGGACCCAGGAAATGGAAGGCTGATGAAGCAGACGAGGGTTCGAGACCAGGCCTTGAGGCAGGCCCAGCCCCATCGGACAGCTCCAGGGAGGGGAACCCAGGAGGCTGGGGAGCAGGAGGCATTGCCCTCGCTGGAGCCTGACTCCTGGAGGGCTTTCTCGCGGGGTTCGGATGTGAAGGCCCGCGAGGCCGGGCCAGGCCCAGGGGGCAGCTCTGCAGACGTGCGGCGCCCGAAGCGAGTTCGCCCGGCATTTTCTGGACAATTCTCACGAGCGTTCTGCCCAAACCGGGATGGGTTTGGGCAGAATGCTAGTGAGAATGGTTCGGCTTTGTGCAGACTTGTGTATCGCCCTGCTCCCCATGGTCGAGGGCCCTTTCTCGCTCGGGGTCTGTCGCGGCCACCCGGAAAATGCACCGAGACGACGTGGCCCACCCGGTGGCCCCGGTCCAGGGGAGCGTTCCCGGAGCAGTGTTGAGGGATGGGTTTCAGCCAGGCTTCCACCTCCAACATTTCGGGCGCCTGGGGCGCCCAAGGGTGGGGCTGACCTCATTTGGGGAACGAAGGTTTCTCTCCCTTTCAGGCTTGTCTGAAGTGCAGAAAGGCACAGTTTGCGCCGGGGTGGGAGGGGGAGTTGTGGCGTGGGACTCAGGGATCCCCAGTTGGAGGCCCCGAGGGATAGGACCCTGGAAATTGAAGGCTGAGGAAGCAGGCGAAGGTTTGTGCCCAGGCTTCGGGGATGGCCCGGCCCCATCGGACAGTGCCAGTGATGGGACCCCCGGAGGTTGAGGAGTAGGAGGCGTTGGCCTCGCTGGAGCCTGACTCCCAGAGGACTCTCTTGGGGGGGGTCAGATGCAACAGCCTGGGATGCCGGGCCAGGCCCGGGGGCATCCCTGCAGACGTGTGGCGCCCGAAGTGAGTTCGCAGGGCCTTTTCCGGCCAATTCTCACGAGCGTTCTGCCCAAACCGGGATAGGTTTGGGCAGAACGTTCGTGAGAATTGGCCAGCGTTGTGAGGCCCTGCGGACTGCCCTTCTCCCTGTGGCCAAGAGCCCTTTCTCGCTGGAGCATGTCGCGGCCACGCGGAAAAAGCGCCAAGTGGAGGCGGCCCACCCAGGGGCCCCGGCACAGGGGAGCATTCCTGGAGCAGAGTTGAGGGATGGGTTGTGGCCGGACGTCCACCTCCAGCTTTTGGGGTGGCTGGGATGTTCAGGAATTGGGCTGACCTCAGTGGGGGCTCGAATGCTTCTCTCGCTCTGAGGCTTGTCCCAAGTGATAAAAGGCACTGTTTGCGCCCGGGTGGGAGAGGGAGGCGTGGCGCGCGACTCTGGGTTCCCCAGTTGGAGGCCCTGAGGGACAACACCCTGGAAACGGAAGGCTGGGGAAGCAGGAGAGCATTCGTGTCCGGGCCTCAAGGCAGGCCCGGCTCCATCAGACAGCGGCAGGGTATTGACCCCCAGAAACTGAGGAGCAGGAGCCATCAGCCTTGCTGGAGCCTGCCTCCCTGAGGGCCTTCTGGCGGGGTTCGGAAGAGACCGCTCGGGATGTCGGACCTGGCATCAGACCTTCGCCCGAAGCTAGTTTGCCGGGCGTTTTCTGGCCAATTCTCATGAGCGTTCTTCCCAAACCGGGATCGGTTTTGGCAGAACGCTCGTGAGAATTGGCCAGTGTTGGGCTACCCTGCGAACCGCTCTGGTTCTTGTGGCTGAGGGCCCTTTCTCGCTCATGGCATGTCGCGGCCACCCGGAAAACGCGCCGAGACGATGCGGCTCACCCGGGGACTCGGTGCAAAGGAGTGCTCCCAGAGTAGAGTTGAGGGATGGGATGCTGCCAGGCATCAGCCTCCGACTTTTCGGGAGGCTGGGGCGCCCAAGGTTCGGTTGACCTCAGTGGTGCCCAAACATTTATCTCGCTCCAAGGCTTGTCCGAAGCACTAAAAGGCACTGCTTTCACAGTGGTGAGAGGGGGAGGTGTGGTGTGGAACACAGTGTTCCCCAGATGGAGGCCTTGTGGGACAGGACCCTGGAAACAGAAGGCTGGGGAAGCAAGATAGGGTTCGTACCCGGGCCTCAGGGCAAGCCCGGCCACATTGGACAGCATCAGGGAGTGGATCCTCAGAGGATGAGGAGCTAGACCTGTCAGCCTCCTGGAGCCTGCCTCCTGGAGGGCTTTCTTGCATGGTTCTAACGTGCCCACTCGCAATGCCGGACCACGCCCAGTATGTGGCACTGTAGACGTGTGGCGCCTGAAGCAAGTTCACTGGGCTTTTTCTGGCCATTTCTCATGAGCGTTCTGCCCAAACCGGGATCCTTTGGGGCAGAACGCTTGTAAGAATTGGCCAGCGTTGGTCAGCCTTGCAGACCTCCCTGCTCCCCATGGCCAACGGCCCTTTCTCGCTGGGGTCATATCGCGGCGTCCCGGAAAATGCACTGAGACGACACGGCCCACCCGGGGGCCCCGGCGCAGGGGAGCGCTCTCAGAGCAGAATTCAGGGACCGGTTGCAGTAGGGTGTCCGCCTACGACTTTTTGGGAGGCTGGGGCGCCCAAGGATGGGGCTGACCTAATTGGGTTACGAAGATTTCTCTTGCTCCGAGGCTTGTCCGAAGCATCAAAAGGCACCATTTTCACAGCAGTGGGAGGGGGAGGCATGGCGCGGGAGACGGTGTTCCCCAGATGGAGGACCCGAGGGACAGGAACCTGGAAACGGAAGGCTGGGGAAGCAGGCGAGGGTTTGTGCCCAGGACTCGGGGCAGGCCCAGGCCCATTGTCAGCGCCAGGGTGGAGACACCAGGAGGTTGAGGAGCAGGAAAGGTCGGCTTCGCTGGAGACTGCCTCCCGGAGGCCTTTCTGGCGGGGTTCAGACGCGACCGCTCGCGATGCCGGTCCAGGCTCAATGGGCAGCCCTGTAGAGGTGCAGCACCTGAAGCGAGTTTGCCGGGCGTTTTCCGGCCAATTCTCACGAGCGTTCTGCCCAAACCAGGATTGGTTTGGGCAGAACGCTCATGAGAATAGGCCGGCGTTGGGCAGCCTTGCCGATCGCCTTGCTCTCCGTGGCCGAGGGACCTTTAACGCTTGGGGCATGTCGCAGTCACCCGGAAAACGCGCCGAGATGATGCGGCCCAACCGGTGGCCCCTGGGCAGGGCAGTGTTCCCGGAGTAGAGTTGATGGACGGGTTGTGGCCGGGCATCCACCTGCTACTTTTCTGACGGCTGGGGCGCCCAAGGATGGGGCTGACCTCAGTGGGAGCACGAAGTTTTCTCTCATTCCGAGGCTTCTCCACAGCACCAAAAGGCACCGTTTGCACCGCATTGGGAGGGGTTTTCATGGCACGGGAAACAGAGTTATCGAGATGGAGGCCCTGAGGGACAGGACCCTGGAAACAGAAGGCTAGGGAAGTGTGCAAGGGTTCATGCTCGGGCCTTGGGGCAGGCCCAGGCCCATTGGACAGCTTCAGGATGGAGACACCAGGAGGCTAAGGAGCAGGAGGCATTGGCCTTGCTGGGGCCTGCCTCCTGGAGGACATTCTGGCGGGGTTCGGATGTGCAGTTCCTGAAGCGAGTTGGCAGGGCTTTTTCCGGCCAATTCTCACAAGCGTTCTGCCCAAACCGGGATTGGTTTGGGCAAAACGCTCGTGAGAAATATCTGGCGTTGGACAGCCCTGCGGAATGCCTAGGTCTCCCCAGCCGAGGGCCCTTTCTCACTCAGGGCATGTCACGGCCACCTGGAAAGTGCGCCGAGGCGTCGCGGACCACACGGGGGCCCCGACGCAGGGGAGCATTCCCAGAGCAGTGTTGAGGGATGGGTTGCGGCCGGGCGACTGCCTCCGACTTTTCCAGTGGCTGGGACGCCCGGGATGGAGCTGACCTCGGTGGGGGCACAAAGGTTTCTCTCACTCCGAGGCTTGTCCAAAGCGCCGAAAGGGACCATTTGCACTGGGGTGGGAGGGGGAGGCATGGCGCGGGACTAAGTTTCCACAGTTGGAGGCCCCGAGACACAGGACCCTGGGAATGGAAGGCTGGGGAAACAGGCGAGGGTTCGTGCCCAGGCCTCTGGCCAAGCCGGGCCCCATCGGATAGTGATAGGGAAAGGACCCTCAGAGGCTGAGGAGTAGGAGGCGTGGGCCTCGCACTAGCCTGCCTCCCGGAGGGCTTTCTGGCGGGGTTTGTCCACGACTGTTCGCGATGCCGGGCCAGGCCCAGAGGGCAGCCCTGCAGACGTGCGGCGACCGAAGCGAGTAGCCAAGCGTTATCTGGCCAATTCTCACAAGCATTTTGCCCAAACCAGGATCCGTTTGGGCAGAACGCTGTTGAGAATTCTCCGGCGTTGGGAAGCCCTCCAGACCGCCCTGCTCCCCGTGGTGGAGGGCCCTTTTTCGCTTGGGGCATGTCGTGGCCACACGAAAATGCGCCGAAACAATGCGTCCCACCCAGAGGCCCCAGTGCAGGGGAGATTTCCTGGAGCAGAAATGAGGGACGGCTTGTGGCTGGGTGTCCGCCTCCGACATTTAGGGAGGCTGGGGCGCCCAAGACGTGGCTGAAAGACGTGGACCCTGGAAACAGAAGGCTGGGGAGGCAGGTGAGGGTTCGTTCTGGCCTTGGGGCAGGACCAGCCCCATTGGACAGCGCCAGAGAGAGGATCCCCAGAGTATGAGGTGCAGGAGGCATCGGCCACGGCCGAGCCTGCCTCCCGGAGGGATTTCAGGCGGGGTTAGGACGCGACAGCTCCCGATGCCGGGCCAGGCCCAGGGGACGGCCCTGCAGACGTGTGGCGCAGGAGGCAAGTTCGCTGTGTGTTTTCCGGCCAATTCTCACGAGCGTTCTGCCCAAACAGGGACTGGTTTGGGCAGAACGCTCGTGAGAATTGGCTGGCATTGGTCAGCCGTGCGGAACGCCCTACTCCCCGTGGAAGAGTCCCCTTTCTCGCTCACAGCATGTCACGGACACCCAGAAAATGCACCGAGACGTCGAGGCCCTCCCGGGGGACCCGGCACAGGGGAGCGTCCCTAAGCAGAGTTGAAGGACGGGTTGAGGCTGGATGTCCGCCTCCCACTTTTTGGGAGGCTGGGGCGCCCAAGGATGGGGCTGACCTCAGTGGGGGCACAAATGTTTCCCTCACTCCGAGGCTTGTCCGAAGCGCCAAATGGCACCGTTTACGCCGGAGTGGATGGGGAGGCATGGCGAGGGACTCGGGGTTCCCCATTTGGAGGCCCCGAGAGACAGGACCCTGGAAATGGAAGGCTGGGGATGCAGGCGAGGGTTAGTGCCCAGGCCTCTGGCCAGGCAGGGCCCCATCGGATAGCGGAAGGGAAAGGACCCTCAGAGTCTGAGGAGCAGGGGGCGTTGACCTCACTGGAGCCTGCCTCCCGGAGGGCTTTCTGGCGGGGTTCAAACGCGACTGCTCGCGATGCTGGGCCAGGCCCAGTGTTCGGCCCTGCAGACGTGCGGCGCCCGAAGCGAGTATCCGGGCGTTTTCCGGCCAAACTGGGATCGGTTTGGGCAGAACGCTCGTGAGAATGGGTCGGCATTGGGAATCGCTGTGGAATACCCTGCTCCCTGTGGCCGAGGGAACTTTCTCGCTCAGGGCATGTCGTGGCCACCCGGAAAACGCGCCGAAACAACGCGGCCCACCGGAGGTCACGGCGCAGGGGAGATTTCCCAGAGCAGAAATGAGGGACGGGTTGTGGCCAGGCGTCCGCCTCTGACTTTTAGGGAGGCTGGGGTGCCTAAGGACGTGGTTGACCTCAGTGGGGGCACAAAAGTTTCTCTCACTTCGAGGGTTGTCTGAAGTGCCGAAAGGCACCGTTTGTGATGGGGTGGGAGTTGGAGGCGTAGCTTGGGACTCGGGGTTCCCCAGTTGGAGGCCCCACGGGACAGGACCCTGGAAACGGAAGGCTGGGGAGGCAGGCGAGGGTTCGTTCCGGCCTCAGGGCAGGCCCCTCTCTGGACAGTGCCAGAGAGGGGATCCCCGGAGTTTGTGCGCAGGAGGCATCGGCCTTGCTGGAGCCTGCCTCCCGGAGGGCTTTCAGGCGGGGTTAGGACACGACCACTCACAAAACCGGGCCAGGCCCAGTGGGCGGCCCTGCAGACGTGCTGGGCTCGAAGTGAGTTCCCCGTGCGTTTTCTGGCCACTTCTCACAAGAGTTCTGTCCAAACCGGGATCGGTTTGGGCAGAACGCTCGTGAGAATTGTCTGGCATTGGTCAGCCATGCGGAATGCCCTGCTCCCTGTGGCCAAGGCCCCTTTCTCGCTTGGGGCCTGTCGCGGCCACCCGGAAAACGCGCCAAGACGTCGAGGCCCACCTGAGGGACCTGTCTCAGGGGAGCGTTTCCGGAGCAGAGTTGATGGACGGGTTTCGGCCGTGCGTCCGCCTCCGATTTTTCAGGTGGCTAGGATGCCTAAGGATGGCGCTGACCTCAGTGGGGGCACGAAGGTTTTTCTAGCTCCGAGGCTTGTCTGAAGCACCGAAAGACACTGTTTGCACTGGGGTGGGAGGGGGAGTCGTGGTGCGGGAATCCAGGATCCCCAGTTGGAGGCCCTGAAGGACAGGACCCTGGAAATGGAAACCTGGGGAAGCAGGCGAGCGTTCATACCCGGGCCTCGGGGCAGGACTGGCCCCATCGGACAGCGCCACGGAAAGGACCCAGAGGCTGAGGAGCGGGAGGCATCAGCCTTGCTGGAGCCTGCCTCCCGGAGGGCTTTCTGGTGGGGTTAGGACGCGACCGCTCGCGATTCCGGTCCAGGCCAAGGGGGCGGCCCTGTAGACGTATGGCGCCCGAAGTGAGTACGCCTGGGGTTTTCCGGGCAATTCTCATGAGGGTTCTGCCCAAACTGGGATTGGTTTGGGCAAAACGCTCATGAGAAATGGCCGGTGTTGTGTAGCCCTAAGGAACGCCCAGCTCTCCATGGCTGAGGTCCCTTTCTCGCTCGGGGCATGTCGCGGCCACCCGGAAAACGTGCCTAGACGTCGAGGCCCACCTGGGATTCCCGGCCCAGGGGAGCATCCCCGAGCAGCATTGAGGGATGGGTTGCAGCCGGGCATCCGCCTCCGACTTTTCGGGTAGCTGGGGCGCCCAAGGATGGGGCTGACCTAATTGGGTCACGAAGCTTTCTCTCGCTCCGAGGCTTGTCCAAAGCGCCAAAAGACACTGTTTTCACAGCAGTGGGAGGGGGAGGCATGGCGCGGGACACAGGGTTCCCCAGATGGAGGACCCGAGGGACAGGAACCTAGAAACAGAATGCTGGGGAAGCAGGCGATGGTTCATGCCCAGGACTCGGGGCAGGCCCGGGCCCATTGTCAGCGCCAGGGTGGAGACACCAGGAGGCTGAGGAGCAGGAAAGGTCAGCTTCTCTGGAGACTGCCTCCCGGAGGCCTTTCTGGAGGGGTTCAGAAGCGACCGCTTGCGATGCCGGTCCAGGCTCAATGGGCAGCCCTGTAGAGGTGCAGAGCCTGAAGCGAGTTCACCGGGCGTTTTCCGGCCATTTCTAATGAGCGTTCTTTCCAAACAGGATCAAGACATGCCCCGAGCGAGAAAGGGCCCTCGGCCACGGGGAGCAGGGCGGTTCGCATGGCTGCCCAATGCCGGCCAATTCTCACGTGCGTTCTGCCCAAACCGATCCCGGTTTGGGCAGAACGCACGTGAGAATTGGCCGGAAAACGCCCAGCAAACTCGCTTCGCGCACCGCACGTCTGCAGGTCTGCCCATTTGGCCTGCACCGGTATCACGAGCTGTCGCATCTGAACCCCGCCAGAAAGCCCTCTGGGAGGCAGGCTCCAGCGAGGCCAACACCTCCTGCTCCTCACCCTCCAGGGGTCCCCACCCGGCGCTCTCTGATGGGGCCGGGCCTGCCTCCAGACCTGGGCATGAATGCTTGCCTGCTTCCCCAACCTTCAGTTTCCAGGGTGTTGTCCCTTGGGGCTTCCAACTAGTCCCGCACCATGCCTACCCCTCCCACCCCGGCTCTAACCTTGCCTTTCTGCGCTTGGGACAAGCCTCAGAGCGAGAGAACCATTCGAGCCCCCACTGAGGTCAGCCCCATCCTTGGGAGTCCCAGCCACCCAAAAAGTCGGAGCTGGACCCTTGGCCACAACCCGTCGCTCAACTCTGCTCCAGGAACGCTCCCCTACGCCGGGGCCCCCAGGTGGGCACGGTCTCGGCATGTTTCCCAGTGGCCGCGACATGCCCCGAGCGAGAAAGGGCCCTCAGCCACAGGGAGCTGGGCAGTCCGCAGGGCTATCCAATGCGGGCCAATTCTCACGAGTGTTTTGCCCAAACTGATACCTCCTGCTCCTTAGCCTCCGGTGATCCCCTCTCTGGTGCTGTCCGATGGGGGAGGGCCTGACATGAGGCTGATACAGACCCTCGTCTGCTTCCCCTGCCTTCCGTTTCCAGGGTCTTGTCCCTCGGGGCCTCCAACTGGGGAACCCTGAGTCCTGCACCACACTTCCCCCTCCCACACCGGCTTAAATGGTGTCTTTTGGTGCCTCGGAGAATCCTCTGAGCGAGAGAAACCGTTGTACCCCCACTGAGGTCAGCACCATCCTTGGGAGCCCCAGCCACCTGAAAAGTTGGATGCGGTTGCCTGGCCCCAACCCGTTCCTCAACTCTGCTCCAGGAACGCTTCCCTGCACTGGGTTTCCCCGGGTGGGTCGCGTCGTCAGGCGCTTTTTCTGGGTGACCGCAACATGCCCGAGGGAGAAAGCCCCTCGGCCATGGGGAGCATGGCGGTCTGCAGGACTGCCCAACGATGGCCAATTCTCACGAGCATTCTGCCCAAATTGGGATTGGTTTGGGCAAAACGCTTGTGAGAGTTGTCCGGAAAACGCCCGGCGAACTCACATCGGGTGCTGCATGTCCTCAAGCCCACCCCCTGCGCCTGACCCGGCATAGCAAGTGGTCTCATCCGAACCCGGCCAGAAAGCCCTCCAGGAGGCAGGCTCCAGCGAGGCTGAGGCCTCTCACTCCTCAGCCTCCAGGGAATCCCCTCCCTGGTACTGTCCGATGGTGCCAGGCCTGCTCCGAGGCCAGCACGAACCCTCACCTGCTTCCCCAGCCTTCCGTTTCCAGAGTCCTGTCCCTCAGGGCCTCCAACTGGGGAATCCCAAGTCCCGCGCCACACCTTCCCCTCCCACCCCGGTGCAAACAGTGCCTTTCGGTGCTTCAGACAACCCTCGGAGTGAGAGAAAACTTCATGCCCCCACTGAGGTCAGCCCCATCCTTGGCCGCCTCAGCCCACCAAAACGTCAGAGGTGGACACCGGCCGCAACCCGTCCCTCAACTCTGCTTGGGGACGCTCCCTGCGCCAGGGCCCCCGAGTGGGCCTCGATGACTCTGCGTGTTTTCTGGGTGGGCGCCTTAGGCCCTGAGTGTGAAAGGGCCCTCGGCCACGGGGAGCCGTGCGGTCTGCAAGGTTGCCTAATGACGGCCAATTCTAATGAGCATTCTGCCCAAACTGATCCCGGTTTGGACAGAATGCTCATGAGAATTGGCCAGAAAACCCCCGGCAAACTCTCTTGGGGTGCCGCATGTTTGTAGGGACACCACCTTGGCCTAGCCCGGCATCCTGAGTGGTCGCGTCCAATCCCTGCCAGAAAGTCCTCTGGGAGGCAGGCTCCAGCGAGGCTGATGCCTCCTGCTCCTCAGCCTCTGGGGGTCCTTTCCCTGGCGCTGTCCCATGGGGGCCGGGCCTGCCCTGAGGCCCTGGCACGAACCCTCGCCTGCTTCCCCACCTTCCATTTCCAGGGCCCTGTCCCTCGGGGTCTCCAACTGGGGAACCATGAGTCCCGCTCCACACCTCCCCCTACCACTGTGGTGCAAATGGTGCCTTTGGCACTTCAGACAAGCCTCGGAGCGAGAGAAAACTTCATGTCCCCACTGAGGTCAGCCCCATCCTTGGGCGCCCCAGCCATCCGAACAGTTGGAGGCAGACGCCCGGCCACAACCCATCCCTCAACTCTGCACCGGGAACGCTCCCCTGCGCTGGGGCCCCCGGGGGGGCCACGTCATCTCCGCGTGTTTTCCGGGTGGCCACGACATGCCCCGAGCAAGAAAGGGCCCTCAGCCTCCGGGGTTCCCCTGCCTGGTGCAATCCGATGGGCCCTGGCCTGCCCCGGGTCCCGGTCTTGAAGCCTCGCCTCCTTCCTCAGCTTTCTGTTTCCAGGGTCCTGTCCCTCGGGGCCTACAACTGGGGAACCCCGTGGCCAGCGCCATGATGCCCCCTACTGCCCCGGTGCAAACGGTGCCTTTCTGCGCTTCGGATAAGCCGCAGAGCGAGGGAAACCTTCATGGCCCAAATGAGATCAGCCCCGTCATGGGGCGCCCCAGCAGCCCGAGAAGTCGGACACGGACGCCCGTCCTCAACCCCTGCCTCAAATTTGCACCCTCAAAGTTTCCCGCCCTGGGGCCACCGGGTGGGCAGCGTCATCTCACCTTGATTTCCGGGTGGCCGAGTCAGGCCCCAAGTGAGAAAAGGCCCTCAGCCACGGGGAACAGGGCGGTCCACAGGGCCGCCCAACTCTGGCCAATTCTCACGAGTGTTCTGGCCAAATCGACCGGTTTCAGAAGAACGCTCGTGAGAATTGGCTGGAAAACACCCGGCGAACTCGCTTCGAGCGCCACACGTCGGCAGGGCAGCCCCCTGGGCCTGGCCCGGCATCTCGAGGGGACGCGTCTGAATCCTGCCACAAAGCCCTTCAGGAGTCAGGTGCCGGCCAGGCCAAAGTCCCCTGGTCCTCAGCCTCCGGCAGTCCTCTCCCTGACGCTATCCCATGGGCCCTGGCCTGACCTGGGGTCCGGGCTTGAAGCCTCGCCTATTTCCTTAGCTTTCCATTTCCAGGGTCCTGTCCCTCGGGGCCTCCAACAGGGAAACCCTGTGGCCGGCGCCACGAAGCCCCCTACTGCCCCCGCACAAATGGTGACTTTTGGCACTTCGGACAAGCCGCGGAGCGAGAGAAACCTTCATGGCCCACATGAGATCAGCCCCGTCATGGGGCGCCCCAGCCGCCTGAGAAGTCGGACACGGACGCCCGTCCTCAACCCCTGCCTCAACTTTGCACCCTCAAAATTTCCCGCCTGGGGCCACCGGGTGGGCCGCGTCATCTCAGCACGATTTCCGGGTGGCCGAGTCAGGCCCCGAGGAAGAAAGGGCCCTCAGCCACAGGGAACAGGGCGGTCCACAGGGCTGCCCAACTCCGGCCAATTCTCACAAGCGTTCTGGCCAAGCTGACCTGGTATCAGAAGAACGCTTGTGAGAATTGGCCGGAAAATGCCCGGCGAACTCGCTTCGGGTGCCGCACGTCTGCAGGTCTGCCCCCTGGGCCTGGCCAGGCATTGCCAGAGGTGGCGGCCTATCCCCGCCACAGAGCCTTTCGGGAATCAGGGCCCGGCGAGACTGAAGCCTCCTGGCCCTCAGGCTCTGGCAGTCCCCTCCCTGGCACTATGCGATAGGCCCTGGCCTGCCCCAGGGCCCGGGCTCAAAGTCTCGCCTGCTTCCTCAGCTTTACATTTCCAGGTTTCTGACCCTCGGAGCCTCCAACTGGGGAACCCTGAGTCTGATGCCACGATGCCCCCTACTGCCCCGGCATGAACGGTACCTTTTGGCACTTCAAACAATCCTCGGAGAGAAAACTTCGTGCCCCAAATGAGGTCAGCCCCATTGTGGGGCGCCCCAGCTGCCCAATATGTCGGAGGTGGATGCCTGGCCACAACCCCTGCCTCAACTCAGCTCCGGCAAAGCTCCCCTCCCCGGGGCCCCTGGGTGGGCCACATCGTCTCAGCACATTTTCCGGGTGGCCGAGACAGGCCCCGAGTGAGATAGGGCACTCAACCACAGGGAACGGGGCGGTCCGCAGGGCTGCCAAACTCCGGCCAATTCTCACGAGCATTCTGCCCAAACCGATCCCTGTTTCGGAAAAACGCTCATGAGAATTGGCCAGAAAATGCCCGGCAAACTCACTTCGGGAGCCGCACATATGCAGGTCCGCCCCCTGGGCCTGGCCCGGCATTGCGAGTGGTCACGTCCGAATCCCGCCACAAAGCCCTACGGGAGTCAGGCGCTGTCGAGGCCAACACCTACTGGCCCTCAGCCTCCGGCGGTCCCCTCCCTGGTGCAATCAGATGAGCCCTGGCCTGCACCAGGGCCCGGACTCGAAGCTTCACCTGCTTCCTCAGCATTCCCTTTTCAGGGTCCTGATCCTGGGGGCCTCCCACTGGGGAACTCTGAGGCCAGCACCACGATGCCCCCTACCGCCCCAACGCAAACAGAGCCTTTCGGCGCTTCAGACAAGCCTTGGATCCAGAAAACTTCAAGGCCTAAATGAGGTCAGCCCCATCGTGGGGCTCCCAGCCACCAGAAAAGTTGGAGGCAGATACCTGGCCACAACCCCTGCCTCAACTCTGCTCCAGGAAAGCTCCCCTGCCATGTGGCCCCCGGGTGTGTCGTGTCGTTTTGGCGCATTTTCCGGGTGGCCGAGACAGGCCCCAAGCGAGAAAGGGCCCTCAGCAACCGGGAACAAGGCGGTCCACAGGGCTGCCCAAAGCTGGCCAATTCTCACTAGCTTTCTGCCCAGAGCGATCCTGGGTGGGGCAGAAGGCTCATGAGAATTGGCCGGAAAATGCCAGGCGAACTCGCTTCGGGTGCCGCATGTCTGCAGGGCCGCCCCCAGGGCCTGGCCTGGCATCGCAAAGGGTAGCGTCCGATCCCCGCCACAAAGCCCTCCGGGAGTCAGGCACCGGCGAGGAGAATGCCTCCTGGCCCTCACCTACAATGATCCCCTCCCTGGCGCTATCCAATGGGCCCTGGCCAGCCCTGGGTCCTGGGCTCAAAGCCTCGCCTGCTTCCTCAGCTTTCCGTTTCCAGGGTCCTGTTCCTCGGGGCTTCCAAATGGGGAACCCTGAGTCCGGCGCCATGAAGCCTCCTACTGCCCCGGCGCAAACGGTGCCTTTGGGCGCATCGGACAAGCCTCGGAGCGAGAAAAAATTTGTGCCCCAAATGAGGTCATCCCTATCGTGGGGCGCCCCAGCCGCCCAAAACGTCAGAGGCGGACGCCCGGCCACAATCCCTGCCTCAACTCTGCTCCGGGAATGCTCCCCTGACCGAGGCCAGCGGGTGGGCCGCGTCATCTTGACGTGATTTCCAGGTGGCTGAGATAGGCCCCAAGCGAGAAATGGCCCTCGGCCACAGGGAACAGGGTGTTCCGCAGGGCTGCCCAAAGCTGGCCAATTTTCATGAGTGTTTTGCCCAAACCGATCCCAGTTTGGGCAGAACACTCGTGGGAACTGGACGGAAAACGACCGGCGAACTCGCCTCGGGCGCCACACATCTGCAGGGCCTCCCCCTGGGCCTGGCCCAGCCTCGCGAGTGGTCGCGTCCAAACCCCGCCAGAAAGCCCTCCAGGAGTCAGGCTCCAGCGAGGCCGATGCCTCCTGGTCCTCAGCCTCCTGGGGTCCCCTCCCTGTCGCTATGCGATGGGCCCTGGCATGCCCCGGGGCCCGAGCACAAAGCTGGCGAGGCCGACGCCTCCTGGCCCTCAGCCTCCGGTGGTCCCATCCCTGGCGCAATCTGATGGGCCCTGGACTGCCACGGGGACCAGGTTCGAAGCCTTGCCTGCTTCCTCAGTTTTCCGTTTCCAGTGTCCTTTCCCTCGGGGCCTCCAGCTGGAGAACCCTGAGCTGGTGCCCTGATGCCCCCTACCGCCCTGTCCCAAACGATGCCTTTCGGAGCTTTGGACCAGCCTCAGAGCGAGAGAAACCTTCATGCCCCAAATGAGGTCAGCCCAATCGTGGGGCGCCCCAGCCGCCCGAAAAGTCGGAGGCAGACACGTGGCCACAACCCCTGCCTCAACTCTGCTCCCTCAAAATTTCCTGCACCGGGAGCCCTGGGTGGGCCGCGTCGTCTCGGAGCATTTTCCGGATGGCCGAGACAGGCCCTGAGAGAAAAAGAGCCCTCAGCCACGGGGAGCAGGGCGGTCCGCAGGGCTGCCCAACGCCGGCCAATTTTCATGAGCGTTCTGCCCAAACCGATCCAGGTTTGGGCAGAACGCTCATGAGAATTGGCCAGAAAACGACCGGCGAACTTGCCTCGGGCGCCGCATGTCTGCAGGGCCGCCCCCTAGGCCTGGCCCCTCATCGCAAGGGGTTGCGTCCCTACCCCACTGCAAAGCCCTCCGGGAGTCATGAGCCAGCAAGGCCAATGCCTCCTGGTCCTCAGCCTCCTGCGGTCCCCTCCCTGTCGCTATGCGATGGGCCCTGGCATGCCCCGGGGTCCGTGCACAAAGCCTCGCCTGCTTCCTCAGCTTTTCATTTCCAGGGTCCTGACCCTCGGGCCCTCCAACTGTGGAACCCTGAGGCCGGCGCCACGATGACCCCTACAACTTTGGCGCAAATGGTGCCTCTTGGCCCTTGGGAGAATCCTCGGAGCAAGAGAAACCTTCATGCCCTAAATGAGGTCAGCCCCATCCCTGGGCTCCCCAGCCGCCCGAAACGTCGGAGGTGGATGCCCGGCCACAACCCCTGCCTCAACTCTGCTCCGACAAAGTTCCCATGCCCCGGGGCCCCCGGGTGGGCCACTTCGTCTCGGCACGTTTTCCGGGTGGCCGAGACAGGCCTCGAGCGAGAAAGGGCCCTCAGCCACGGGGAGCAGGGCGGTCCGCAGGGGTGCCCAAAACCGGCCAATTCTGACGAGCGTTTTGCCGAAACCGATCCCAGTTTGGGCAGAACGCTCATGAGAATTGGCTGGAAAACGCCCAGCGAATTCACTTTGGGCGTGGCAAGTCTGCAGGTCTGGACCCTGGGCATGGCCCGGCATCCCGAGTGGTCGCGTCTGAACACCGCCAGAAACCCCTTGAGGAATCAGGCTCCAGCGGGGCCGATGCCTCCTGATCCTCAGCCTCTGGGGGTCCCCTCCCTGACGCTGTCTGATGGGGACGCTGCCCTAGGACCTGGCAAGAACCCTGGCTTGCTTCCTCAGCCTTGGGTTTATAGGGTCCTGTCCCTCGGGTCCTCCAACTGGGGAACCCTGAGTCCCGCGCCACGACTCCCCCTCCCACCACGCTGTAAACGGTGCCTTTCGGTGCTTCAGACAAGCCTTGGAATGAGAGAAACCTTCATGCCCCACTGAGGTCAGCCCCATTCTTGGTCGCCCCAGCTGCCCGAAAAGTCAGTGGCGGACGCCTGGCCGCAACCTGTCCCTCAACTCTGCTCCGGGAATGCTCCTGTATGCCGTGTCCTCCGGGTGGGCCACATCATCTCGGCGCATTTTTGGGGTTGCAGCGACATTCCCTGAGCAAGGAAGGGCCCTCGGCCAGGGATAACAGGGATAACAGGGCACTCCGCAGGGCTGCCCAACGCCGACCAATTCTCACGAGTGTTTTGCCCAAACTGATCCCAGATTGGGCAGAATGCTCATGAGATTGGCCGGAAAACGCCCGGCGAACTCGCTTCTATCGCCGCATGTCTGCAGGGCCACCCCCTGGGCATGGACCTGCATCGTGAGGGGTCTCGTCTGAACCCTGCCAGAAAGCCCTCTGGGAGGCATGCGCCGGCGAGGCCTTCGCCTCCTGGTCCTCAGCCTCTGGCGCTCCCCTCCCTGGAGCTGTCTGATGGGGCCAGGCTGGCCCCAAGGCTGGAGCTGGAACCCTCGTCTGCTTCCTCAGCCTTCCGTTTCCAGGGTCCTGTCCCTCGGGGCCTCCAACTGGGGAACCCTGAGTCCCACTTCTCTATTTCCTCTTCCAACCCAGTGGAAATGGTTCCTTTTGGAACTGTGTAAAATCCTCGGAGTGAGAGGACCTTTCGTGACCTCACTGAGGCAAACCTATCCTTGGGTGCCCCAACTGCCGGGACAGTCCGAGTTGGATGCCTGGCCTCAACCCCTCCTTCAACTGTGCTCCTGGAATGCTCCCCTATACCTTTGTCTCGGCGCGTTTTCCCCGTGGATGCCACATGCCCTGATTTTGTAAGCGACCTCGGCCACGGGGGACAGGGCCATCCTCAGGTCCACCCAACTCCGGCCAATTCTCACGAGCGTCCTCACCATGTTGATCCCGATTTTCGAGCGGAACTAACCTGGTCTTTCTTGTAAACCACTCCCACCCTCGTTGGTCTCCCTGCCCAGAAACCCTGATTCTTCCGCACTGCAGGACCCATTTCCTGATGTCAGTCCCGAGGGAAGCCCTCTCAGCACTGGCATATCAGAGCAGCCATTCCCCAAGTCCACAACCCTAACCCTTAGTTGCGTTTTCAGTCTTCCTTCTACAGGGGCCTGTCCCGCAAACTCTCTGGCTTGGGAACCCTGAAGTCACACCGTAGGAGTCCGCCTGCCACCTATCAGGTAACCAGTCTGTTTGGAGCTGCATGGGGCCGTCAGAACCAGTGAAAAATTGCATGTTCCCATAAGTACTCCCCCATGTTCTGCCGCCTCCTGGAGCATGATGCACCACCTGACCACCATCCTCAACTCACTTCCTCGGGGATCCAACCTCCAGATCAGCAGTTTGGGCATGCCACACCCCTACCTCAGCTCTCTTCAGGGACCCCTGTCAGCTCTAGGCAGACCTGGAACTCCCCTGCCTGCCAAAAAGCTCTGGGATCCCCTCTCCTTCTTCTCGATTGACATCGGCCCAAGGCTTCCTTGACAAAGGGGGAAGGCTACCTCCTGACTGCTTAACACCTCCTTTCCTCTTCTGCCTTATTTCTCTCCACTTACCTTTGTACCTGGGCAGACTGGAAGGAGCATATCCATGGAACATGGACATGCTCTGACATCGGAATCTTCCTGGCAGCTTTCTGAGGGCTCCTTATGCAAACAGAATCTAGTGTAGTGTAACACATGTGTTTGCAAATGATCCTCAAGAGAACAAGAGAGCGAAAATCACTCCATTTTTACCTCCCTCTTCATGAAGTAGAACATGGTCTTCTTCTTTCCTTCTTTCACTTCAATTCCAATTCGTTTCCATGCAGTGTTCGTTCCTTTGCTTCAGGGGTAGGATTTCATGATTCCTCGCCTGCACAGAACACCCAGAACTCATCACAACGAGTGCCCTCCCTAAGAGCCATCACGCATTGAATCCTTCCCCTCCACACCCCTGCTCTCTAGCTGCCCTCGGTTGGTGCTCTATGTTGCAGTCTCTTTCCTCATTGACTTATCTTTCTCCCCTCACTATGTTCATGTTTTCTTTCTGAAATTCCATAGAAGTCAAATTATAGGTTATTGGTCATTTCTTACTGATAGGGCTTAGCCAAATCCACTCTAGATCCATCCACATCCTTGCAAATGGTAAGATTTCATTCTTTTTGAACCTGGCTCCTATTCCATTGAGAATATGTGGGAGATTAGATATCCACATTCATATATATATATATATATATATATATATATATAATCAGCGAATGGATATTGGGACCCCCTCCATCGTTTTGCTATCATTGATAATGCTGGTGTCCATATCACGGTGCTTGTACCCCATTGAATGTGCATTTTTGTGCCCTTGAGGGAAATTCTTAGGAGGGCAACTGCTGTATCCTAGGGTTGTTCAGTTTTTAGCATTCGGAGGAACCACCGTGCTCTTTTCCAGAGTGGCTGCAACAACCCGCATGCCCCCCGACAGTGCAGGAGGGTTCCTCTGGATGCAGAACATTCCCTGCCAGCAATTTCCTAAGGAGGAAACAGAAAACCTGGAGGATAACATGATTCAGACAGCGTGCAGCAAGCAGCCCCAGAAATTCACCCCAGGGTTCCTGATGCCATGCCTTGGGAAGCCATCAGAATGCCTCTATCCAGTGGAATTCCCAAAGACTCTCCTGACTTCACCACCCATGGAACTGCAGAGAAAGGATGCCATGGCCAACTCTCTAGAGGGTCCATTGAGTGAGACTAGAAAGTCAAGTGTCCCTTTTCAATTGTCCAAGGCTCCTTGGAATCCTTTGGAATGTTCCCTCTGCCCTCCTTGGAACTCTTTGGATAAAAAAGACCAATCCATTAGGATCCATCCCCTTGGACAAAGGAGAAGCCATCCTCCCAGCCTCTATCTGACCACAAACAGCCACTGACTCTAGATGCAGGCCATCCCACCACAGCCTAGGACCCATGGAATCAACAGTGTTCGATGAAGGAAAGCATTCTAGGTCCCAAACACACACTGAGTCCATCTCATCTTCCTTTTTGAATCCAAGGGATTGCCTAGGAAAGAGATGTTCCAAATACCTCTGTGAGCCAGAAAGAAGCAGAGAAAATGAGATCCCCTGCCAGGTGCTCCCTGCAGGAAAACTCAGAACCTTAGCACCCACTCTCCATTGCTGACAGCTGTGTGTGACTTTTTTGCTCCACTGGAGATGTGAGAAAACCCAGGATGTTTGGGGTGAAAGAGGTTTTATCTCTCATCCTGGCATGGATGTGACCTTGTGCCCAATTGGTCTGCTGTTTTCTCTGAATGCTGAGGTCCTGCGATAAGCCGCATGATGGACTCAGATGCTGATTTCCAAACTTCAGGTCTCATGGATCCAGAGTGAAGAAGGACTGTCAGGTGCAGATAAGTAGGCACCTCCCACCTAAAGCCTACACACCTGCTCCTTTTCCTGGGCAAAGGAGAGACACATGCTTGTTTCTTCAATGGTCATTCACTTCCTTCGAAAGCCAGCCAATGCCCTTGTCCTTTTTGGAGAAGCAAATAGACTCTTCCAAACAAACACTCAACTCCTCAGTTCCAAAGGCACCATGGGTGAGTTTGGTTCCCCTGGCTGCAGAGCCCCATCAGGAGGACCTTCCTGAACCATCCTGAGAGCACATTCCCATCCAACCTGGGGCAACGGGGCACAGCACTGAGTGGGGGCCTGGTTCCAGCTGTTGTTACCACCACTCTTGAGCCTAGGGAAACAGAGAGTCTTCAGCTCAACACTCCATCCTGTCAAAACAAGCTGCAGTGCCTCACGTTTCAGGGTCTCTCACCCAGCACCTCCCCACTGCCCTCAGAGCCAGCAGGCTGCACAGAATCCTCTTCTGGTGTGTTTCCCATGGCAGGTCGCCACTCCTTCCTGTGGTGGCAAGTAGCATTGCCACCCCTACCATGCTCTCTCGCCCCACAGCTCACCAAGCCCCCCAGTGGTGTGAATTGGCACTGCCGAGCCTTCCACAGACTCCTAATGCAGCTCCCACACCCTCCACAGGTCTAAAGCCACACTGGCACTGTCCCTCCAGATTGGGACCTCTAGGCCACACCCCATGAGTCCGCCTGCCACCAGGAGGAAGCCGTGCCATTCGAAGCTATGTAGAAACCTAGGAATGGTACAAACTTCATGCCTCCCTGAGGACACCCCCAACCTCAACGGACCCCCCCAGTCACAAACTCACAGCCTGACATGCTTCCTGACCTCTGTGCTTGACTCAGCCCCCAGGGTTCTTGCCTCAGGGCCTGGATACCCCTAAGCCCTAACCCAAACCCTAGTTTGTGTTTTCAGGCTTCTGCACCCAAAGATATGGCCAACAAGCCCTCCAGATTGGGAACCCCTTAGCCACACCTAAGGACTCCGCCTACCATCCAGGAAGAAGCCCTATGGCCCGGAGCTGCCCACAACCCTCAGACCGTGAGAGACCCGCATGCATTCCTGAGGCCACCCTCACTGCAGATGGCCCAAACGACAACAAAACCCAGACCTTGCCACTTGACCCCCATTCTTGACTCAACCCATAAAGGAACCTGCCTCAGCTCCAGCAGATTTGTTCTGCCATGCCCCTAGGCCCTAACCTTATCCTGTACCATCAGCGACACACTGGGCCTAGAACTAAGAGACTGATGTATGGCCACCACCCGTACGTCAACTCTCCCCTCAGAAACCTCCCCTGTGCTGGGGCCCTCTGGGGAGCCATGTGGTCACGGCCCATTTCCCAGAGGGTGTCAACACGCATTGAGTAAAAAAGGGGTCTAGAACACAGCTGACAGTGCGGCCCAAATCGCCTCTCAATACGGGCCAATTCAAATGAGCTTTCTGTGAAAATTCATTTTAATATGGGCAGAAAGGTCATGAGAATTGGCCGGAAATCCCCCAGCAAACTTGCTTCATGCGAGGCATGTCTGCAGGGCTGCTCCCTGGGCCTGGCCTGGGATCCCGAGTTGTCATGGCTTGAACCCTGCCAGAAAGCTCTGCTTGAGTCAGGCGCAGGCGAGGCCAATGCCTCCTGCTACTCACCTTCCGGGGTTACTCTCCCTTGCACTGGCAGATGGGGCCTGCCATGCCCCTGGGCCCGAGCCCTAACCCTCACCTGGTTTTTCAGACTTCCTTTTCTAGGGTCCTGTCCCTCGAGCCCTCCAATTTGGGAATTCTGAGTCACACATCTAGATTCTGCCTGCCACCCAGGCAGAGACGGTGTCTTTCAGAGCCACTGAAAACCCTCAGAGCGAAAGGAACCTTCATACAACTACTGAGACCATCCCCAATCTTCAGAGCCACGGCAGGCCGAAAAGTCAGAGGCTGATGCCCTGACACAACCCCTCCCTCAACTCTGCTCTGGGAAATCTCTCTTGCTTCACGGGTCCCCAGGTGGGCCGCGTTGTGCCCGCACATTTTCTGGATGGCTGCGACATGCACCGAGGGAGAAAGCGTTTTTGGCCATAGGGGGCAGTGCTGTCCAAAGGGCCGCCCTACGCCGGCCAATTCTCGTGAGCTTTCTGCCTAAAATGATATTGATTTGGGCAGAAAGCTTGTGAGAATTGGCCCGATACCCTTTGCTAACTTCCTTCTGGCTGTATGGGCCTCCAGAGAACTGCCTGGGCCTGGCCTGAGGTCCCAAATGGTTGCGGTCTGATTCCTGCAGGAAAGTGCTCTAAAAGCCAGGTGCATGTGTGGCCACACCTTCCCTCTACTCAGTCCCTTAGGAAGCTTGCCTCAACACTGACAGATTGAGCCTGCCATGCCCATATCCTCTGACCCTAACTTTATGTTGGGTTTCAGGCTTTCGTCCCCAGAGGACTGACCCTGAATCCCACCAGATTGGCAAGCCCAGAGCTACAACTCAAAACACTGTCTGCCCTCCAATGGAAACCATGAAATTTGGAGCTGTGCAATAAGAAAGCTTTTGCACAGCAAAGGAAACATTCAACAAATAAAAAAAAAACCCATAATGAGAGAAGATATTTGGAAATACATATCAGATAAAGGGCTAGTTTTCAAAATCTAGGAAGGACTTACCAAACTCAACACCCACTGAACAAATAATCCAATCAAGTCATATTCCAAATATATAAACAGACATTTCTCCAAAGAAGACATCAAAATGGCCAGCAGATGTATAAAAACTGTTCAACTTCCCTTGACATTAGGCAAATACAAATCAAAACCATGATATACCACCTTATGCCAGTCAGAATGGCTAAAATGAACAAGTCAGGAAATGACAGGTGTTGGTGAGGATGTGAAAAAAGGGGAACATTTTTATACTGTTGGTGGGAATGCAAGTTGGTGAAGCCATCCTGGAAAACAGTGTGGACGTTCCTCAAGAAGTTGAAAATAGAGCTACCCTACAACCCTGCAACTGCACTATTGGGTATTTACCCCAAAGATATAAATGTAGTGATCTGAAGGGGCACCTGCACCCCAATTTCTATAGCAGCAATGACCACAAGAGCCAAAGTATGCAAAGAGCCCAGATGTCCATCAACAGATGAATGGATAGGACAATGAATTGAATATGAGACAGGCATCAAAAAATGAAATCTTAACATTTGCAATGTCATGGATATAACTAGAGGTTATTATGCTAAGCAAAATAAGTCAGAGAAGGATAGTCATCATTATCCTTCTCTGATTGACTTATTTCATGTATGATAGGCAGAATTTAAGAAATAAGACAAAGGATCATGGGGAAAGAGAGGGAAAAAGGAAGCAAGACGAAACCAGAGAGGGAGACAAAGCATAAGAGACACAAACTCAGGAAACAAACTGAGGATTTCTGAAGGGCGGGTGGCGGGGTTGGTGGATGAATGGGGTGGCTGAGTGATGGGCATTGGGGAGGGTACGTGCTGTGGTGAGACTGTGTGTTGTGTAAAATGGAAAGATCTCAAACCTGTATGCTTGAAACAAATAACACACTATACGATCATAATAAAAAAGAAGTCAAAGAAAAAACATTTAGTATATAAAAGTATACTAAGTAAAGACAAATAAAAAAAATAATGTCACTGATGAGAAAGCAAGCAAGCAAGCAAGCAAACAAGCAACTAAGCAACCTGAAGTCACCACACTCCAATTTCAAGCTAGATTACAAAGTTGTTGTCATCAAAACAGTGTGGTACTGGCATAAAAAAACACACACAGGTCAATGGAACACAACAGAAAGCTCAGAAACGTAATCATAGTACTTTTTGTAAAGTTTATTCATTCATATATTTAAGGTTTATTTAAACTTAGCTCTGATAGAATTATTAACTCTGAGTGGGAATTAATAATATTGATGTCCTATTCCAACAGTTGCTTCCAATAAATGCATTTATTTAAACATGCTGTTTTATATAAATATATATAAAATAAAGATGATTCAGAACCCACCCTTTGAGGAAAAATTAAATTCACTTTAATTAACATACCACAGAAAAGGAAATATAGATATCCATCATCACAACTGAGAACATCACAAAAGAAGACAGTCAGCCACATACTGGTGTCTGATGGAAGAATACAATACTACTTAAGTAGTTCTGCCCAAATGTTCAACCTGTTGAAAGGTATAGATCCAGGGACTCATTTACAAAAACACAGATGTCAGAGAAAAGTCCTAACAAAGAGTATGAAGACATCATTAATGAAGACCACACTGCATATATTCTTACAGGAAAAATATTTTCCCAAAATATTAACTGTAAGACCAGAGAGAAGGCAAGAAGGCAAGAAGGGAAGTAGGGACGGAAAGCAAAGCAAAGCAAGGAAAGGGAAGGAAAGAAAAGGAAAGGAAGAAAAGAAAAGAAAAGTAAAGAAGAGAAAAGAAGAGAAAAGAAAAGAAAAGGAGGAACTTCAGAAGCTAACCCACCGTGTATGGTCTTAACCTATGAAACAGCAGCAGAAAATATACAGTTAGGAGAGGACTGTCTCTTCAGTGAACATTACTAGGAGAACTGGACACTAATTGCAGAAGATGATGATTGGATCACTTTCTTACACCACACATACAAATTATGAATGGATGAATGACTTGCATATAAGAACTGAATCCATAAACTTCTAAGAAGAAAACACAGGTACTAAGTTTCTCTATATTGGTTTGATGAAGAGTCTTTTACATCAGACACCAAAAGCAAAGACAACAAAAGCAAAAATAAACAAGTGAATGGACATTAAACTGAAATTTCTGCATGACAAAAGAAACCATCAAACCCTTAAAAGGCAACCTCCACAATGAGAAAATATACCTACACATCATATGTGTGAAGAGGCTAATATCCAAAATACACAAAAAATTCCTTCAAATCCAACAAAAACTGAATAAAAACTGAGGAGGATATGTGAATAGGTATTTCCAAAGATGGTATACAGGTGGCCAACAGACACAGAAAAAGTTCAACATCACTAACTGTTTTCAGGGAAATAGAAGTCAAAACTGCCATCAACTATCACCTCACATGGTTGGAACGGCCATCATATGAGAGAGAGACACCTAGTACATTAAGGGTGTGTAGACAAGGGGACCTTGTGCACTGTTGGTAGGAATAGAAACGGGTGCAGCCACTGTGACAAACACTATGGAGGGTCTGAAAAAAAAATACAGCTACAGCATGACACAGTTAGCCACTCTACTGAGTATTTCTTTGGAGAACACAAAAACACTCCCTCCAAAAGAGAGAGGCACTACCATATTCACAGCAGATTATTCACAATAACCAGACATGGAAACATTGACCTTGGGAGCCTTATGCTAAGTAACCCTGACATGGAAAAACAAGCACCAGAGCCTGTCATGGACATTCCACATGAAAAAATATACTGAACGCATAGATAATGAGAACAGATTGGTGGTTGGCAGCTTCAGGGTTGGTGGGGGGGAAATGGGTGAAGGTAGTTAAAGGTGTCATGTTTGAGTGATAAAATCTGAAAGTCATGGAATGTTCTGTGCAGAATGGAGACTAATACTTGAAAGTACAGTGTTCCTAGGAAACCTTTCACAGAAGAAATGGTGTAAATGGAAAAAAGAATGACCATTCATTTCTACAGAAAAATGAGTGAGTATGCCCAGACACCAAAAGTTCCTTCTCTTTGGCTCTTCTTAGACCTCAGGGCACAGCATCCTAATGGATGCCCAAAATAAATGGAGAGAAAGCACAGCAGATACTCACAGACAAAATTCAAAGTGCCAGTGGCTGGATGCAGAGAGCAGTGCCCAGAAGGAGCTGGTTGGGGTTCACGCCCCCTCTGTAGTGGTTCCCCACAAAACAGAAGCTGAACACAATGACACTTCTTGACTTTTTTCATAAGAGGGAAATTCTCTTCAGTTTTCTTCCTGCTACTGGAGCTGGGTAATAACTTAGATCTTTTAAAAAAGCCAAGTGTCTTACCATGAACTTTGAGAAAATTGGGGGAGACTTGTACTTGAAAGTTGCTGAGGGGGTAGATGTTCAGAGTTCTTCTGGACACAAACGTGAGCAGGTCCACTGTGAAAGGCATCTTCCTCAGCAGGTGGAACACAGACTACCTCCTACCCCCAGAAACCTCCTTCATCTCGCTCAGGACAACCCACAGGAGCTGGGAGTTACCTCAATTCCTCCTTTCTTGGATTCCCAATATCAAACCTATTGGCAAACCCTGTGAACTCCATCCTCAATAGGTACCCAGAATAGCACTAACCCCTCCTTCCAAGGCCACCCGTCTGGTCCACACTGAAGCCCATCTTTTTCCTGAATTTTTGGAAAAGCTTCATCATTGACCTCCCTTGCCCATCCTCAATGCTGTGTCATCTGTTCTCAACACTGTTGCCAGGATGGCCCAGTGAAACAGGGTCTCATAGGGTCTGGCCCTGCAATGGCTTTCTGCCACCCTACTGTCACCTCCATGAGGTCATGTCTTAAGCCATCTCCTGTGGCCACAGGGCCTTGTTGCTGCTCCTGGACATACCTGGTATGTTTCTGCCCCAAGGGCTTTGCATTTGCTTTCCCTTCCTTTTAAAAGGCTTTTGATATGAGATCACACACCTTCTTTTTAACTTGACTCAAACATCACCATCTTAGCGAAGTTCCACCTGGACCCTATATGAATAGCAAGCACCACTGTCACCTCCCTTCAGCACCCCAGCACTGCCTCCTGCTTTATATTTCCAGAGCAGTTATCACAGTCACCAGCCCATCTCAGCAAGGGGGAAATGGAGGCCTACTCAGATTGTTTCACCATAGACTCCCTCCGATTTCCTAGTCCAGAGCCCTGGTGGAAAAGTTGACCAGAGCACTTGCACAGCCAGGATGCCCAGGACAACGGGTCCCCTTACAGCACCCTGAAGACCATGATGAAAATGAGCCATAAGAGAAATCCATTTGTACATGAAACCTGAAACCAGACACCTTCCTCGATTCCAGATGAGCACACACACTTCCTCTCCTTTCCTGATGTACTCATCTCAGAAAGCTGAGCAGAGAGAATCCCAGGGTCCAAATCTCCTTCTGACCAAGGTCCTGGGAAACAGACATCTCTCCTCCCTGCACCAGCCACCTGTGATTGACATCTGGCATCCTTCTGTGTTGGGGCAGAATGGTGCACCTGTCCCTCTTTCCTGGGATGTCATCACAAACCAGGCATTGCTCCACTGTTTTCAGGAAGGAACATGAAGCAGCAGCAGCAGCAGCAGCAGCAGCAGCAGCAGCAGCAGCAACAATAGGCCTCCTTGGTGGGGGGAGGAGTCAAGATGGCGGAGAAGTAGCAGCTGAGACTACTTCAGGTTGCAGGAGATCAGCTAGATAGCTTATCTAAAGATTGCAAACACCTACAAATCCAACGGGAGATCAAAGAGAAGAAGAACAGCAATTCTAGAAACAGAAAATCAACCACTTTCTGAAAGGTAGGACTGGAGGAGAAGTGAATCCAAAGGGACGGGAAGATAGACCCTGGGGGGAGGGGCCGGCTCCCGGCAAGCGGCGGAGCAACGGACACAAAATCAGGACTTTTAAAAGTCTGTTCCGCTGAGGGACATCACTCCAGAGGCTTAACTGGGGTGAAGCCCACGCGGGGCCAGTGTGGCCTCAGGTCCCGCAGGGTCACAGAAGGATCGGGGTGTCTGAGTGTCACAGAGCTTGCAGGTATTAGAACAGGGAAGCTGGCTACAGAGACGGAGCTGAGGAGTGAGCTCACAGCTCGGGCTTACCTTGAACCGTTCGCAGGCTCGGTGAGCTCGGAGCGCGGCTGGAGGCCAGGCAGACGGGAGCAATTGGACGCTGTTCTCTGAGGGCGCACTGAGGAGTGGGGCCCCAAGCTCTCGGCTCCTCCGGGCTGGAGACTGGGAGGCCGCCATCTTCATTCCCGTCCTCCGGAACTCTATGGAAAGCGCTCAGGGAACAAAAGCTCCCGAAAGCAAACCCGAGCGGATTACTCAGCCCGGCCCCTGGTAAGGGCGGTGCAACTCCGCCTGGGGCAAAGACACTTGAGAATCACTACAACAGGCCCCTCCCCCAGAAGATCAACAAGAAACCCAGCCAGGACCAAGTTCACTTACAAGGAGTGCAGTTTCAATACCAAGGAGAGCAGCGGAATTCCAGAGGAGGAGAAAGCAAGGCACGGAACTCATGGCTTTCTCCCCATGATTCTTTAGCCTTGCAGTTAATTTAATTTTTTTTCTTTTTCAATTATTTTTCTCTTCTCTGCTAAATTTTTTTAACTTTTACCCTTTTCTTTTTTTAACTAGTTTATCTAATATATATATATATATATATATATATATATATAGTCCTTTTTATATTTTTTTCATTATTGGTTTTCTTTTTTTATTTGTTTCTTTTTTCTTTTTTCTTTTTTTTTTCTTTCTGAACCTCTTTTTATCCCCTTAACCCCCCCCTCACGATTTGGGATCTCTTCTGATTTGGCTAAAGCATATTTTCCTGGGGTTGTTGTCACCCTTTTAGTATTTTACTTACTCCTTCATATACTCTTATCTGGACAAAATGACAAGGCGGAAAAATTCACCACAAAAAAAAGAACAAGAGGCAGTACCAAAGGCTAGGGACCTAATCAATACAGACATTGGTAATATGTCAGATCTAGATTTCAGAATGACGATTCTCAAGGTTCTAGCTGGGCTCGAAAAAGGCATGGAAGATATTAGAGAAACCCTCTCGGGAGATATAAAAGCCCTTTCTGGAGAAATAAAAGAACTAAAATCTAATCAAGTTGAAATCAAAAAAAGCTATTAATGAGGTGCAATCAAAAATGGAGGCTCTCACTGCTAGGATAAATGAGGCAGAAGAGAGAATTAGCGATATAGAAGACCAAATGACAGAGAATAAAGAAGCTGAGCAAAAGAGGGACAAACAACTACTGGACCACGAGGGCAGAATTCGAGAGATAAGTGACACCATAAGACGAAACAACATTAGAATAATTGGGATTCCAGAAGAAGAAGAAAGAGAGAGGGGAGCAGAAGGTATATTGGAGAGAATTATTGGAGAGAATTTCCCCAATATGGCAAAGGGAACAAGCATCAAAATCCAGGAGGTTCAGAGAACCCCACTCAAAATCAATAAGAATAGGTCCACACCCCGTCACCTAATAGTAAAATTTACAAGTCTTAGTGACAAAGAGAAAATCCTGAAAGCAGCCTGGGAGAAGAAGTCTGTAACATACAATGGTAAAAATATTAGATTGGCAGCAGACTTATCCACAGAGACCTGGCAGGCCAGAAAGAGCTGGCATGCTATATTCAGAGTACTAAACGAGAAAAACAGGCATCCAAGAATACTATATCCAGCTAGGCTATCATTGAAAATAGAAGGAGAGATTAAAAGCTTCCAGGACAAACAAAAACTGAAAGAATTTGCAAACACCAAGCCAGCTCTACAGGAAATATTGAAAGGGGTCCTCTAAGCAAAGAGAGAGCCTAAAAGTAGTAGATCAGAAAGGAACAGAGACAATATACAGTAACAGTCACCTTACAGGCAATACAATGGCGCTAAATTCATATCTCTCAATAGTTACCCTGAATGTTAATGGGCTAAATGTCCCAATCAAAAGACACAGGGTATCAGAATGGATAAAAAAACAAAACCCATCTATATGTTGCCTACAAGAAACTCATTTTAAACCTGAAGACACCTTCAGATTTAAAGTGAGGGGGTGGAAAAGAATTTATCATGCTAATGGACATCAGAAGAAAGCAGGAGTGGCAATCCTTCTATCAGATCAATTAGATTTTAAGCCAAAGACTATAATAAGAGATGAGGAAGGACACTATATCATACTCAAAGGATCTGTCCAACAAGAAGATCTAACAATTGTAAATATCTATGCCCCTAACGTGGGAGCAGCCAACTACATTAACCAATTAATAACAAAATCAAAGAAACACATCGACAATAATACAATAATCGTAGGGGACTTTAACACTCCCCTCACTGAAATGGACAGATCATCCAAGCAAAAGATCAACAAGGAAATAAAGGCCTTAAATGAAACACTGGACCAGATGGACATCACAGATATATTCAGAACATTTCATCCCAAAGCAACAGAATACACATTCTTCTCTAGTGCACATGTAACATTCTCCAGAATAGATCACATCCTTGGTTCTAAATCAGGTCTCAACTGGTATCAAAAGATTGGGATCATTCCCTGCATATATTCAGACCACAATGCTCTGAAGCTAGAACTCAATCGCAAGAGGAAATTTGGAAAGAACCCAAATACATGGCGACTAAACAGCATCCTTCTAAAGAATGAATGGGTCAAACAGGAAATTAAAGAAGAATTGAAAAAATTCATGGAAACAAATGATAATGAAAATACAACAGTTCAAAATCTGTGGGACACAACAAAGGCAGTCCTGAGAGGAAAATATATAGCGGTACAAGCCTTTCTCAAGAAACAAGAAAGGTCTCAGGTACACAACCTAACCCTACACCTAAAGGAGCTGGAGAAAGAACAAGAAAGAAACCCTAAACCCAGCAGGAGAAGAGAAATCCAAAGATCAGAGCAGAAATCAATGAAATAGAAACCAAAAAAAACAATAGAACAAATCAACGAAACTAGGAGCTGGTTCTTTGAAAGAATTAATAAGATTGATAAACCCCTGGCCAGACTTATCAAAAAGAAAAGAGAAAGGACCCAAATAAATAAAATCATGAATGAAAGAGGAGAGATCACAACTAACACCAAAGAAATACAGACAATTATAAGAACATATTATGAGCAACTCTATGCCAACAAATTTGACAATCTGGAAGAAATGGATGCATTCCTAGAGACATATAAACTACCACCACTGAACCAGGAAGAAATAGAAAGCCTGAACAGACCCATAACCAGTAAGGAGATTGAAACAGTCATCAAAAATCTCCAAACAAACAAAAGCCCAGGGCCAGACAGTTTCCCAGGGGAATTCTACCAAACATTTAAAGAAGAACTAATTCCTATTCTCCTCAAACTGTTCAAAAAAATAGAAATGGAAGGAAAACTTCCAAACTCATTTTATGAGGCCAGCATCACCTTGATCCCCAAACCAGACAAGGATCCCATCAAAAAAGAGAACTACAGACCAATATCCTTGATGAACACAGATGCAAAAATTCTCACCAAAATACTAGCCAATAGGATTCAACAGTACATTAAAAGGATTATTCACCACGACCAAGTGGGATTTATTCCAGGGCTGCAAGGTTGGTTCAACATCCGCAAATCAATCAATGTGATACAACACATTAATAAAAGAAAGAACAGGAACCATATGATACTCTCCATAGATGCTGAAAAAGCATTTGACAAAGTACAGCATCCCTTCCTGATCAAAACTCTTCAAAGTGTAGGGAGAGAGGGCACATCCCTCAATCTCATCAAAGCCATCTATGAAAAACCCATCGCAAATATCATTCTCAATGGAGAAAAACTGAAAGCTTTTCTGCTAAGGTCAGGAACACGGCAGGGATGTCCGTTATCACCACTGCTATTCAACATAGTACTAGAAGTCCTAGCCTCAGCAATCAGACAACAAAAAGAAATTAAAGGCATCCAAATTGGCAAAGAAGAAGTCAAACTATCACTCTTCACAGATGATATGATACTCTATGTGGAAAACCCAAAAGACTCCACTCCAAAACTGCTAGAACTTGTACAGGAATTCAGTAAAGTGTCAGGATATAAAATCAATGCACAGAAATCAGTCGCATTTCTCTACACCAACAACAAGACAGAAGAAAGAGAAATTAAGGAATCCATCCCATTTACAGTTGCACCCAAAACTATAAGATACCTAGGAATAAACCTAACCAAAGAGACTAAGAATCTATACACAGAAAACTATAAAGTACTCATGAAAGAAATTGAGGAAGACACAAAGAAATGGAAAAATGTTCCATGCTCCTGGATTGGAAGAATAAATATTGTGAAAATGTCTATGCTACCTAAAGCAATCTACACATTTAATGCAATTCCTATCAAAGTACCATCCATTTTTTTCAAAGAAATGGAACAAATAATCCTAAAATTTATATGGAACCAGAAAAGACCGCGAATAGCCAAAAGAATATTGAAAAAGAAAGCCAAAGTTGGTGGCATCACGATTCCGGACTTCAAGCTCTATTACAAAGCTGTCATCATCAAGACAGCATGGTACTGGCACAAAAACAGACACATAGATCAATGGAACAGAATAGAGAGCCCAGAAATAGACCCTCAACTCTATGGTCAACTAATCTTTGACAAAGCAGGAAGGAATGTCCAATGGAAAAAAGACAGCCTCTTCAATAAACGGTGTTGGGAAAATTGGACAGCCACATGCAGAAAAATGAAATTGGATCATTTCCTTACACCACACATGAAATAGACTCAAAATGGATAAAGGACCTCAATGTGAGAAAGGAATCCATCTACATCCTTGAGGAGAACACAGGCAGCAACCTTTTTGACCTCAGCCGCAGCAACATCTTCCTAGGAACATCGCCAAAGGCAAGGGAAGCAAGGGCAAAAATGAACTATTGGGATTTTATCAAGATCAAAAGCTTTTGCACAGCAAAGGAAACAGTTAACAAAACCAAAAGACAACTGACAGAACGGGAGAAGATATTTGCAAACGACATATCAGATAAAGGGCTAGTGTCCAGAATCTATAAAGAACTTAGCAAACTCAACACCCAAAGAACAAATAATCCCATCAAGAAATGGGCAGAAGACATGAACAGACATTTCTGCAAAGAAGACATCCAGATGGCCAACAGACATATGAAAAAGTGCTCCATATCACTCGGCATCAGGGAAATACAAATCAAAACCACAATGAGATACCACCTCACACCAGTCAGAATGGCTAAAATTAACAAGTCAGGAAATGACAGATGCTGGCGAGGATGTGGAGAAAGGGGAACCCTCCTACACTGTTGGTGGGAATGCAGGCTGGTGCAACCACTCTGGAAAACAGCATGGAGGTTCCTCAAAATGTTTAAAATAGAGCTACCCTATGACCCAGCAATTGCACTGCTGGGTATTTACCCTAAAGATACAAACGTAGTGATCCGAAGGGGCACGTGCACCCGAATGTTTATAGCAGCAATGTCTACAATTGCCAAACTATGGAAAGAACCTAGATGTCCATCAACAGACGAATGGATAAAGAAGAGGTGGTATATATATACAGTGGAATACTATGCAGCCATCAAAAGAAATGAAATCTTGCCATTTGCGACAACGTGGATGGAACTAGAGGGTATCATGCTTAGTGAAATAAGTCAATCAGAGAAAGACAACTATCATATGATCTCCCTGGTATGAGGGAGAGGAGATGCAACATGGGGTGTTATTGGGTAGGAGAAGAGTAAATGAAACAAGTTGGGATTGGGTGGGAGACAAACCATAAGTGACTCTTAATCTCACAAAACAAACTGAGGGTTGCTGGGGGGAGGGGGGTTGGGAGAGGGAGGGTGGGGTTATGGACATTGGGTAGGGTATGTGCTATGGTGAGTACTGTGAAATGTGTAAACCTGGGGATTCACAGACCTGTACTCCTGGGGGAAAAAAATATATATATGTTTATAAAAAAATAAAATTAAAAAAAAACTTCAAATAAAAAATAAATAGGCCTCCTTGGTTCAGTCTCAGTCTGGCACATGAGGTCCCATGTGGAATGAGAGCTTCAGTGAGACTGGTGTCATGTGGCCTTGAAACCTAATATCAGGAGCTGAGATTTCAGTTCCAAATGAAAAGTGGTCTCTTCCACACAACACAGGAAAGTGGAGGATTTCTCAGGGATGTGGCTCTGGAAGAAGTGCTTCTGCTGGCTGAATTCACAGACACCAGGCAGAGGACACTTTTGGTGCCTTATCTGAGGAAGCAACGGGTACACTGGACAAGAATCCAGAAGGCTGCCTGTGGGCTGCTTCCCACCAAGCCCCCTGCTGAGACGAGGGTTTGAGAATCCAATAGGAAACAAATTTCCTATCACATCTGCAGCAGGAGGGCTGGCTGGGGAGCAAAGCCCTGTCCCTGGAGCAAGCTGGCTTGTGCATCAAGAATGATGGCCCACTTCCACAGCCTCACAGTCTCCCAGCTATGATCTGACTCCACTGTCAGGCTCATACCTGCTGACACGGTGACTCCTAAGACCCAGAGACTGCTTTCCACCACAGCTCGATGCTACTCACAGAGAAGCTAACTCCAGTCTCAGAAACATGTTCATCATTAGCTCTGAAATTCCCTCGGTTTGTCTACACTGGCCCACACAGGTGTCCCTTCCAGATCATTCCTCTCATCCCCTAGGGTTTCAAGCCACCTTAAAGCTGCCCTTCAAAAGGCAGAAACTGGTCCAATGAGGCAAACCAGCCGGGTGACTCTGTGTGTGGGAAACTCAGACCACATCCTCCCTGAACACCAATGCTTCCAAGTCCAGGCTTCAAACCCTCACTCACTGGGCATGGAAAACCATGTCAGCATGAACACTGCTCTTTCAAATCTCTTGTCTTCCATTCCTTCAAATCAGCTCCAGTCACCACTCTATTTTCCCTTCAGAGAAGTAAAGAAAAGGATAGAATAAAGCACTCCATGTGCACAGCACACTTCTATCCAAATAGAATTCCTTATTCTTTCTCATACAGGCAGTCCTACATTGCCCATACTAATGAGAGGCACCACAAGTTCAGTCCTCATATATATATATTATCTTGTGTTTTTCCTTTTGATATTTGGATTTCAAAGTCAATGCCTATATTACTTTCTTAAAATAACAAGAATAATAATGACATGGTCACATAAAGGTCTGGATCTCCTTAACCAGACAATATGGCTCTGATTCAGATAAGGATGAAGATGCAACCTCTTGCCAGGAAGCAAGGCCCACATGCCTCATCCTGACGTGCCTCATCAGTGATGGATTCCTTTGCTCCATGGAGTTGTCTGAGTGCAAAGGATGCAGGTGCCCTCTAGGATTCATTCTGTTTCTTCATAAATTCCCCAGTAAAAGTCAAAAGGGACTCACAGGGTCAGGTTTCAGAGCCCAGGATGTGCCACCAAGTAAGCAGCCACACACACACACACACACACACAACCTCCCAGCCCCCTCCCAGGGAAGGCTAACAGGGGCTTTTGTTCCATTGGGAGCACAATGAGCCACTCCCCAGCCTCCTAACAAATTACATTCCTCCTCCATTTCGCCCCCGCATAAAGGGCACTGCACCCCATTACAGCTCTGAGGCTGTGCTTTACTTTAAAAAACAATTCTTTTAAAAAAAGATTTTATTTATTTATTTGACAGAGAAAGACACATCAAGGGAGGGAACACAAGCAGGGGAAGTGAGAGAGGGAGAAGTAGGCTTCCTGCCGAGCAGGGAGCCCAATGCATGGCTTGATCCTAGGACCCTGGGACCATGACCTGAGGTGAAGGCAGATGCTGAATGACTGAGCCACCCAGGTGCCCCTCAAACATAATTTCTAGTATCAGAATGTGATTCACAGGAGAGAAAAACATAAATGCTCACAAAGGATTCTTTGACTATTTCAGAAGGCTGTTTTACCATTGTTTAATGAAATCAGGAAAGAAAAACACACAGACTGTCCTTCCACTAACAGGTCTGATTCACTTCAGTGATTGAAAGAAGAACAAGAAATAAAAAGGAACATATGTTCTGAAGGCCCATCATTCCAACCATCGAACTTTTGAAACATCACACTCACTCAAAGAACGAAGCCCAAACCAATGTCTCAGCCTGGCAACCTGGAGAAGTCTGAACTGGAATGACAGGGACAGACTAGGAGATTGTGTGTGTTGGCTGAGGCTGGTGGCACAGAAGGCGCTCTGCCTACTCTCCACCTGGGCCTCACCTGTCCTCAGCCAGGAACCTCCTCACAGCCCTGACCTGTCACAACTGTCACATGTGAGACACACAGCCACCACTGGAGCCAACCTGGCCACACCCTCATGCAGAATGCACTCCAGTCTCCTCCAGGACCCCTGAATTCTACCCAGACCTGGAACTCCCCTGTCTGCCACAAAGCTATGGGGTACCCCCTCCTTCTTCCAAAATTACACTGGCCCAAGTCTTTCATAAGAAAGGGAAAATACTCCTTCCTGAATGCTTAACACCTCTTTTCCTCTTCTGCCATATTTATCTCCACTTACCTTTGTACCTGGGCAAACTAGAAGGAACATATCAATGGAACATGGACATGCTCTGGGATCTGAATCTTTCATTGAAGCTTTCTGAGGACTCCTTATGCCACCAGAAACTAGTGTATCCTACCACAGTGTGTTTGAAAATAATCATCTACAGAATAGGACAGTGAAAACCACTCCATTTTTACCTCACTCTTCATGAAGCAGAACATGGTCTTCTTTTCTTCATTGAATTCAATTCCAATTTGTTTCCATGCAGTGTTAATTCCTTGCTTCAAGGGTAGGATTTTGTGATTCCCCACCTGCATAGAACACCCAGAGCTCATCACAGCATGTGTTCTCCCTAATAGCCATCACCCATTTAACCCTTTCCTCCACAACCCTGCCCTCAACAACCCTTGGTTTGTGCTCTAAGGTTGAGTCTGTTTCCTCATTTGCCTATCTTTCTCCCCTCACTATGTTCATCTGTTTTCTTTCTGAAATTCCACAGGAGTCAAGTCAAGGGCATTTGTCTTTTCTTACTGATTTTGCTTAGCTAAATCCACTCTAGATCCAACCATTTCCTTGCAGATGGTAAGATTTCATTCGTTTTGAAGCTGGGTTCTATTCCATTGTGTGGATAGATCAATAGATAGATAGATTTATATCTAACTATATCTCTATCTACCTATCTATCTATATATCTCTATCTATCCCTCTATATCTATCTATCTATATGTATTGTAAGGACCTATTTAGCCAGATCGACTCCATCTTGGCTAAAAGCCATTTTGTTGTTTGAGCAGTAAAAATTAACTGACCCTGCCGCCCCCACCCCCGGAGAAACTTACTTAAAAACAAGTATGGGAAACCAGCAGAATATGGTCAGCTAGTTCCTAATAACAGAGCCCAGAATACAAGGCCAGGTCGGCCAGTTCCTGATAACAGAGCCCAGAATACAAGGACGAGTCAGGCCAGGTGGAGACATCCAATCAGTAAAACACACATACTTTTTCCCTAACCACCAAAGAATGTAAACCCCGCCATTTGGGCACCAACCTTGAGCACCAATTCTGACCAGAGTAATAGGTTAGTTCAAACAGCTACTATAGGGTAAATTGTAATTCAATTGGCCACCTGCATGTGACCTGACATGACTACAATCTCATTGGCCACCTATGTGTAGCCAGACTTTTGTTCTATAAAAGGTAGTCTGTAAGACGGGGAAGGGTCGCCCTCTTCGGAGGCGGCCCTGACCGGTCAGTCAGTCAATTCTTGAGCCTGTAAGCTGGGGGTGGTTGCTCTCTTCGGAGACGGCCCTGGCTGGTCAGTCTGACTTCTAACGCTTAACATAAAATAGAACTTTACATAACTTTCACCTTGTCTCAGTCTCGTTCCCCTGGCTGATCAGTCTAACTTCTAATACTTATCATAAAATAAAGCTTTAAATAACTTTCACTTTGTCTCAGTCTCGTTTCATTTAATAATGGACCTAACATGTATGTGTGTGTGTGTGTGTGTGTGTGTGTGTGTGTGTATGCCACATCTTCTTTCTCCATTCATCAGTGAATGGACATTGGGACTACCTCTATAGTTTCACTATTCTTGATAATGTTTCTATAAACATCATGGTGCTTGTACCCCATTGAATGTGCATTTTTGCACATTTTGGGGAAATACATAGGAGTGCAATGGCTGGATGCTAGGGTTATTCAGTTTTTAGCTTTTGGAGGAATCATCATACTCTTTTTCAGAGTGGCTTCAACAGCCCCATGCCCACTGACAGTACAGGAGGGTTCCACTTTAAGCAGAACATTCCCTGCTACCCATTTCCTAAAGAGGAAATGGAAAACCTGTGGGATAACATGACTCACCCAGAATCAGGCAAGCAGCTATAGAATTTCACCCCAGGGCTCCTGATGCCAAGCCCCGTGAAGCCACCAGAATGCCTCTATCCAGGAGAATTCCCAAAGACTCTCCTTCTGACTTCACCACCAATGAGACTGCAGAGAAAATATGGCATGTCCAACTATCTAGATGGTCCACTGAGTGAAACCAGAAAGTCAAGCTTCCCTTTCCAATCATCCAAGGTTCCTTGGAATCATTTTGAAATTTCCCTCTGCCCTCACTGAAACTCTGGATGAAAAGACAAATCCATTCGGATACATCATCTTGGACAAAGGAGAAGCCATCATCCATGTCTCTATCTGACCACAAACAGCCACCTAACTCTAGATGCTGGCCATTCCACCACAGCCTAGGCCCAACAGAATAAACACTATTAGATGAAGGAACACATTCTATGTTCAAAACACACATTGAGTCCATCTCATTTTCCCTTTTTAATCCAAGGATTGCCCAGGAAAGAGCTGTTCCAAATACCTTCATAAGCCAGAAATGAACAGAGTAAATGGGATCCCCTGCCATGAGCTCCCTGCAGGGAAACTCAGGAACTCTGGCACCCACTCTATATTGTTGACAGCTGCTTCAGTGTGACTTTGTGGCTCCACTGGAAAGAAGAGAAAAGCCCAGGATGTTTGGGGTGAAAGAGAAGTTTTACCTCTTGTCCTGGCATGGATGTGACCTTGCACCCAATGGGCCTGCTATAGTCTTTGAACACTGATGTCCTGGGACAAGCTGCATGATGGACTCAGATGCTGATTTCCAAACTTCAGGTCTCGTGGAGCCAGAGTGAAGAAGGGTTGTCAGGTGGGGATAAGCAGGCACCTCCCACCTAAAGCCTGCACACCTCCTCCAATTCCTGGGAGAAGGAGAGACACATGCTTGTTTCTTCAGTGGTCATTCACTTCCTTTGAAAGCCGGCCAATGCCCTTGTCCTTTTTGGAGAAGCAAATAGACTCTTCCAAACAAACACTCAACTCCTCGGTTCAAAAGACACCATGTGTCAAGTTTGATTCCCCCTGGCTCCAGAGCCCCCACTGGGAGACACCTCCTGTATCATCCTGACAGCCCATTACCACCAAACTTGGGGACACAGGGCACAATGCTGAGTGGGGGCCCGGCTCCAGGGGTTGTTACCTCCACTCTTGAGCCTGGGGAAACAGAGACTATACAACTTACCATTCCATCCTGTAGACAGAAGCTGCAGTGCCTCACCTTTTGGGGTGTCACCCAGCACTTCACCACTGCCCTCAGTGCTGACAGGCTTCGCTGACTCCTCTTCCAGCACTTTTCCCATGGCAGCTTGCCACTGCCTCCAGTGGTGGCAAGCATCATTGCTATGTCTTCCAGTGACTCTAGCACCACAGCTCACCATTCCTTCCAGTGGTGTGAACTGGCACTGCTAGGCCTTCCAGCGTCTGACAATGCAGCTCACAACGCCTCCACTGGTCTCAAGCCACACTGGCACATCTTCCACCATCCCTCAGACTGCAACTCAGCACTGCCTCCAGTGGAGGGAATCCACACTGCCTTGACTTCCCATGCCTTGTACGGTGCCTGTCCACTGCATCCATTGTCAGGAAGTTCCAGCAGCACATCTTCCAGTGTCTCGCCCACTGCAGCTTATCACTCCCTCCCTTGGTGGCAAGCTGAAGTGCCCTGTCTTTCAGCATCTGTTGCACTGGAGCTCAGCACTGCCTCCAGTGGTGGAAAGCTGAATAATGATAGTTGTTTGATGGCATGGCAGTGAAGAATTATGTCACTGGAAGCAGTGTTTAGCTGTATTGTGAGAGCAGCTGGGAGACGTGCCAGTCAGCTTGCAACCACTGCAGGCAGTGGTGAGCTGCATTGTGAGACCCTGGAAGAAATGAGAAAGTCATGTCCCACCACTGGAGGCAGTGGTCAGCTAGAGTGTGAGTGATGCCAGAATGTTTTGCAGTGCTCATTAATGCCATTAGAGGTGGTGATGATCTGCAGTGTGAGACAATTAATGTCGTGGCTTTGCAGAATGTGGCCACTAGAGGCAGTGTGGAGTTGCAGCATGAGACCTTGGTAGAAGTGCAATGATGGTACCATCACTGGAGGGGGTGGTCAGTTGCAGTGCAAGGGATGCCTGATGGCTTTGCAGTGCTGCTTACAGCCACTAGTGGCAGTGCAAGGCCATGGATGACATGGCTATGCACCTTGTCTCCACTGGAGGCAATTCTGAGCTGTAGTTCGAGGCACTAAGAGGAGTGCCAGTGAAGTATCCCACCACTGGAGGCAGTGGTCAGCTGCCGTTTGGAGCATACCAGAAGGCTTTGCAGTGCTCCTTACTGCCATTAGAGGCAGTGGTGAGAAAGAGTGCGAGACCATAGGTAGCATGGCTGTGCAGCTTGTTGCTACTGGAGGCAAGACGCTGCAAGAGTGGCCACTCAGTTTCCTACCACTCGAGGCAGAGGTGAACGGCAGTGCGAGTTCCTGGAAGAAGTCGCCATGTCAGTTCCTGCCACTGGAGACAACAGTGAACTGCAATTCGAGATGCTGCAAGGAGTGGCAATCTAGTTACCTAGCACTGGAAGCAGTGGTGAGCTGCATAGTGAGATGCTGGAAAAGGAAGTTGTGCCGATTCTTGCTACTGGAGGCAGAGGTCAGCTGCCTGTTGCTTTGCAGTGTCACTTATGGCCAAAGATGCAGTGTTGAGATGCAGTGCGAGTCTGTGGCTGGCATTGCTGTACACATTGTCTCCACTGGAGGCAGTGGCTAAGCTGCAGGGTGGGATGCTGCAAGGAATGGCAGTGCAGTTTCCTGCAATTAGAGGCAGTGGTGAGCTCCAGTGGGAGACACTGGAAGTAGTGGTAGTGTCACTTCCTGCCACTGGAGGCAGAGGTCAGCTGTAGTGGGAGGGACACCTGAAGATTTTGCAGTGCTCCTTATGGCCAGTAGAGGCAATGTTGACATGCAGTGTGGGACCCTGGATGGGTGGCCATGCAGTGTGTCGCCCTGAGGCATTGTTGAGCTACAGTGTGAGACCCTAAAAGAGTGGCAATGCAGTTTCCTATCACTGGAAGCAGTAGTGAGCTGCAGTTTAAAGTGCTGCAAGGCCTGGCAGTTTTTTTTTTTTTTTTTTTTTTTAACCACTGGTGGCAGTGGTGAACTGCAGGGCAAGACGCTAGGAGAGGCAGTATCCATTCCCACCACTGGAGGCAGTGGTCAGCAGCAGTGTGAGGATGTCTGAAGGCTTTGCAGTGCTGCTTACAGTCACTAGAGGCAGTGTTGCGATGCAGTGTGAGACCATGAAGGGCACGGCTGTGCAGCTTGTTGCTCCTGGAGACAAGGCTGAGCTGCACTTCGAGGCATTGGAAGGAGTGGCGGTCTAGTTACCTAGCACTGGAAGCAGTGGTGAGCTGCAGGAAGAAGAAGAAGAAACTATGTCTTTCTTTGCTGGAAGAAGAAACTATGTCTTTCTTTCCACTGGAGGCAGTGGTCAGCTGCGGTGCGAGGGGTGCCAGAATGCTTTGCGATGCTGATTACCGCCACTGGAGGCAGTAGACAGTTGCAGTACCAGCCACTGGAAGGAGTGGCAGTGTTGGTTCCCGCCACTGGAAGTATGAGATCTCAGTCCAACTCTCATGAGAACTCAGGCAGTTCTCATGAGATTTTTACCCAAATATCATGAGAACTCCTTCCAACTCAGTCCAAATCCTGAGAGATTTCAGTACAAATCTCATGCAATCTCCATCTAAATCAGGAGTCAAATGTATACGTAAGGTCTTATATTTAAGAACAAAATGTGTTAAATAAGATAAACACTTGAAGATAAGGAGTTAAAAAGAACAGAGCTAACCAAAGCATATAAATGGTAGGCCCCGATATAATTTGAATAAACAATTTTAAAGGATAAAACAAAACAAAAAAATCAAAGAGTGTTTGCCAATAAAATTGAGTAAGAGTGTGTTTTATAAGACTAGGAAAAATAGAAAAAGAACAAACAATATTAATAACACACAGAGATAAGATTTTATGATCACTACAGATTCAAAACTAGTAACAGGATAATGTAGAAAATTATATGCCAAGAAATTGAAAAGTATATACAAATGGAAATTTTTTTGATGAACATGTTTTAAAATATAAAATATGATTTTGGATTCTATTCCCCACATTATGACAGAATTTATGTGTTCAGAAACATTCTCCAAATGGAGAACACATTAAAAATTTAGATAAAATAAAATTAACTCCTAAATTTATGTGTAAGCTAGCAGTAAATTAATTGAAATTCTGACATTATAAAGAATGAGTATAGGCATATTAATAAGCTTTGAAGTCACTTTCACCACTTAGAGAATTTGCACATGTCTGGTGTACTAGAGTTTGAAGTTTATGGGGTGAATATTTGAGGAAGACAGAGACAAAGCCTGGTGGTTATCCAAAACGGTGAGCCATTCAATGTGAGATTCTTCATAAATTCAATACCTCTCTTAGAGAAAATAGCTTTAGAAGTTAAGAAATTGAAAACTATTTTATCCTACATAGTACAAACATAGATATTCCAGCCTAATTTTTCTCAACAGCATTCCAAACCACAAACCTACAATTACATGTATATATCAGTATAATTCACACAACATACATGGTGCCAAACAACAAACCCCAAATCTGCTCACCAGATTGGCAAAAATGAATGAAGTTCCTTTGCACAATAATTTAATTTAAAAGCAAAACTGAAAGAATTTTCATAGATAAAATAATAAGGAATCTGTTTTAACAGTCAATTTCTACAAAACATACCATGAAACAAACCTTTGTGATGAAAATTACAATATGAAAATAAGAACAGAATCAGAACAGATATTACACTATTGAAACTGTAGATAATAGGAATATCATATAGAAAAAAATCTTTAATATGTCTAAACAAATATGTTAAAGCCAGACTCACAGTCTGAATAATCTTATTAACATAAAAATAACTCTATTACTGAAAAAATTGTAACATATTAGGGCTGCCTGCATGGCTCAGTTGGTTGAGTGACTTTGGGTTTTGGCTTGGGTCATGATTTCAGTCATGGGATTGAGCCCCAAGTCAGGCTCCTAGCACAGTGGGGAGTCTGTTGGAGAGTCTCTCTCCATCTCCCTCTGCCCTCTGCCCCTCTCCCTGCTCATGCTCTCTCTCTCTCTTAAATAAATAAATAAATAAATAAACAAATCTTTATAAAAAATGTGACATTTAAAAGATTATATTCCTCAGGTTGTGGAAGTGCAGAGAGAGACCTAAGATAAGAGAAGGTGAGATCTCTGAGATATATGCAAGTAGTAAACATGGATTTCTTCCCAATGGCTCTGTTGAACCAATGCAAACACAGTAGTTACTGAAGATTCCTTGATACGGGAAATACAAAAATATAAAATCTAGGACACAGTAGATATGGGGAGTCTAAAATGCTACCTCCATATAAAAAAGGAAACAAATGTGAACAATAATTAAATTTACTGCACAGAAGGAGAAAGAATGGAACATGTATATCTTCAAGTTGGTGCTAAATAGGAAGAAAAACCAATTTCCATTAAGAATTCATAACCAGGGGTATCTGAGTGGCTCAGTTGGTTAAGGATCTGACTCTTGGTTTCTGCTTCGGTTGTAATCTGAGGGTCATGAGATTGACCCCCATGTTGGGCTCCATGCTCAGAGTGCAGTCTGCCTAAGGTTCTCTCTCTCTCTGGTCCTCTGCTATCTCCCTCTCCCTCTATCTCTGTCTCAAATAAACAAATAAATAAATAAATCATTAGAAAGAAAAAGAATTCATGCAGAAGAGTGATGTCACCAGGATGGTGACATAGGTAATTTCTGACTTCACTTCCTCTCAAAAGAATGACTAACAACTATTCATGAACGAGATGCCACTGAGAGAATTCTAGAACACAGGAGTGAGGCTGAAGCACCCCCTGAACCTCAGAGAACAAGACAGACTTGTTAGAGGGGTAAGGGAAAGAGATACATACTGATTGTATTGCCCCTCCCCCAGGCTGGCACAGCACCAAGCACAGGGATTTCTTCTCAGCCTACATCTCCAGTGGGAAAAGAGAGCCCAGGGGTGGAATCCAGCCCCTCCAGTGTTGCAGGCACTTGTGAGGGCCTCTTTTCTGGTCTGGTCTCACAGGAATTGCAGGGGAATCTTCAGGTCAAAACTGGGGCTCTGTGACAGAGAAGGGGGAGGGGCTTCCAACAACTTGCACTCAGGTATTGGCAGACTGAGTTCCTGTCTGTGGAGCCTAAATAGTAGTTCCAATCAGTGGCTTTGCTCCCCTGAAGAACCAGTCAGTAGTGCAGTGTGACCAGGGGTGCAGGTCTGCCTGACTCAGGTCCTTGAATGAGCAATTTGCTGGTCTGGAACCTAGTCTGCCCATGCCCAGGTAGGGGACCTGAGTCATTGAGCCATCTGGTTTGGGGCATGGCTCCCAGTCCCTGGTAAATATGAGAGCTGAAAGCTGTTGAAATACCTGAAAGCTGTGTAACTCAGCAAGTCTTGAGCCAAGAGGTGGATGGGCAGAGTTGATCGCCCTCAGAGCAAACTCTATGGCCCTTTTTGACCAGGGAAAGTGGGGCACAGTTCAGCTTGAGTTAAGACCACAAGCGAAGAACCTTAGCAGCCTTGGAGTTGCTTCTCTTGCTGCACTTGTGCAGAAAAACTAATCTGTAGACCAACTCATTGCTGAATATAGCCTTCAGCTTGCCTGCCTAGGGAACCGAACCAGAGTATATATAAGAAGCTGTATAGCCCATCCATCAGCCCTGCTTACAGTGACACTTAACAGATAACAGTGACACTTAACAGTGACACTTACAGTGACACTTAACAGATAAAGCCTGTGGCTTTATCTTTCAGCAGAGCAAGACTCGTGGCCTCATCTGACCAGGGAACTCAGGGCACACTCCTGCCTGATTCAGGTCCCTAAACAACAAGTCATGTAGGTCCTGTTTTATCCTGCTACCCTGCCAGATCCAGGAAGTTAAGTTATGGCCCCACCTATTGCTAAATATAGTATCCAGTCCTGATCTACAAATGCAGACAACTTTGGAGGCCATCCTATAGCCATAGGTGGGCAGGCAAGCCAGCCAGCAGTCTAATCCAGCTATTATAAGCCAATGGCACAATCACACCCAAACTGAGCTTGCCCCAAAATAGACCTTAATAGCAGTCCCCACCTGTTCAAGAATATTACCAGCAGACATGTCCAAACACCCAAACTGAGCTGCAAAGGTAAAAGACTATCTCTGCAGAAGCAAACCTGTAAATTCTGGAAGAGGAGCCCACTTTCTCAAATGCCCAGATGCCAACATAAGGAATCAAGGATCACAAAAAAAAAACACCCCACAAAAAACAGGGAAACAGGACACCACCAGATGGAACTAATAAATCTCTAATAACTGACCCCACAGAAATGGAGATCTATGATCTGTCAGACAAAAAGTTCAGGGTAAGTTTAGTGAACTACAAGAACACAGAGAGACAACTAAATGAAATGAAGGAAATAATACATGAACAAAACAAAAAGTTCAACAAAGAAATAGAAACCATTAAAAAATCACAAAAATTATAGAGCTGAAAAATATAATAACTGAGCTGAAGAATTCAACAGAGAGCTTCAAAAGCAGACTGAAACCATGTCCTGGAAGAGAAGACATTTGAAAGTATCCAGACAGGGAAAAAGAATGAAAAAGAGTGAAGAAAGCCTATGGTATTTATAAGACACAATAACAACAAACAAAACAAAACAAAACAAAACAAAAACCCAACAATATCTGCATTATGGAAACTCCAGAAAGATAAGAGAAGGATAACAGGATAGAAAGTATATTTAAAGCAATTGAACTTCCCAAACCTGGGGAGAGAAACAGACATCAAAATCCATGAGGCCCAAATAGGCTGAACCTGAATATGGCTATCCAGATACACATTAGAACTAGATTTTCAAAAGCCAAATACAAGGAATTTTGAAGGAAAAGGAAAAAGTAGAAAAATTACATTTAAGGAAATCCCCATGAAATGATAGATGAATTTTTCCAACAGAAACTTTTCAAACTAGGAGAGAAAAGGATGACATATTCAAAATGTGGAAACAATAATCCTGTCAGTCAAGAACTCTACACTCAGTGAAGTAGTCCTTCAGAAACGAAAAGGGATAAAAACTTTCTCAAACAATCCAAAGTGAGGGAATTCAACACTGTGAGACCTGTCTTACAAGAGATGTTAAGGGAGTTCTTTGAGTGGAAGAAAATGATGTTAATTAACTTCATAAAAACATCAGGAGATAGTGTAGAACTCCTTGGTAATGGTAAACATGTAGTCAAAGTTAAAATCTACAACATGAAAATGATGTCGTATAATTCACTTATAACTCCAGTTTAAAACTTAGAAAAAAATAGCAAAAAAAGCCATAACAACAATAATCTGTTATTAGCTATACAACATAAGAGATACATAAATTGTAGCATCAATAATCTAAAATGTGAGGGGAAAGAGAAGTAGAAGTGTAAAGCTTAGGGATTTTATTAAAATTTAGTCATTATTAGTTTATTATTTTATTTTATTGAAATTTTATTTAGTTTTTAATGTCAAGCAGCAATTGTCCATTTTATTAATTTTAATATATTTAACAAATGTTTTCAGAGTGTCATAACACACTATTCCAGACACCGTTTGTATCCACTGAATTAGGAGTAGATGACCCATGTTCCAGTGACATTTCAGTCTGATAAATCCTGAATAATAAATCATTTATTAGTATGTGTAAGCTTAAATATCTCTTCTCATAAAAGAATGGCAATATCATCTGGCCAGATGGACCTAATGAACTAATATATGTGAAAGGGTAATGTCTTGCCCTCCTCGAGAGAAGTAAGTTGTAACTGACAGGTTTTTGAAGGAGTACTACTTCTCTGGCTTCCTACTCCAAGAACAAGTATTCTGATGTAATCAATATATCTGAGATTCACTCCTTAACTTGCAACATTTTGAAGAGAACAAAGGATATGAAAATAAATGTGTCCCAGAATGACAAGTTGTTATTAGTTTAAAATAGGGTGCATAATTTCAGGATATTTTATGTAAGACTCACGGTAAGCACAAAAAGAAAAACCTGTAGTAATTACACACACACACACACACACACACACACACACACACACCCATGATAAAGATGTCAAGTACAGTGATACCTAAAGACATCAAAACAAAACAAAACAGAACACAAAAAGATAGTAGGTTAAGAAACAAAGAACAATGGATCTACAAAACAACCAGAAAATAAATTAATAAAATAGCAATAATAAGTCCTTACCTATTAATTATCTTAAATATAAACAAATAATTCTCCATTCAAATACATAGAACAGCTGATGTTTAAAAGAAAGATCTAACAACATGCCGCCTAAAAGAGACTCATTTTAGCTTTAAAAACACACACGGACTGAGAGTGAAGGGATGGAAAAAATGTATTTCTAGCAAATGGAAACAACCAAAAAAGAAAGAAAGAAAGAAAGAAAGAAAGTATAGGTAGCTATACTTATATAAGACAAAATAGACTTTAAAATAAAATAATAAAGAGGTACTGATGGTTACTATATAATGATACAAGGATCAATACATCAAGAAGATGTGACAATTGTAAATATTTATGTACCCCAAATTGGAGCATCTAAATATATAAGGCAAACCATAACAGAACTAAAAAGGAAAAACAAACAGCAATACAATAATAGTTGGGGACTTTAATACCCCACTCAACAATGGATACATCATCCAGACAGAATCAATAAAGAAACAGCAGATTGGAACAACACTGTAGAATAAATGGACCCAACAGACGTACAAAATACTCTGAGAATAGGAGAATACACATTCTTCTCAAGTACGCATGAAACATTTCCTAGGATAGACCTTAGGTTCGGCCATGAAACAAGTTTTAACAAATCCAAGAAAATTAAGATCTAGCAATTAACCTTTGTGACCACAGTGGCATTACACTAGAAGTCCATTACAAGAGGAAAACTGGAAAATTCACAAATGCATGGAAATGGAAAAGTCTTCTGAATGACCAATGAATCAGAGAACCACGAGTTAGTTCTTTGAAAAGATTACCAAAATTGATAAAACTTTATCTAAAATAACCTAGGGAAAAAAAGAGGAATCAAATCAATAAAATTGTAAATGAGAAACTGACATACAATAGATACCACAGAAATACAAAGGGTCTATAAGAGTCTGCTAGGAAGAACTGTACATCAACAAAATGGAAAGTCTAGGAATAGAAAAATTCTTAGAAATGTACAACCTACCAAGATGAATCAGGAAGCAATAGAAAATTTGACTGAACAATTGCTAGTAAGGAGATTGAATCAGTAATCAATAATCTCTCCCAAAAGAAAAACTCAGGACCAAATGGCCTCACTGGTGAATTTAAAAAATATTTAAAGAAGATTTAATATTAATCTTTCTCATATTCTCAAAAAAAATAATTAAGGGTAGGGAAAACTCTCAGACTAATTTTCTGAGACAAGCATTACTTTGATAACAAAGCCAGAAAAGGATATCACCAGAAAACAAACCATAGGTCGACATCCCTCATGAATACAGATAAAGTCCTACCTGAAATCCTAGCAAACCAAACTCAGCAGCACTTGAAAGGATCATTCTCCATGACCAAGTGGGATTTAAACCTGGAATGCAAGGATTATTCAACACACACGAATCAATCAATATCCTATACCACATGAATAGAAAGAAAGGAAAAAAAATCATAAGATATTTCCAACACACAAAAAATGTATTTGACAAAATTCAAAGTCATTCATGATAAAAACTCTCAATAATGTGGGTATAGAGGGCATATACCTTGACATAATGAAGGCCGTATTTGACAAGCCCATAGTTAAGAGTACACCTGACACCAAAATTTTAAGGCTTTTCCTCTAAGATTAGGAACAAGACAAGGGTGCCCATGCACACCACTCCTATTAAAAAATAGTACTAGAAGACACAGCCAGAACAATCAGAAAAGAAAAAGAAATAAAATATAGCCAATTATGGAAAGGTAGAGTAAAATCCTATTTGCAGATGACATGATTTTATGTACAGAAAATCCTGAAGACTCTACCAAAATATTACTAAATCTAATCAACAAATTCAGTAAAGTTGTAGGATACAGAACTAACATAAAAAAATTAGTAGCATTTCTATACACTAACAATAAATTATCTGAAAAAGAAAATTTTAAAAAGATCTCCTTTATAATAGCATCCAAACCAATAAAATACTTAGGAATAAGTTTAGTTAAGGAGGTGAAAGAACTCTACCCTTCAAACTATAAGATGTTGATGAAGAAAAAAAGAGAGAGAGAGAGAGAAGATACAAATAAAGGGAAAGTTATTCTGTGTTCATAGATTGGAAGAATTAATATTGTTAAAATGTCAGTACTACCAAAATCCATCTATGGATTCAACACAATCACTATCAAGACTCCAATAGCATTTCTTACAGAAGTAGAAAAAAAAAACAAATCTTAAAATATATATGGAACCATGAATCGACCCTGAATAAACAATCCTGAGGAAAAAAGAGTGGGAGGCATTGTACTTTCTGATTTCAAGCTATATTATAAAGCTTTATCAATCAAAAGAATATGATATTGGCATCAAAACAGACAACAAAATGAAAAGACAACCTATGGAATGGCAAAAATGTGCATATTATATATCTGATAAGAGATTAATATCCAAAATATATAAAGAACTCATACAATGCACAGTAAAAAATACCAAATAATCAAACTAAAAAATTGGCAAAGGACCTGAAAAGACATTTTTCCCAAAAAGTATCAATGAATCACCAACACGTATGTGAAAAGTTGAAAAGTTGCTGGGTATCACTAGTTATTAGGGAAATGCAAGTCAGAACTGTAATGAGATTCACGTGACACCCATGGAGTGCCATCACTCATTGACAAGAACAATGAGACTGCTTATAATGAGGCTGTTAATGACAGTGTCGTGTTGGCATTACCACATCCCCACTGGACTTCTGATGTCTGCAACATCTGCCAAAATCAGAAGAGCCAAAGTTTAGTACCAGCCTCCTCCTTACCCTGTTCACAAGACTTGCTTTTCCCAAATCATATTTAAGCCAAACTTTTAAACTAAGAGTTTGGTGGTGAACAATTTTCATTATGCAGGAGATGTCCTGTGTTTGCCTATGTTGCTTCAGCTCGTTCCTACTGATGAACCCAGTCCCTGGGAGCCATGTGAAAAAGGCACAGATGTTTGGTACAGCCCAGCTTTTCAGACAGAGGAGTGTGTTTTATCTCAGTCATCTGCCTGAGCAACCTGCGGACAGCAGGAGCCAATGGCAGCCAAAGGTACTACTCTTGACCGGTTCTCTTAGGTTGCACGTGAAGCGCAGATCCACCAGGGCCTAGCACTCTGTTGGCGGCAGAGCCTGAAAGGGAATAAAGCCCTCCTGCCTGGGGACCAGAGCTCTAACGGCAATACCCAGGGTGCCCCTTACCCCCAAACATCTCTCCAAAGCCCATTACCCTGGCACTTCAGAAATGATGCCTGCCTTTGTTTGGGCTTACTGAGAAGCCCCTGTGTGGTTGTAAAATAACCGGGTACATGTGTAAGTGCTCCAGACAGTCCCAAGTGCTCTGAATTTGGATCTCACCAGCCTGTTTACATCACCAGACCTCACATCCCTCAGGAGCAGCTGCGTTGGATACGTTGCCTTTCAGCCCCGTTGCCCTCTCTCGGTGTTACTTAGAGCGGGATGCTTAGCCGCAGAGCCTGGAGCTGATGGTTCTCAGGTCTGGGCCGAAGGGGTGTCCTGTAATTTCAGATGCTCTTGTTGCTAACGCTCACAAACCCTTCTCTGATTCCTGTGGGAACTCAGCAAACAACTTACCTCGGGTGTTAGAAATAGAATTACCCCAAACTGTCAGAAATTATGTTTTGATTTCATTTTGCCCAGAACACTCCATCATCTACGTGCTCTGCTTTTAGGGAAGCAAACTGGCGATGTGAAACAGGTTGTCCGGAAGAGGGAGCCGAAACCTCAAAAGATGCAAAAAGATCACTGAACAGTGTAACAATGTAGAAGGGCGCGGAAGCCCAGAGCGAGGCCTCCCACCGGCCCTTCTGTGCGGGTACTAAGTGCTAGAAGACAGTGTCGTTGCCTGGAGGAGGCTGAAGGACCTGCTGGCCTAGGAAAGAGAGCAGCCCATGTTGGAAAGAGAGATCTGACGTCCAAACAAGCAGAATGCAGGCGAATCTATTAGAGAGGGCACGGATTGCATGGAGCACTGGGTGCGGCGCAAAAACAATGAATACTGTTACGCTGAAAAGAAACAAAAAATTAAAAAAAAATAAATAAAAGCAATGCAAATGCAATTTTATACAACTTATGCTTAAGTGGGTTTTTCTTGTAGGTGGGGTATGTTCACTGACAGATAATAGCTTTGGAGAAAGTTTACATTAATTATTGTTAGAGTTTGGACTGAGTATCTTCTAATATTCTGATTTTGTGTTGTTGTGTTATTATTTTTGTTCCAGGATCCCAAGCGAGGAGTTTATATCTGGGCCCACATAAACAGGCAGGCACATAAAGCACCATTTAAAAGATAAATTATGATGACGAAATTGTCCAAAAACGAAGAATCCGTTTTTGGAGAAAATAATCTCATAATCTAATTTTTAGTTTTGATATCCTTCTTTGTATTATCCCTTGGATAATATTTGATATCCCTTCTTTGCATTACCAAATTGTATTACCAAATTACAGAACGTTATCTTTCTTATAAAATAAATTTATTCATTTTCTACTATTTGTGACTAGAAAATACACTTGTACAAAATTCAAACAGAAATAATGTGAAAGCCTGACGATTCACAGAGCTGTACTGCTAGGGCAAATAATGCATTATATGTTAATAAAAATAATTAATAAAAAAGAAATAATAATAATAAATGATAGATGATTCGTAATTAGTAAATGCACGTTCATTTTCAGCGCCCCCCCATGGCGATGAACTGTATGTCACAGTTACCTTTCCAAACACGTGCTTTCCAAACACGTATGTACACACTCTACCAGACTACTTGCAGCCTACTTTCGGTACTTAACACCACATGCCTATTTTATGGATTAACATAATTCAGCTATTTTACCAATGCCTACAAGATATTCTGTGGTCTGGGTATATCACATTTATTTAATCAATTCCCACTTTACAGACACGAGGTCAGCTGCTCCGGGAAGCAGGCATGTGTGTAATTAAAAGAGCTTTCTCTACATTCTCTGGGGGGTTGAATTTTGCCTGGGGTGTGTGCAGGGTTTTGAGAGGATGCAGTGAATGAAGAAGGCAATCAGCAGTGGAGAGATCTAGGGAGATCGAGCAGGGGTTATCCTGGAGACTGTTGTGGGAAGGGAAGAAGGAGGTGGGAGAATTTCAAAAAAATCACAGAAAATATGTTGCTCCCCAGCAAAGTTGTGTTTGGCCACCGACAAGGTGGAAATTCTACTTGGGAGGTGTGGCCACTATGAAACTGGGCTGCCATTTACATCTGTGTAGCTCCTTTTTGGAAAGTTTCAATGATTCTTCAAAATGTGACATAATTCTTGGGATTCTCCTTACCTTGTAAAAGCAAACTTGAGAACCTTATTTTTACAGATTTTACCTTATTTTACAGGTATTTTTAAAAAAATTTTGTTTTAATTAGCCCATTTCAGACCAGAAATAGCTAGCTAGAATGCACTGTAATTAAGAGAATATTCTCCACAGTAAGACTTACAAATATTTACTTAGAGTTGCTTTATCCTAGACACTAACTGGTGTTCTCTAATCTTTAGGTAAAGTCCAAGGCCACCTCATCAGCCTATTAACTTCATTTGACCCACACACCCAGTTTGTACATATGTCCTGACCATGAAGTCCTGTCTGATCCCAGAGCCCCTGCTCTGTGACCATCATGTCTGTGTTTAAAGTATTACAGAAAGTTACAGTGAGAGATCATTTAAAATATCTTCCAGTATTTGGAAAGAATGCAATTATACTTGAACATTCTTCTGTTGATTTGTTTTTCAGTTGTTCTCATATCCCAGAGAGGGAGGATGTCGGCACGCTCCCATTTCACAGTGGATGGCAGCCCATTGCACAAAGCAGATGAGTCAGAGAAACTGACACTGTGCCTGGCCAACAGTAGAGGTGCGAGGCTATGCCATGTGCCCTCACGTGCACTGGGCTCTGAACATCACACAGATGGTTGTGTGCACCACTACTGTCTGAACAAGCTGTCCCCAAGTCACTGGAGTAAACTCTTCAACACAACGAAAGTGTGTTTTTTGCCTATATGTCAGACTGTAACCAGTTAGATGACCAAGTGACCTGATCTTCCTGGAAACTCTTTTCCAAGGGGCCACTCATGGAATCTGTTTCTTTATGTGAAGAAAAAAAAAATTATATATAACTTTTCCTCATTCCTCGTTGCTATCTCACACGCTCAACTAACTTGTCCTGAGTGAAAATGCAGTGAGTGCAATAGCTGTCTGCTCCTGAGCCCTTCATGTCTGCCCCGAATGTTGACAAAGTGTTCTGTGATGTATGATGTCTACTCCACAGAGACCTCTCTTTTCATAATCTGTTTATGTTCCAAAGAATGGCTTCCACCTGGAAGCCTGACAGAGGATGGTACTGGACCTGTTGCTTTTAGGGAATCCAATAGAGTGTAAAGCTCCATGGACGTTTAGGGACTGGTTCCTGGGGGGACCAGCCAACCTGTTTTGTATTTGGAGCTGGCAAACACCAGGAGTGGAGACATGGCATGATTCCAGAGGACCTGAAGTTTGGAGTAGCCATCCTCAATGTCCTCTTGGGAGCCATGCTCTAACAGCAGCACTGAGCAGGAGTTACCATGTGTCACCGGACAAGACATTGTGTGCTATGGTAGTTGGCTGTGTCTATTTCATGCATCAGGCACAGCCTCAGTTTTGGTAAAATATTACAGTGAGTGATCATTACCTATGTTATTTGGTTCTATAAAGTCATCTGTCCTGTCACCGGGGCGAACGGAAATGCACTGATTAGGGACTAACAAAGACAGTCTTAGGACAGCCTTTTCTTTTGTCTGGTGTGTCTTCTTCAGGCTATAGAACGAGTGTATTTGTTGGGTGCCGACGGCCACTGCTCTTCTATGGGGAGAGTGGTGACAAGAAATATCATCAACACAACATGGGCTCATACCTTGGATTCTGTCACAGAAGATCCCATTGGTCATTTGACAATAGTTCTGAGAGTTCATTTTTAATTTATTATTATTATTTTTATTACGTTAGTATTTAAAAATAATTCTGAAATCACAGGAGGACAGCTGTTATCGGACATACTGTCACTGGTTGATCTGCTTGTCTGATGCTTGCGAGTCATCTCAGAGGATGATTGCCTGCCGCTCCAGATTTAATCACTGCATGGTTTCAGATTTGACTGTGCTTGGGGGTGCGTGTCGGCATGTGTGCTGCCTGATAGGAATCTGAGTGATGCTCACTGTGGCTACTGTATCCTTGAGCCCGGCTGATTCAGGGCAGAGCCGGGGCAACTGGGGGGCAGTCAGGAGAAGGGATCCAAAGTGGCACATGCATGGTTTTCTGGTCAATAGTTGCAGAGAATCACAGGAATTATTTTTCTCTGGTGTCTCTGTCTGAAAGTGAATTTTGCAATTTTGCTTTTGTTATTATTTTTATGTTTTCATTTTTATTTCTATTATTTAAATTGAAGTATAATTAACATATAGTTTATATCCATTTCAGGTGTACAATATGATTCAATAATTCTATACATTTCTCAGTGCCCATCAGGATAAGTGTGCTTTTTTTTTTTTTTTTAAGCTCTCTGCTGAGCAGAGAGCCCGATGCAGACCCACTGAGCCACCCAGGCGCCCCAGGATAAGTGTGCTCTTAATTCCCTTTATTTTACTCATTCCTCATGAACTTCCTCTCTGACAACCACCACTTTATTTTCTGTATTTGAGTCTGTTTGGTTGTTTCATTTTTTCTTTATTCATTTATTTGGTTTCTTAAATTCCACACATGAATGAAATCATATGTATTTGTCTTTCTCTAACTGACTTATTTCCCTTAACATTATACCCTCTGTATCTATCCAGGTTGTTGCAAATGGCAAGATTCCATTCTTCTTTATGGCTGAGTAATATTGATTTTATATATTTATCTATATATCTAGATATATATCTCACATCTTTTTCACTTGGGTTGCTTCCTCATCTAAGCAAAAATACTGAGCCCTAACTCTTCTTTGGGTCTTCATTTCCTTATGAAATATTCTGTGTCATGCAAAACTTTTTATTAAATAAATTTGCATGCTCTTCTCCTCTTAATCTGTCCTTGTTAGTTTAATTTTTAGACCCAACTGGAGACCCTAAGAGGGTTGGCAGAAACTTTCTTCCTATATATCAGCTACTGTTCTATTATTATTAATTATATTATCACCTGAGAATGTACTTTACATGATTTAAATTTTATTACTTCAGACTTGTTATGATTTGTAGTCCAGAATATGGTCTTTCATGTGCATTTGAGTTAACTTGTGTTCTATTCTTAGAGGGAATGTTCTGTGAGCATCCATTGTTCAAGCTGGTTCTAAGTGCTGTTCAGTTCACCTATATCATATTTGATTTTCTTACTTTTTTTCTATCAATTCCTGAGGGGGGGATACTTAAATCTCTACCTAAAACTATGTTTTTACACCTTTTCTTTGAGATTTATGAGTTTGGCTTATGTGTTTTTTAATGGATAATAAATTAATTCATATAATGTAAAATGATTTTAAAGTAAAAAATTCAGAGGAATATAGTTCATTCACAATGTTGTACAACTAATATCTCTGTCTAGTTCAAAAACATTTCTATCACCCGAAAAAGCAATCTCATACCTATTAAGCATTCTTCCATCTCCCTGCTCCTCAGGGCCTAAAGACCATCATTATGTTTTCTGTGTCTGTCTTTACTTATTCTGGGCATTTCACATAAATGGAAGTACACAATATGTAACTTTTGTGACTCATTTTTTTCACTTAGCTTGATTTCAAGGTTCGTTGACATTGTAGCATGTATCAGCACTTGATTACTGATCAATCTCTGCTTGTTACATATTTATTCTGATTTTCTATTTCTTCTTTAGTCAGTCTTGGTAGTGTGTGTTTCTAGCAATTTTTCTATTTCATCTAAGTCATCCAGTGTGTCGGTGTACAGTTGTTCACAGTATTCTCTTATAATCATATTTTATTTTTGTAAGTTCAGATGTAATGACCCCATTTTTTTTCTCATTTTAGTTATTTGAATTTTATCTCTTTTTCTTGGTCTAGCTAAAAGGTTTGTCAATTTTGATGATCCTTTCAAAAGTCAAGTTCTGGTTTCATTAATACTTTCTGTTTTCCATCCTGTATTTCATTAATTCCTGCTTATGGTGACTATTTGCATGAAGTATATTTTCCATATTTTCACTTTCAATATATTTGTATCTTTTAATATCAAGTGAATCTATTGTAAGAAGTGCATATTTAATAATTAAAAAATACACTGAGCCAATCCTTAAATTTGATTAGTGAATTTAATCCATTTATATTTATATTAATAAAGGATTTACTCCTCTCATTTTGTTATTTACTTTCTTTATGCCTTTTTCCTTTTCTGCACCTCATTTTCTATGACTGCTATTTTTGGGGGATTTGATTGATTTTTCTTTTTGTAGTGTATCATATTGATTTCCTTCTCATTTCATCTTCTATATATTTTTAGGTAATTTTTAGTGGTTACCACTGGAATTACAATTAACACTATAGACATGAAATGATCTAATTTGAATTGATGCCAGTTTAGTTTCACCAGATTAAAAAATCTCTGATCCTGTATAGCTGTCTTCTCCTTTATGTTTTTGTTATCTAAAATTACATTTTTATACATTGCACACTGATTTAGATAGATTTATAATCATTGTTTTATGCATTTGTCTTTTAAATATGTGGGAATTAAAATGAGGAATTATAAATTAAAGTTGTAAACTAAAATTGTAAACCAAAAATACAATAGTGCTAACTTTTATATTGGCCTACGTATTTACCATTACCAGAGCTATTTATTTGTATGGCCTTGAGTTACCATCCAGTGTCTTCTCACTTCAGCTTGAAGTTGATGGTTGTTGTTCTTATTCATACCAGAGAAAAATGCCTTGAATGTCCTTGTTTTTGTCTCTGTGCTTGACTGTGGGTCCTTCCTGTGTTATACTTCCTGGAGAGGTGGTCTTTTTGCATCTCTTGCTGCTTTAGACCTCAGTCCTTGGCAGTAGTCACAGTCTTCACAAATATTCTTCGTCCTTCCACATGGCTAGAGCATCTTTTACTTTCCCCACTTTGTTCCTTTGTTTCCAGTGTGTACCTACTAACATCTGAGACTTACGATTTTGAGGCCTTTCCTCTGGATTATATGGAGTTCTGCATTATATGTCTCAGAGAAGACTAAGTGAGTCCTGTTTCTCCTTCAGGCATTTGTCTTTTCCAGTTTTTGAGTTGGTTGCTTGCTGTGAAAATACCATTTCTGATGTGGTCAAGAACAGTCACTGATACAGAGTTTCTTCAGGTTTCGTCTTTTAAGAATGGAACAATAGCTTTCTAACTCTATGTCTCTGAGGTGAATGTTCTTTTCATTCTCTTGTTTGATTTTCACCATGTGTGGTAGCTAATCCTCATGTTTTGTGCTTCAGTTGAGATGGTTCTATTTTTTGAAGATAGATATGTATTTCTGCTTCTTATTCTCTTTCTAAAAATTGTAGTATAGTTGAGACACAACAGCACATTAGTGTCAAATACACAACATAGACATTCAACATATAGATGTTATGTTATGCTTACACTGTATTATGCTTATTGCAAGTGTAGCTACGACCTGTCACCATATGACGCTATTACAATATCATTGACTATATTACTGATGCTTTACTTTTCATTCTCATGATGTATTCATTCCATAACTGGAAACCTTCACCCATTTTGCTCTTCCTCCTACTCCCTTCCCTGTGGCAACCATCGGTTTGTTCTCTGTATTTATAGGATTGATTCTGCTTTCATTCATTTATTAATTTTTTTGGATCCCACATATAGTGAAATCATATTTGTCTTCCTATTTGTCTGCTATTTATTTTTATCTATCTGACTTATTTCATCTAGTATAATATCTTCTATGTCCTATTCTCTCTTATATGGAATGCATTTGTGGGAGAAGAGGCAGAGTCATCTTACTCTATCACTTTATGTATTTATTTATTTAAAATTTCCTCTTTTTTATTCATCAGAGAAAAAAGCTACCACAATTGAAACTAAGCCTGTCTCAATGACATTAGCATGTACAAACATATACCCAACAATGCTGCTAACTTATTAAGGCAAATTCAGTAGCCAAAAGATCCAGGAAAAAGAGAAAAGTCAAACATTTTCTTTGTCATTATTTCCCCAATGATAGCTCAAGAACCCATGATTTCTCTCTTAAAACTCTAAGAGCACATCAGGTAGGTCCAGGAAATATTTTAGCCCAAGGAAGTTTTTAATGTAGAATTTTATTACTTTAGATATTAGAAGATATTCAGATATATTATTAATCTGAAAATTTATTATTTGCAACAAGCCTCTCTGCCTTCCAGAATTATTTTTTATAAACAACTATTACTTAGATTAAAATTTTTACATTTAAAAATACAGACTTTTTTCTTTTTTTTTCTTTTTTTAAATTTCTTTTAAGTGTTCCAGAATTTTATGTACTACAAAGTTTATGTACTACACCCAGTGCTCCATGCAATATGTGCACTCCATAATTCCATGCAATATGTGCACTCCATAATACCCACCACTAGGCTCACCCAACCTCCTACCCCCCACCCCTCCAAAGTCCTCAGATTGTTTTTCAGAATCCACAGTCTCTCGTGGTTCATCTCCCCCTCCAATTTCCCCCAACTCCCTTCTCTCTCCATCTCCCCATGTCCTCTGTGTTATTCCTTATGCTCCACAAATAAGCGAAACCATATGATAATTGACTCTCTCTGCTTGACTTATTTCACTCAGCATAATCTCCTCCAGTCCCATCCATGTTGATACAAAAGTTAGGTATTCATCCTTTCTGATGGAGGAATAATACTTCATTTTATACATGGACCACATCTTCCTTATCCATTTGTCTGTTGAATGGCATCTTTGTTCTTTCCACTGTTTGGTGACTGTGGCCATTGCTGCTATGAACATTGGGGTACAGATGGCCCTTCTGTTCACTACATCTGCATCTTTGGGGTAAATACCCAATAGTGCAATTGCAGGGTTATAGGGAAGCTCTAGTTTTAATTTTTTGAGGAATATCCACACTGTTTTCCAAAGTGGCTGCACCAACTTGCATTCCCATCAACAGTATAAGAGGGTTCCCCTTTCTCCACATCCTCTCTAACACACGTTGTTTACGGTCTTGTTAATTTTGGCCATTCTAACTGATGTAAGGTGGTATCTCAATGTGGTTTTGACTTGAATGTCGCAGGGGATGGCCAGTGATGATGAACATATTTTCACGTATCTGTTAGCCATTTGTATGTCTTCATTGGAGAAGTGTCTCTTCATGTCTTCTGCCCATTTTTTTGACATGATTATCTGTTTTGTGTGTGTTGAGTTTGAGGAGTTCATTATGGATCCTTGATATCAGCCCTTTGTCTGTAGTGTCATTTGCAAATATCTTCTTCCATTCTATGGGGTGCCTCTTTGTTTTGTTGACTCTTTCCTTTGCTGTGCAGAAGCTTTTGATCTTGATGAAGTCCCAAAAGTTCATTTTCACTTTTGTTTCCTTTGTCTTTGGAGACATATCTTGAAAGAAGTTTCTGTGGCCAATGTTGAAGAGGTTACTGCCTATGTTCTCCTCTTGGAATCTGATGGATTCCTGCCTAATGTTGAGGGCTTTTATCCATTTTCAGTTTATCCTTGTGTGTGGTGTAAGAGAATGGTTCATTCTTCTGCACATAGCTGTCTAATTTTCTCAGCACCATTTATTGAAGAGACTGTCTTTTTTTCACTGTATCTTTTTTCGTGCTTTGTCAAAGATTATTTGACTATAGAATTGAGGGTCCATATCTGGGCTCTCTGCTCTGTTCCACTGGTCTATGTGTCTGTTTTAAAAAATAAAAATTTAAAAAAATAAAAATACAGACTTTTGAGGATTTTTTTATTACTCCACCACTTTAAAACCAGATTTTAGCATTGTTTTGATGCAAATTTACTTAATCCATTGTGTAGGAACATTAATATATTCCTATTATTAGAAAAGAGAGAGTCTGGTAACAAGACTTAACAATTTACTGCCAGAATAATTTACTACAAATCCTTTGTTTTATGTTATTAAATAAATTATTAAAAAAAACAAGTCTTACCTCTGGCAAAAGCTTTTACTTTTTACATTTACTCAGAAAATTTGGAAGAAAGTTAGTCTAAGATAATATGGTGGCTTAAAAGGGAAGAAGAAAGGATGAACAATTTACTATTAAACATTAAAGTTTTGGGTAAAGTGGGAAGTTGCTAATAATTTTTTTTAAAAAGATTTTTATTTATTTGTGAAAGAGAAAACGAGTGAGAGAGAGAGAGAAAGAGAGAGAAAGCACAAGCAGAGAGCCCAATGTGGGGCTCTATCCCAGGACACTGAGATCATAACCTGAGCTGAAGGCAGATGCTTAAGTGACTGAGCAACCCAGGTGTCCCTCACTAGTAAATTTTAAAAATAATTTATGATGGAATGTCTTCCAGGAATTGTCCAAGAACTTATCTGATTGTATTATGACCTGTTTGATAACAAAGCCTTCAGATTTTTCATATTTACATTTATTAAAAATATCTTAGGGAACACTTTTTTGTTGTTGCTTAACAATTTTATTTATTTATTTGACAGAGAGAGAGAGAGACAGAGAGAGAGGGAACACAAGGAGGGAAGTGAGAGGGGGGAAGCAGGCTTCCTGCTGAGCAGGGAGGCCGATGCAGGGCTCCATCCCTGGACCCTGCGATCATGACCTGAAGACAGATGCATAACGACTGAGCCACCCAGGTGCTCCAACACTTTTGTTTTTTATAACTCATATTTTTCTTAACACATAGGTCTAATATGATTAAAATATTTCCAAATTACTTGGATGCAATTTTGTTTTAAAATATTGGCAGAGATTAGAGAAAGCAAAATAAAATGGAACTATGGTAAACATCTGGTATATACCTCTGTGCTGGAAGGTAAACATAAACTAAAAATCCCATATTCAAAAACTTAAGAATTTAAATCCATAGGATCCATATTCATTGCCAGCTTCTAAGTACCAGCACATCTGTCGGATGATTCATGCAGTAAACATAGTTTATCAAGAGAATTCTGAAATTACACAGAAGGTAGCTTCATGACCCCAAAAGAGTAAATCTTCAGGAAGGAGAACCTTTATGGACTTTTCTTAAGCACCACAAAAGAAAATCAGGTCATAAAACTTATCTCTCCCAATGCAAAGAGAGTTCATAATGCTCTGAATCCCATTCAGTAATGTGAAATTCACTGTTTTTCTTGTCTATGATGCAAACATTTAGTGTTCTTGTGAAGTGTACATATGATATTAAATTTTAAACATATAGGTTGCTTGCTATGTGTCTAAATGTCATTTACAAAATATGTCTCCTCTTAGTTATGTTTATTACAGAAAAATCTGAAAAATAAAGGTCAGGCAATGAATGAATGAATAAGATCCCTTATATTTTTGCATTATATAGCATTGGTTATATATCACTATATTATATATTATCTTTCTATTTTATTAAATAACTTGGGCAAGGTCATTCATATTGTTAAGAATGTCAATAAACACGTACTTGAGTACTCTTTGAGAGAAAATTCAGTATCAATTAAACTACAGTTGCATAGTACTTTCTTTGTTAGGAACATACCTAAGGAAACAACCATAGAGAGATACAAATTTTAAGCATGATTTATAATAGTGAAATATGGTAAGTGGCCTCAAGTGTCCAACAGTTGCAGGCTGAATTATGGCGTGTTTGGCAGGCAGTCAAGGTGGATAGTCTGATCCCTCAGGAGCAGAGCAGGGCACAGGGCAGGGGGAATGTGGAGCAGATAGTTAAGAAACACCACAAAACCTTTCGGCATTTGATCTAAGAAAGCCAGCACAGATTAAAGGAGAAAGGAAAGTGTAGGTGAATACCATGGACTTCAAAGGAGATGATTTTGAGAGGTAGAGATGGAGCCAGAACTATGAGAGAGAAGAGGGTCCTCTCTGGAGAGAGGTGTGTGGGTGAGGTTAAAAAAAAACACACACACACTATTGATACTGAAGAATGTGTTTGGCTCCTCATGGAAGATGATAGGAGAAGCATGCCAGGATATAATAAGCTATTTTTCTCTATAAAGTGTGTTACGTGGGGCCCAGTTAATGGGCAGTGGTTCTGCTTGCTGAGGAAATTGACTTGTCATGGCTTCCGCAGTCCCCAGAGTGATGGTCCAGGTTGTGGATGTTGTCTCCATAATCAATCAGCAGAGGTGGAGAGGCTCTGCACTGTGGTGCCAGCTGGGCAAGAAAGATCACTTCACTGAGTACCAGCAGGGCTGGATCCGGAGCCAAGGGGGCTCTGAGCTCCTGTGGCTGCAGTAACCACTGGATGCTGTTACTGGAAAATTGTGGGTGAGTCAACACCAATGGGAGAGTAAGAAAAAAGAGATAAATCCTTCTTTTCCCACCTGCACCCCTGTACTGTCCCAAGAAGTGGTGGTATGACTGGCATCTCTGGAATGACCCTCTATGATTGAGCACTGGCTGCACTTGCTGCCGCGGGTTGGTGTGATGATCAGTACTCCCTTCTCTACATGATCTCTCTCCTTCTCTGCTTTCTCTTCTCCCTCTCTTCTGCTTCCTTGAGATTTCAATCCCTAATACCATGTCAGTATGTCAGCTGATCCTCAGGGAACCAGAGATATTATGGTTTGTAAAGACAAGTCTTCAGAACAGAGAACAGAATAAAAATAAAAAGCAAAACACTTAAATCACATGATGGGCTTATAAGGCACTTGGTATTTAACTGAACAGAAATAAAGGAGAATGAGACGTGGGGAATAGAGTTCCATGTACTAGATTGTTGAGAAGGAAAGTACTCAAAGTAATTAGAGGGAAAAGAATTGAAGTAGAAACAATTCTAGGTTAGATGTCAAGATTAATTTTCTGTTACTAAGGTTGCTCTTAAAGAATCAGTGAGCCAGTCTACAAGCACTTACTGAACTCCTACAGGCTTGGGAAGCATGTTGGACAGGATGGACTCTTCTTCGGATATTTCTAAATTGGGGGGAAAACCCCTCAAAGAAACACAAGAGAAGGTAATCCTTACAAAAAGAAAACAGGCACAGAGTTTCACAGACCTCTTTCTAGTTTCTCATTCTATGACTGTGCAGTTTAGAAACACACACACACACACACACACACACACACCAAAAAACAACCAAGAGCCTCTTCCAGCCTTTGGACAGAACAAAAGAGAAGATGCCTAAAGTCTCTTGAGAATAACAGATCTCATGATCAAGGCAGGAGACACGCTGATTAGGGAAATGAGACTTGGAAATGAGAAAAGGAAGAATCACAGGTGGCAGATGTACAAAGAGAAAAATAGAATGGCCTACATTCAGGACAAATGATCAGAGAAAAGAGAGAAATAAGACATCTGCAAAGACCAAAAATAAAACCAAGTTCATAATGAGCAAATTAAGAGAGGAAATGTCATAAAACACAATGACAATCATTTACTGCCTGCAAAGTACCAGTTCTGAACTATTTTAGGGAAGATATTAGAGTATTCATGTGGCTATAGATCATGGAGTTGTGCTTCTGAAGATTTAGTCTTAGTTACCACCAAGGAACTAAGACTACACCTACAGCCTTCTGTTGCTCTCAAGGTAGAAAATTTTTTATTACTTGAGTGCTCTCAGGTCCTTAAAGTGTTTGTGGAAAAAGGTTTATGCTTAGTATTGGAACACTGAACAAAGAAAATTGGATTCCTTCCATAAAACTACAAAGATAGTCAAACTCTTTAACTTTTTTATTTTTATTTTTTAAAGATTATTTATTTATTTATTTTTTTATTTGACAGAGAAAGAAATCACAAGTAGGCAGAAGTAGGCAGAGAGGCAGGCAGAGAGAGAGAGGGAAGCAGGTTCCCCACTGAGCAGAGAGCCTGATGTGGGGCTCAAGCCCAGGACCCTGGGATCATGACCCGAGACGAAGGCAGAGGCTTATATCACTGAGCCACCCGGGCACCCCTCTAAGACTCTTTTAAATAAGAAATTCAACCATTCTCTCTTTCTAAATAACTTGATGTGTTTATAAATAGAAGTTGATTAAACTGAGGAGAAAGATGAGGAACCTAAAGAATTGTCATAGAGACCAAGATTAGTCCTAGACATGCAGAGAAAATTGGGAATATTAACTCTCTCCTTGCACAGTATCCTTTTCTTCTCCTTGGCAAGTGTGATAGAACATTTGTGTCTCCCCAGAATTCATATGTTGAAACCTAATCCCCAATGCGATGGTATTTAGAGGTCGGCCCTCTCAGAAGAGATTTGGTCATGAGGATGGAGCCCTTGTGAATGGGATTAGTGTCCTTATAAGAGACCTGAGAGAGAATGCCGTCACCCTTTTTGCCATGGGAGGACAACCACAAGATGACCATCCGAACCAGGAAGTAGGATCTTACCAGACACAGAATCTGCACCTTGATCTTAGGCTTCCTGGCCTCTAGAATTATGAAAATAAATTTCTGTTGTTTATAAGCCACCTAACCTGTGGCATTCTGTTATAACAGTCAAGATGGACTAAGAGAATGCGATCCTTTTTTCCAGTCTTTTCCTGTCCCATGTGCTGAATGCCTCCCCTTCTCTACCATGAACTTTCTTAGCACCAAAGGGCTTTTAGATCTTATTTCATATGGCCTTTCTTGAAACCATCCTGTTTCACCTGGCACCTTCTTTCCCTCTTTGTAGAGACTGGCCCTGACCAATACCCTTTAATTAAGATTTTCTTTAATATAAAAGAAGATTTTAGAAAGAAACTTTGTTCCATTTTTTAATTTATATATTCCTAATTGATCCCGGTGAAATAAATTTCTTGAATTCTTAATTATTTGAATATAGCGTATATATTGGATCATTTTAGTGGATTGTTTTATATTTAATTGACCCCTACACTTGAATCTCTGAGAAATTTTCAACACTTTTCATTCTGCCATTTTGTGTATCTTCAGGAATTATTAAAGCAATTTGAGCCTAAGAAAAGAAATAACTAAGAGTTGGGTGCATTATAGAGCTACAATTCTCGGTCTTTCCAGGTTATGAATCTTTTTGAGATCAGATGAAAGTCGCAGAATGTAGCACATAAAAGTGAACTTCACTTATCCGCACACACTCACCTACAATTGCACACAAAATTCACCAGGTTTTCCAATCTCTTGAATCTGATCCACAAGCTTGTGTTGGAATCCCTAAAAAGGATCACACGTCTTGGAAGGCAGAACTCAGAGCAAAAAAAATTACTGATGTTTGTGTGTCTGCCTGACTTTCTCTTATGCTCTTGAGATTATACTCTCTGTTTCCAGTGGAAACATTGGAACATATGCAACAATACTTGAGAGGATTTATGTCAACACTTAGAAGAGCTTGCGAGAATAATATCTGAAAATATTTCATGAGGCAACCATCTGTGTAATAAAGGCAGTAACAACAACACCCAGTGAGACCCACAGAGCCTAAACACAAGGACTCATGGAGGTGCCAACTGGGCACCTCAAACCGATAGCTCTCATGGAAAAATGGAGTGCAGCTGCAGCACTGAAGCAACAGACATGGGATAAGCCTGACAGAGACTGTGGACAGAAATCACAGATGGCTGGGCTGCCCGAGTGACACCCTCAGTTGAGAGTCTGACTCTGGTTTCAGCTCAGGTCATGTTGGTGTACTTAATGGTGTCCCAAGTTTCTCTGAGGTGCTGTTCATTTTTCTGCATTCAATTTCTGCTCTGTTTCTCAGGTTATAGAATCTCTATCTATCTTCAGGATTTCTGATTATTTCTTCTACCAGTTCAAATCTACTGCTGAGCCCAACCAATGAATTTATAATTTTATTTGTGGTACTTTTCAACACCAGAATTTTCATTTTTTTTCTAAATAATTTTTGCCTCTGGATTGGCATTCTCTATTGGTGAGATGTGGTCTTCATACTGTGATTTCCTTCTTTAAGTATGATTTACATCCGTTTTTGAATGTATTTTTTCATGGCTATTTTGAAAATTTTGTGTATTAAATCTGGCATTACCCTACTCAAAGGCAATTTCTGTTGCCTGTTTTTTTGCCCAAATATGTGTTCCTATCCCTATTTCTTTGCACTTCTTATATTTGTTGTTACTGTTGAAAACTGGATATTTTGGATAATATATTGTAGCAACTGTGGGTACTGATTCCCCTCCCTGTTTCCAGGCTTGTTGTTATTAACTTGTCTATTTGTTGTGTGACTTTGTTGGCTGTTCTTCTTAAGTCTCTTTCTTCCACAGTGTGAAGCAGCAAGTATCCTCAGACGGTGCAGCCGGGACATGTAGACAGTCGCCGTGGAATGGTGTAGTTTCGTCTCTCCATCATCTCTCTGTTAAGCTGTCTGCTGCATTTTGGTATTACTCCTCTGCCCACTCATACCCATACCCACCATACCCATGGTCCTGTTAATTACCTTGTGATTTCTCTACTGTTTTCCCCAGTGTGCTGGGCATCACTTCTTCAACAGTCTGATCCAATTACATTGGGACAGAGGTAGATTTTTAGGATAGTCTTTAGCATCTGTTTGAACCCTAGGAGGGCTCTCAATGGCCTCTTTCCCTGGGTCTCTGGTGAACAAGCTGGTCAATGGCTCAGCTTCTCAGTCTTAACTAAGAGAGACTATTGTCTTGAGCTCCTTTCACTTGAATTGCCCACACCCTTTGTGGAGAATTCTGGAGCTCGCTTTTCTTATGGACTTCTGCTCACCCTGGACAAACTCTCTGAACCACACCGGGCACCAGGTGAGACAGTAGACTCTGGTCATTTCAGCTTGCCTCTCAGAAGCGTGAAAGCTGGTCCCCAGGTGAGCTGTAGTGAGGGTGGCTAGGGCCCCAGGATTCTCAGTCTGCCATGCTTTCACTGGAGCCTCCATTTTGTGGGGAGAGGCTGTGTCAGAGGAGGGAGGTCATGGCCTCTTGGCTACACTTAGCAGGAATATAACCTTTTTAACTTGGGGTTGAAGGAAATGAGAAATGCGGGTGGCCTATCTCTCTTGATGAGATACAGTAAGCCTTGATTGAGAGCAGAGGGAAAAGGGGCCCCATCTTCTTGGCCATGCCCATCTGCAGAAGACCTTCTGCTAAGCCCATCCGGTGATTCTGGTGATGAGGGAAAGAATAGTTTGTGGCTCAAATGCCATAATATTCATAAACAGTTTTAGAAAGTTTTCTTGAATCAAGGTTTCTTCATTTGCTACTGCCCTGAGGACAATTTCTAGATACCTTTACTTTCCCCACCAGCTTTGCTGGCTTCACTGGGGAGTGGGTTCTTGGAGCTTCTCACAGTCATCCTGGAAGTGGAACTCCATATGGTGTATTTATTACAAACCTCTTTCTTATGTTTATCTTGAGTAATTAAAAAAATAAAATTGGTAACATCCTAATAGAGTTCAGTATTCTGCTTTTTTCTTTTAATATTGTATACATGTTCTTTTCCTAAGTCACATTACATTTTTTTGAAGATAATGATTTTTAATGACTGCCTTGACATTTCCACTCTATGGAGGTACCAAAACTTCCCTGGGGGCCCCCGAATTATTGCTGCTACAGTTTTCTGTGCCTTCTGTGCTCCGCCATGCTATGCTTTGTTCGGGGGGTTGTCCTTCTAAAGCACGAATCTGATCACATTATTTTTTCCTCTGAGACTCTTTGCTTGGGTGCCGTTTACACGGGCAAGCTATCAGGTGTGCTGATGCACTACTCAAGCTGCCAGCCTCCAAGGTGTTTGTCCATGATGCCAGAGGCAGCTGCTGTCCTGAACGTGGCATTTGAGACCCCTCACATGCTACCCCAACCAACCGCTCAGCCTCTACCACCAGTGAATCCCCCATTTCTTGCTGATGCAGGCACTTGCCCACCCCTGTACTACCGGCACATTCTTGCCTCAGTGTTGGGCTCACCTTTAATTTTATCTCCCTTCTGTCTGAGAATTACTGCTACAGACCTTTCCTTGTGGCTTCAAGCCAAAATTCCTTTTCTGCCCCCATGCAAGCTCTTTGTGATACTCATTTTCTAGGGAGATGTGTCCTGTCATAATGATCACTTTAGATAACTTTATTCCTTTTGACAGTGCTTTAGGCATCCGATCATTCTATCTTATTCCCTCCTCCTTCTCTTGGTTACAGACCTTCACAGGGGTCAGCACCTCACTAAGGAAGTGTTGGCATGCCTTTCGCTGTTAAAATGAATGATGGGGAGAAACAGTCACGTGGCTGTATTTTCTTTCCTCGTTAATCACTGTGGCCTTTTAAGTGCAGCATCCTCTATTGCTCATGATTTAAAATATGTGGACTATTTTATTCTTCAAGCATGTGCCAATTGTTACTAGTAAGTCATTTAAATTTTCTTGAAAATAAAAATAATGTGGGGGTGGTAATGGGTTTTGGGCAGTGAATGTCCTCCTCAAAGAACAGCAAGAGTTCTGACTGGTTTTGGTGTGGATGTGGCAGCTTCCTGTCATCAAGTTCAAAACAGTCTTATTCCGTAGACAAAAGAGGAAAAAAAACTTTAGAGACACAGAATTTAAAATAACTTTACATTCATTAAACAACTATGGATAGAATTATAACCCATTAGTTACAGACCAAAATTGGAGTGAGGCTCTAAGCCAGTCTCAAATTTATCTGCTTTCTTCAGGATCACCTCAGGGAATGTTTTGAGTGGGCTGTGATTGGTGTTAGTGGGGATGGCAGGCATATCAAGATGCAGGAGCTAATTAAACACCTCGTGACAGCAGTGTTTAGTGAAATTGAGTTAAAATCTCCCCAGGGAATTTTTCTTCATTAACTTGACCTTAAACCACTTTTTCTAGGCTCTTCTCATGACATCTTAAAAGCCTGTGTCATTTTCTTCCTACAAAACCTGTCTAGGAGGATCCTGAAACAGCATAGACTTTTAAGATGGAGGCATCTTGCCTTGGATTTACATTTTACGTGTGTCTGGTGTTCTCAAGGAACTTCCCTGTTCTAAGGAATTTACAAATTCACATTATTAAAATTCAAAAGTTAAAAAAAAAAAGATGGAGGCATCTTCTGTTTGTTCTTTGGGCAAAAGATTTTCAAGTACTGAGAGCCTCACAAACAACCTGGTGCACGATGACTTCCTAAAGATGCCAAAGCATAAGGAAGGTTACATATTTTGAGAATGTCTAGTAATGATGTACCAGTCTACTTGGGCTGCTTTAATGGAATACCTTAGACCGGATGGTGATGAGAACAAGCATTTATTTCTAATCATTCCAGAGCCTGGGAAGTCCAAGATCAAGGTGCTGGTGGATTCAGGTCCTGATGAGGAACTGGCTTTCAGCTGGTCACCTTCTTGCCGTGTCCTCACATGGTGGAGAGAGAGCTTTACTCTCTTATTATAAGTCCACTAACTCCATCGTGGGAGCTCCACCCTTATGACCTCATCTAAACTTAATTATCTCCTGAAGACCAGCCCAGTGAAGGGCATCACCCTGGAGATTAGGACTCAATATATGAATCTGGGGAGTACACAAATTCAGTACATAACAAGTGAGCTTCCACATTTTCTACCGGAGTTGTACATAATGACAGAGCCCTCTTCCCCAGCGTCCATAGGCATGTGTCTTCCTGCACACTGGGGAAAGCCTTGATCACTTCCTTTAAAAATCCACTTCCTGTCACCTGGAGATAGGTGGCAGGCAGCAATCTGAGTCTCTCTCTGTCTTACTTTTTTCTCTTTTTTTGAGATATAATTCACATGTCATACAATTAATCCATTTCAAGTGTACAATTCAGTGGAAGAATCCCTTTGCAAGTATTGTGGGAAGGCTACTCTTAAATGAACTGTGATGAAAGAGAATATATGGTAATCTTTCACACATAATGGGAGTTGATTAGTGGTTGTGACACCACTAGCTCAAACACAGGAACTCTTACTCCGTGAGCTAGATGTCCAGGTTATTTGGCAGGAAACGCTTCATAGATAATTCTGAATGAGTGTTGGCCATTGTTCCTCACTGGCTTGAATATAGGTCTTGCCCATTTCCATCCTTCTATTGTTTGGGTGGTTTCTTGTCCTCAGCTCATTTCCAAGTGGGGTTATTTGCAACAGAACAAAGAAGGGGACAATTTTACTCGAGCATTTGGTAGAAGAAAGGTGAGAGAGAGGTTATAAAAGAAAGGGAGGAGTGGGGGGCAAGAAGATTGGAGGCTTGGCTGGGTCAGCACTAAGTTGCTAACAGCAAAGCTGCTGTGCTTAGTTTGGAGACTTCGTGACAGAATCTAATTGCCCTGTCCATCTTGTCAAGGATTTTGTGTGGGGATGGGGTCTAGGTTTCTTCCCACACTCAGTGTGTTCTTGCTACCTGTTGCCAGGATCCACAGACAGACAGCTGTGGTGATGGCGTATGATAGATTGGGTGTGAGCTCATGGCAGGAGTTGCAAATTATTCAAGACTTTCACCCAAGAGTTTGGACTTAGACTATCCAGGTAATCCTTCAATCAGTCACAGAGTAGAAAAACTGCCTCAGTCTGCCAAGGGCAATCAGGAAGGGCTGTCTCAGAACCCTGTCTATTGACCTTGTGGTGGGCAGAATGGCAAAGGGGTCTGTTCATGGCCATCATGGGGTGATAGGATACTATTCAGACTGGGTCTCCTAATGGAAGGTTTGAGTGTGTCATCTGGACTTTCCTCTTTTCCAGCAGAAACAAGTGTGATAAAATGGGCTTAGAAGAGCATTTGAAGGTCGTTTGTCGGTTTGTTTGTTTTAGGATAACCATCTCTTGTTCAATAGTAAGGGTATGTCATTATGCTTGAAATACTATAGCCAGTTTGAGTTATAAAGAAAAGTAAAACAGATTTTCTTTAATCAGGAAATTTTTAAAATTTTTTTAAAATTAAAAAAAATATTATTTTTTAAATTTAAAAAATAAACATATAATGTATATTTAGCCCAGGGGTACAGGTCTGTGAATCGCCAGGTTTACACACTTCACAGCACTCACCATAGCACATACCTTCCCCAATGTTCATAACCCCACCACCCTTTCCATACCCCTTACCCCCTGCCCCCCTCAGTTTGTTTTGTGACATTGAGAGTTTCTTATGGTTTGTCTCCCTCCTGATCCCATCTGGTTTCATTTATTCTTTTCCTACCCCTAAAACCCCCCACATTGCATCTCCACTTCCTCATATCAGGGAGATCATATGATAGTTGTCTTTCTCCATTCAATCAGGAGATTTTTTAAAAAAACCACTTCATTCCAATGACTTTTGCCCCATCTCTCCTGTTGAGGGAACCCAAACTGCACATTCTGTTGTGCAAATAAAAATGACTGATTTTCCCATTGGTCACATACCTTCAAGTATCTGATGAGGGTCTCCATACAGTCTCAGGTGTTTTGGGGAGTTGATCAAACTTGATTACATAAGACTCATAATTTTAGCTGATGCCTTTGAAATTGATATCAAATATAAAACGTGTTACATTCCTCAGAAGTCCTCAAAAGCTGGTCCTCGGAGCGGGGAGTAATTTGAGAATGAGGAATACGCTTCTCATTATCCTTGTCATTATGTATTTTAACAATCCACATGTGAAGAGTTTTGTACTGAGCCTGTGAGGTGAAAAAGGTTAAGTTATTAATAATATTAATAAGTTCTGTGGAGTTACAATGCTATTATAAACACATTTATTGATAAAACTAGCATGTTCAGAGTTGGGAGATCTCTGTAGGAAGTCAGGAATATTTAGATCGTGTCAAGTAGAGGAAAGCTATATATAAAAATAAATAATTTTACTTTTGTGGGTGCCAAGAAAGTGCTGCGTGAATCTATCACCCTCAACGAGTTCCTAGCTCAGACCTCTGCATGGGAGACGGTAAAGAGACTATAAGTACTTCACGTCTTCGTCATCATTTCGGAGACAGGGAAATGGAAGACGCCCTTAAAACCCTCAACTCCTGCATATATTTAAAGGGGATCCCCATGTTATAAGTGGGCTCCTTCTTACAAAGACAAGTGTTTCCTGCTCTGCGCTAAATAGACATGTTGCCCTTAGGACTCATCAGTGTCCTTTCTGTCTTTATCAGAACAGGGGACTTCAGGAAGCTGAACCCCACCCCCCCGCTGTGACAGTGGCATGGACCGGAAGAACTGCAGGGGAGATGTGGGGACACATTGCCTGAGTTCAGCTCTGAGAGTGAGCAGAGGCACAGTCAAGCAGCAGGGGAGAGTCAGCAGGGCTCTTGGGTTCTAGACACTGTCTTATTGTGCTCAACAAAATCCCATCAGGCCTTCTCAGATTCACTATTATGTTTTTTAAAGTGACAAAACAGACCTCTGATTTGAAGAACGGAGGACCGTGAGTGACATGTAACATAGAGACTGCCCACATGCCCTTTAGGTGTCATACACTTTATGTAGTTTTACCATTGGGCTTGAGGTAAAGGTGTCAATGGTGGAGATTTAAGAAGGATCTAGAAGCAGATGCTCTCTCCAGCAGTTTGCATTTTCTGGGGACCCCCTAAGAAGCTAATGTACGCACATGATGCATCAGCATCAGGCCAGTGGAAGAGGAGGTTGGAGAAGCTACCTTGGAAGATGGAAAAGCAACCCTTTTATGAGATCAATATAACTGGAAGCCTAAAATATGTTGTCAGGCTCACTTAGGTTGTGAGATTTAGATGTTTGAAATAGGAAAATTACAAGTTCACTTGATGTCCTAATTTCAGTATGTGCTGAGGGGATAAGCATCATACGCACAGATTTTTGTTGTGTATGGTAGGGAGTACAGTTTGCTGATCCCAGGATACTGGGAGTAAACCAGAATTCCAAATCTCAAAGGTGTTTGCTTTTGGCTGATATTAAGAATAGTATTTCCAACCTCTTTTGGGGGAGAGTTGTTCCTGCCTTTTGATTATTGTAAATAGTGTTGCCGTTATCTCCATATGAAAATTTTTATTTACACAGTTGTGTTCATCCATTTGGGGTATGTGCCTTAGGAATAGAACTGCAGTAATTCTACATGCAAATTTTTGAGGAACTACCAAACTGTTTTCCACACCAACTGAACATTTTCACATTCCCACTAGCAATGAATGATGGTGTTGATTTTTTGGCATCTTTGCCAACAGTTGTGACTTTCCATTGTTTTGATTATAGCCATCCTAGTGGGTGTGTAGTGGTATCTCATTGTGGTTTTGATTTGTATTTCCCTAATGAATAATGATGTGGAACCTCTTTCTGTGTGCTTGTTGCCATCTGTAAGTCTTCTTTGGAACAGTATCTGTGCAAGTTCTTGGCTCCTCCTATGACTGTCCTTTTGTCCTTGAGCAGTCCATAGCTTGCTTTTCCATTCTTGTCCTTTAAAAGTGGCATTGTGAAGCATGTCCTCGTTTGTCGTGGACTTTTTTTGCACAATGTTATGTCCATGGATTCTTCATGCATGCTAACTGCTGCCTTGTTGCTCACTTTGCATTCACAATTTATTTTCCTTTATGCTTCTGATGGGCATTTCGTAATTTCCAGTTTTTGCCTATTCCAAAACATGCTGCAGTAAAAATTCTAATGTGTCTCATGGTGAGCATTTCTATTTGTGTCTGTTGGTGCTGTGGCTATCGAAGGATTCGCTGATAACAGTTTATACCATGAGCAATTGGTCTGAGTGATCTGGAGCCTTGGACACAGCTGGGATCCATGGGTTATCATTTCTAACATAGAATCTCCTTAAATGAGAAGTTCTTGACCCTCCTTAGCAAGCAACCACCTCTTGTTACATTGGAAAGTACGTTGACAAGCAGCTGTCTGCCCCTCCAGGGGAGAGGGGTTTCTAAGGACAGAAACCATGTCTTGCCTTCACTGGTTTTTCTGTCTCAGATGGGATTTTGTCTCCTCTGGAGTTAATAGATGCAGTGGAGACTTAATGGACCAGATGGTTATGGGATACCAATAAAATGAAAGATATCCCTTGGTAAATATAAGATTTGCTAAGACATGGTGTTTTCTTTCCTTTTTGCTTGTCCCTAGAACTGTTTGCTCTGCACTTTCTTAGATTACTGCATGGAGTGCTCTTACTGGTAACAGATCAGGACCTTCAACTCCAGCTGCACACGGAGGTCCAGAGCAAAGCTGCTCTGTACTGGCCCTTCAGTGAGTGTCTTTCTGCCTGTGCCAGATATGTATTTCTAGAGTTCTTTAAAGATGTGTTAGATTACTTTATGAGTTATTTCATCATCTCTAAAGTAGATAAAACTCTAGAGCTAATTGATGGACTTGCCTTCACTTCCTTCGGTGTAACTAAGAATGACAATATTACTCACTTTGCTTATTACAGTAGAAGATAAAAACACTTCTGGATTTAAAGTTTGAAGGGGCAGGGTATATCATGTCTTTATGATGATCTTTTATCTTGTTTGCCACTAATTAAGAGACCGAATGAAATTTCTTCAGAAGAAAAAAAAATTCCAAATAACAATGTACTTTGGCTAGGAAAACTTTCCTTAAAATTCTCACTTGGCTTTATGAGTTTGTTATTTTTGGAAGTTCTATTCCTGGGACTTTAAAACCATTTTTCTACCAATTATGACCGTACAATATAGATGAGATATTTATTTAGTCCATTTATAAGCCCTTTTCTGTCCTGGCTTAGTTGTGTTTGTTCTAGATCATTTAATAGATTAATGCCTGTGCTGCCTGCATAGTGAAAGAGTGGGGGTTTTCAGAACTGGACAGACCTGGTTCTCTTCTTTATCACTGGAGTGTCCACAGACAACTCCCTTAATCTCCCCAAGTTTTAGCCTCTGCATATTTAAAATAGAAGTAATAGTATTTGTCTTGGAGGGTTGGTATGAGTTAAACCCCATTGACAGAAGAAGTACAAAGATTTACTACACAGTAATCAAGAAAGAATTGCCTTTCCTTGCAAAAGTAGGCCATGCACACAGGGAAGAAACAAGGTGCCTCATAAGAGGAAACACTAGGGATGCCTGGCTGGTTCAATCAGAAAAGCATGCAACTCTTGACCTGGGGTGTGGATTTGAACCCCCCATGTTAGATGTAGAGATTATTAAAACAATAAAAGGAACTTAAGAAAAACATCTTAGAAAAACATTTTTCAGGTTTGAAGGGAATCCTGGCTTTCATCAGGATTCATGTGAACATGGCTGGGTGATCAGTGTCTTCATGCACGAAGGCTTAATCTGGGCCTGACCTGCAGCACTGTGGACACAGGGGGGTTGGCTCCCCTCACTTCTGTTTCTGGAACATGTGCACCTGGGGGCGGACACCCTGAGCCGGGAAGAGAATGTGGGGAGAGAGCAGAAGGGAACTTAGAAGGGTAAATGTCTTTTGAATGTTTCTATAAAAATAGAAGGCACTTTACTTTTCTTTTTTTGAAGATTTTATTTATTTACTTGTCAGAGAGAGAGAAAGAGAGAGAGAGTGCAGGCAGACAGAGTGGCAGGCAGAGGCAGAGGGGGAAGCAGGCTCCCTGCTGAGCAAGGAGCCTCGATGTGGGATTTGATCCTAGGACACTGGGATCATGACCTGAGTCAAAGGCAGCCACTTAATGGACTGAACCACTATGGAATATTATGCCTCCATCAGAAAGGATGAATACCCAACTTTTGTAGCAACATAGATGGGACTGGAAGAGATTATGCTGAGTGAAATAAGTCAAGCAGAGAGAGCCAATTATCATATGGTTTCACTTATTTGTGGAGTATAACAAATAACATGGAGGACATGGGGAGATGGACAGGAGAAGGCAGCTGAGGGAAATTGGAAGGGGAGGTGAACCATGAGAGACTATGGACTCTGAAAAACAACCTGAGGGTTTTGAAGGGGTGGGGGGTGGGAGGTTGGGGGAACCAGGTGGTGGGTATTGGGGAGAGCATGTATTGCATGGAGCACTGGGTGTGGTGCAAAAACAATGAATACTGTTACACTGAAAAGAAATAAAAAAGAAATAATAATAATAGAAAAAATGGACTGAGCCACCCAGGCATCCCAGAAAGCACTTTACTTTGCAAGGTGCCCCTGGTGACTGGGTTCTCTCATCTTCGGGGGATAAAGGCAGGCACCAGGAATAGTAGTTTTTTAGGAGACAGAGTTTCCTGTTTTTTTTTTTTTTCCCCTTTTATCTCACTTGTGCAGAGTCTGTGTCCCTCAGAGGTATATAGAGTAAAAAGACTTCCTAAAAATCAACCATGCCAGAGCTGCTCCAAGTTTTGGAGTAAGAGAAGTGCTTGGCAATGTGGTACCTGTAGGCAGAACTCCTGGGAGCCAGGAGACCTACCATTGCCCTGTAACACTCAGTGCAGCATCCCAGGCTTTGTTCTGGGAACAAGGGTCAGGGTGAATCCGCTCTCCAGTGAGCTACAGGTAGAGTCTTCATGCCTCACCAGGTTGCCTTTATTTGTACTAACAAGGAGATCCTGGGAATCATTTCCAAAACCCAAAACAAGGGAAAGCAGGCCCCTTTTGTTAGGGTCAGGGATGACTATTCAGGAGCGGATTTTAACATTATAATGAGGCCGAGGGAACTGTTGGTAACTTCTGGTACTTTCTGATTCATCTGGGTGAGGAGTCTTCCTCAAATGCATTTCTGTTCTAACAAGCAACATGGATATCTAGGCAGAACTTTCTACTAGAAATTTCCTAGTTCAGGGGTTCAGGCCAGTGACAGAACCGGGGTTCTTGGTCTATTGATTTGGTCTATTTATCATATCTTTTCATTGATCCTTATTCCATGGTTTTACAAATAGAATGCCCCCAAAACAACATGTGTGTAGAAGAAGATGCACCATCAAAAGCTGATTCCAAGCTGTCATCCTACTGCATTTCAGGAAGGCATTTTAGACTTTTCAAGGTGCTGGTACCTGCTGCCTTGTTCTTTGGTGAAGGGTTGGGGCCATGGTTTCTGTTGATTCCTGAGTCCACTGCACATTCTGAGCCACTACCTCTGTATGAGCGAGAGAACTGAAAGAAGTTTCAAGAAGCAGTAAGATGCTGGACAAAACTCACTCAGGGGGCGCCATGTTTCTACCTAAAAAGTGCTAGACCCAGCGAGACCCACCTCATGGCTTCATTCTTTTTTGTTTGTTTTTCCTGAGGATGTCTCTCTTCTTTCCATCTTTATAAGTAATTCTACCCTGAAATTGGGAAGACATTTCAGTTATGGTTTTGGCCACACGTTGGATGATTTGGACATTGCTTCAAGCCCTGTGTCCTGACCGCTTTACTAGAATGGACTTGGGGATTATTTCCTGAGGAGTGACTCTTGGTTATTTGACAACTGGAAAAGATGATGTGTACAGTTCTTACTTCCTTGGGATAGATTTTCATGTGGGCTATGTGATCCCAGGGTCTTGGTTCCCTGGAAGTCATTCCCTCCAAATTCTCCAGTGGTGGAAACACAGTTTACTTCACTCTCTTCCAGGTAAAATATTTTTCTGAATAATGGAGAGTTAAATACTATTGCTAATCCACTAGCTTAGTATAGTAAATCATACAAAGGTGGTCATGTTATTATAGTTGCTGTTTGTTCTATACATTCAACTATTATTGATTTAGTGCTACCATACATCAGGCACAATTCTTGACACAAGTCATATGGTAGTGAACAAAATGGTCCAAGTTACCTGCCCTCATAGAGTTTTATAATAGGCAGTATCATATTATTCTGTGGAAGAATAAACGCAACTCAGAGAGTTTCTGTGGCTTATGTCGCTACCATTAGGTGGTCATCAGTGTTTGGATTTAAACCCAAGACTAGTCTTAAAGCTAAGATTCCATTTATTTGTTTTGAAATGTGTAAACGGTCCAGATTATGGGCAAAAATAATCACCTTCCATGGGAGAATATTTGTATAAAATCATTTGAATTAAAAAAAGAAAGGAAGAACAAAATATTACTCAAATGTTAGATTTGTTCCTGATTTTGGTCTTAACTAAAACAAATGAAAACTATGGCACTGATCATCCTTTCTTTCACTATGGTGTGAATACTGGAAAAACAAAAGGAAAACTATTTTAGAGGATCTGCCAAATAATGGAAATGATGGGGACCAGTAAGCTCATGGCAGCCTGGGGGTGTCATCCATTTTACAGAGTATCTTGCTCACCAGTCAGTAATGAGCTGCTGAACCTTACAGGAAGCAGGTGTCATAGAAAGACCCTGCTGAGGAATTCAAAATACCATCATATTTGCCTAATATGATAGAATTTTCTGAGGGCCATAAAAATAAAGTTAATAGGAGAAAAATTATCTCCCCACCCCAGGCATTTGCTAGAAACCAGAAAATATTTCTTTGGATACAACAATTGAAATTAGTCACTAGTTGCTTAATTGGGACACAATGTTGTGAATACCCATACTCTCTGTCCTTCACAGCCCCCTGCTTTTCTAGAACAGAGATGGACTAGGATTAATTGATAATTAGGCCAGGGTTTTTCCTGTCTTGGTAATGAATGTCCTGTCTCCTTGCGAGGCTGTTTGATACAATATCCTGTTCCCACATCTGAGGATGTGGAATAGCACAGGAAAGCTTTCTGACAAGCAAAAAAAAAAAAAAAGTTATAATAGCCATAAGCTTATAATATTAAAAGGGATGAGGTTTTTTTTTTTTTTAATGATTTCTGCTTTGGTCAGTACAATGCTTTAGTCTTCAAGGGGAAGGGGTTCCAGTTTTCAAGGTGAAAACAGAAAAACAAAGGGATAAGGAGACGATCATATACTTTCCTTTGGCAGCTGGCAAAAATCAATTCTACTTCAACAATGCTTTAAAAACGTTCTTGTTTTGAAAATAAGGTCTAAAGCCATGTTAAGGTTTCATAGTGGCAATCTGAAAAATCTACTAAAGAAGACAAAAGTGTAATTTTAAAAAATATTTCATTTTCCATCATAAAATCCCATTTCTGCTTGACAGTAAATAATTTCATCAATTCCAGATTTCTCAGTTTATTGAAGAAATTTTGCAAGTTCTTTGTGCAACTGTTGTGTGAGGGCCTTATGGACATGCGGAGCTGGTGATGGGTGGAAAGGAGTCACTAGTCAGTGCCTTTGGTACCATAATACCATGTCTCAACATTGTGATACCATTTTTCCACATTGACCCATAGCACAAAGGTGTCCAGATCACCTTGGGCTGGTCAGTGTGGGCGTTCTCTCAGGTCCCTCTAATTCTTCTGGAATTGGCATCTACTTCAGAATATTGATTGTCTTATAAATCACTCTTCTGTAATACCAAGAGCATTGTCATTTTGGCCTGTCTGCCTTCCACCTTCCCCAAATGGCAGTTCGGTGTCCCTCCCTCCCTCCTCCGCTCCCTCTCTCCCTTCCTTCTTGGTTTTGTTTATTTATTGATTTGAGAGAGAGAGCACAAGCATGAGTGGGAGGAGGAGCAGAGGCAGAGGGAGAGCAAGAATCTCAAGCAGACACCAGGCAGAGCAAGGAGCCTGACGTGGGGCTCGATCCCATGAGCCTGAGATTATGACCCTAGATGAAACCAAGAGTCAAATGTTCAACCAACTGAAAAATCCAGGCGCCCCTCTTACATTTTATTTGAGGGGTGGGCATGAATGGAGAAGGGAATAGGCGTTCACTTGGAGCTCATTACTCTTCCAACATCCTCAAGGCAGAATGCTTTGGGTCATTTTGTTGACCCATGGGAAGCTCCATAAAATGCTCCCAGAAGCTGCCTCGCAGGGGAGAGGTTAACTGAGGTGATCCTGGAGGAAACACGTGGGCTTCTGAGGTGCTCAGTGCATGGCTGCTACCTCTTTCCTTCTCATACAGTTATCTGTCAGGGGATCAGGAGCCAAAGCTCAGGTGGAATCTTGGGGTTAGGATGATCCTGACGTCTTCTCCATTCATAAACTGTATCTCATGGTCTTTCTGCAGCAAAGATTCATGAAAAGCTTCAAGTTATTAGAAAAAAAGGTTGCTAGGAAAATGTAGGATCACTAATGTGACAATAGTGCTACTTCAGTTTCATTCTGCCCATACCCTACAAATCTTTTCTTCTTCTCTTGTCTTCTCCAGTGCATGGTTTGCCCCAGGTGCTGAGTGACAACTACATGATGTCCAGAACTAAATGATATCTCAGTGAAGCTAGAGGCGATTTCATTAGTACAGAGTACTTCCAAAGAATGAAACAGTGGATGAATGTTCTTTGTGAAAATATTTTTGCTTAAACTAATGTATTGGAGGAAAATCTTAGTCACCTTGAGTAAATGATAATTTGGTTGTTTGTGCTAATGCCACAGTCCTCCATACATATGGTTCAGCCTTTGAAAGGGCTCAAAAAGAAGTGGCTGAATGAAGTATGTAAATGGCAAAAATTGATCAAAATTCATTCTTTTTTTTTCTTTTTATTTATTTATTTATTTATTTATTTATTTATTTTTAATTTCTTTTCAGCATAACAGAATTCATTGTTTTTGCACCACACCCAGTGCTCCATGCAATACGTGCCCTCCTGGCTCCCCCAACTTCCCACTCCCCACCCCTTCAAAACCCTCAGATTGTTTTTCAGAGTCCATAGTCTCTCATGGTTCACTTGCCCCTCCAATTTCCCTCAACTCCCATCTCCTCTCCATCTCCCTATGTCCTTCATGTTATTTGTTATGCTCCACAAATAAGTGAAACCATATGATACTTGACTCTTTCTGCTTGACTTATTTCACTCAGCATAATCTCCTCCAGTCCCATCCATGTTGATACAAAAGTTGGGTATTCATCCTTTCTGATGGAGGCATCATACTCCATAGTGTATGTGGACCACATCTTCCTTATCCTTTTGTCCGTTGAAGGGCATCTTAGTTCTTTCAACAGTTTGGTGACCATGGCCATTGCTGCTATAAACATTGGGGTACAGATGGCCCTTCTTTTCACTACATCTGTATCTTTGGGGTAAATACCCAGGAGTGCAATTGCAGGGTCATAGGGAAGCTCTATTTTTAACCTCTTGAGGAATCTCCACACTGTTCTCCAAAGTGGCTGCACCAACTTGCATTCCCACCAACAGTGTAAGAGGATTCCCCTTTCTCCACATCCTCTCCAACACACGTTGTTTCCTGTCTTGCTAATTTTGGCCATTCTAACTGGTGTAAGGTGATATCTCAAGGTGGTTTTAATTTGAATCTCCCTGATGTCTAGTGATGATGAACATTTTTTCATGTGTCTAATAGCCATTTGTATGTCTTCATTGGAGAAGTGTCTGTTCGTTTCTTCTGCCCATTTTTTCATATGATTGTCTGTTTTGTGTGTGTTGAGTTTGAGAAGTTCTTTATAGATCCTGGATATCAACCTTTTGTCTGTACTGTCATTGGCAAATATCTTCTCCCATTCCGTGGGTTGCCTCTTTGTTTTGTTGACTGTTTCCTTTGCTGTGCAGAAGTTTTTGATTTTGATGAAGTCCCAAAAGTTCATCTTCACTTTTGTTTCCTTTGCCTTTGGAGACATATCTTGAAAGAAGTTGATGTGGCTGATATAGAAGAGGTCACTCCCTATTGTTCTCTAGGATTCTGATGGATTCCTGTCTCACATTGAGGTCCTTTATCCATTTTGAGTTTATCTTTGTGTATGGTGTAAGACAATGGTCGAGTTTCATTCTTCTACATACAGCTGTCCAATTTTCCCAGCACCATTTATTGAAGAGACTGTCTTTTTTCCACTGTATATTTTTTCCTGCTTTGTTGAAGATTATTTGACCATAGAGTTGAGGGTCCATATCTGGGCTCTCTACTCTGTTCCACTGGTCTATGTGTCTGTTTTTATGCCAGTACCATGCTGTCTTGGTGATCACAGCTTTGTAGTAAAGCTTGAAATCAGGTAACGTGATGCCACCAGTTTTACTCATGAAAGAAATTGAAGAAGACACAAAAAGATGGAAGACCATTCCATGCTCTTGGATCAGAAGAATAAACATTGTTAAAATGTCTATACTGCCTAGAGCAATCTATACTTTTAATGCCTTTCCGATAAAAATTCCACCGGTTTTTTTCAAAGAGCTGGAGCAAATAATCCTAAAATTTGTATGGAATCAGAAGAGACCCCAAATTGCTAAGGACATGTTGAAAATAAAAATTCATTTTTACTCCAGATGTGATTTCTCTGGCTTTAGGGCTGTGGGGTGGTGGGGGAGCCTCCCACAGATCCCTGGGAAGGGCTGCCAGGAAAGCTGGTGGTGCTCATCCTAGATGGAGAAGAAGCCATCTTCCCTCTATCACATTTTAGAGAATGACTATATTCTCACAACTGCATGGAAACTGCTTCAAATCTGTGCTTTTTATTTAATGATTGATGAGATGTTGACATTTCATTTGTAAGATGATGACAGTCATCTTATAATAAATTCTTTTACTTAAGGACTTTTCCCATATGGTTGAGGCTTTGGCTGAGTGTGAAGCAGAGGAATAAGCATGGGATAGCTCATCTGCTTCATGGAACTGCCTCTGGACCTGACAGGTTAGGAAGACAAATACCTAAGGGATAGGACATGGTTTGAGATAAATTCCACACAAGTGCCAGGCAAAACCTCCTTCTTTCTTAGTCTGCACACAGAGTTTGCTCTAAGCATCCCACCTGTGGGTGATGAGCAAACTTTACTGCCCTTTAAAAAAATATGGCAGGTGCATTCCCCCTCACACTTTCCAGATGGAGACGCTGTTTCAAAGAGGTAGTTTCTATCTCCATTGCTAACACCCCTGCCCTAACTACATACACACAGTGCAGGGATGAGGTTTTTGGATTGTGTTAAAGTGCCAGAAAGTGAGGGTGTGGAGAAAAGGGAACACTTGTACACTGTTGGAGGGAGTGTAAAGCCATTGTGGAAAACAGTATGGAGGTTCCTAGAATCTTCAAAAATAGAATTACCATATGGTCCAGCCAAGGACTGAAGGAAACAAAAATCTGGGAAAATGAAGCAGAATAACTCGACAGTGATCAGAAAATGTTCGTATTTCTCAATATTCACATAGTTAATGTTCTGAACTTTTTCTTTGTGTCCCAAATGGTTGTTGTCATAAGCCATTTTATTCAATCCTTAAATAAAAAAGACCATGTACATCAGCACTTCTTTCTATCTGACTACCAATTTTATGCTGTCAGAAGGAAATGTCTCTGAATAGTGTTACAGCCTTTCTGAAATTGGGGTGATATGTTTCTGCCTAGATGAGGGATTAAGTCCCATGATTCCCACAAAGCAGATGATTGTGCCTATGTACAATCCTCAGTGGAGACCATCAGATAGCCAACAAATGGCTTGGGGATTATTCCTGTTTCTCCCCCACCCCCAGTAGGTAGAATGTTTATAGAATACATACACAAAAAATTAGCTGAGAATAAGAATCATCACTAGAAATTGTTGGGCAGTCACCAAGTTCCATGTTCATCCTAAATTGTCAATAAAACTGACTTGCATGTAGGATTGCTAAGAATATGAAAAGATCACATAAAGAAGAGGGTACCCGTGACTTGGGTGAATGTGACAGCAGTGGCACCAAGCATTGACTAAGGAGGCAGTTGTGGGATGAATGAGTCATGTGGGTGCAAAATTGTGGCATTCAGTTGGTCCAGGTGTGTTGGAGGAGGATAGAGGGGGCAGGGCAAGATAGGTGGGAACCTCTTCTTCCTCTGCATTGCTAAGACTTGTTGCTCACTTCCACCTTTCCCCCCACCACACATCTGCCACTTCTGCTCTACTTGAATTCAATCTCCAAAATGAATGGTCCCAAAGTTGAGCTTTTCACCTGTGTTCAAGTCTGAATTTAGAGCAGGCTCTTATTTCAACTCAAGCTGATAACAAATGTCTTGTCAACTTACATGTTAAAGAGTGGTTATAGGAGTGTGCCATCTATTTAAGATTCCAAAGAGGGAGGAATTTTGCTTTTAAAAATTATTCTAGAACATTGCAGTATTTGGAAAAAAAAAGAATATATATGTTTGTTTCTTTTTCCAATTTATTAGTCATGCTACATGGATAGAATTTTAGAATTTTCAAATGAAAAAATAAGATTACTGGTGTCTTTTAACTGCTCAGGGATCTGCTCTAAGTGCTGTGGATTGATGCAAAATGACATAAGACAGTGCACTTGTGTCCAGGCCCAAGGACATCCCTCTTAAGGAAGCTAATATTGTGCATTTCCTTGCAGCATCTCAGTTCACAATGAGGTATGTCTGGAACACAAAGGACTAAGGATTGTTGATTATTAGAGCAATTAGCTTTTTTTTCCCAATCACTGGTTGCCCAGCGGTGGCATGCAGTGACCCAGCCTGTTGCTCTCTGTGTCTCCTTGCCCTGCAGTCTGCTTCCTTTACAGAGTGGAGGGAAGCACAGCAAGCCAGTGATGGTCTTTGCTTAAGTCAAGATGGGGCTCTGGGGCAGCAGCCTATCTCCTTAAACAGAGCATGCTCCCTCAAAAAAGGAACAGGAGGAAGTATTCAGAAACATTTTCCTAATGTTTCTCAAGCTTGCCTCTAATGGCTTTTTCTGCTTGTTTCCAACAATGAATCAAAACACAGTAGTTTGTTACCATATTATTACAGTGAAGATATTGAATATTCTTTAGCTCTCCCTACACCTGGGGTGACATTAACAAGACTGGAATACTAGAATTTATTGAGCCATTTTTATTCCTAAATAGCCCAGCAATTCCAATCAGCCTGTAGGATGCTGGTTACTTTCAGCATTAAACTTATGTTACTTTCAAGTCAGGGTTGGAGCATCACATGATGGGAGGAGAAGAGAAAATTAAGGCAGAGAAGGAATAGGAAAAGAGGCCGGGGTGAAATGGAACAGCTTTACAAATGAGAATATTTGAGCTAAATATAATAGGGTATATTTGTACCCATGGTTCATAATAATCACAAAATTTTCAAGGACATTTCTTTTGCTAAAGGTTCTGTTGCCTGAATAAGCACGGTTCACATTTTACTTGGTTTTAATGCAGCATTTATTAGATTTATTAGGATGCTTTCATATTTTCTAAACCCACTTCTAAAATTGGTTTTTGGATCTTGTACACACACTCTATAGTGTGGTTGGGTATGTGTATGTGTGACTGTAGGTATGCATGTTTGTGTGTAGGTATGTGTATGCATGCATGAGTATCTGTGTGTAAGCTGGTGTGTATATGTGTAAATGCATGCATGTATATAAATGGGGGTGTAGGTGTGTAAGTGGGTGTGTCTGTGTGCATATGTGTGTATGTGTTTATGCATGTGTATGTTCCTTATTTGTGCTTGTGTGTATTTGCACACACATTCATGCATATGTGAGTGTATTTGTGTAAGTGTGTTTGTGCATATGTGTGTGTCTGTAACTCTTTGTGACAAATGTGACAAATGTGACAGTTATTACAGAGGCAAAGTTTTCATGTTTGTGTTTTCAGAACACTGAATGTCAACTTCCTGCACCATGCTGACTGGCAGAAATTAAGTTGCAAAATACATGCTCTGAGTTATACATTGGACTAACAACATTCCATTTGTTGACAGCTCTTATTGAATTAAATGTCATTTTTTTCTTGTTCTATCAGTTAAGTGGTTTCAGAAAGGTACATTTTCATTCTAGAAACCATACTAATTTGAATAACATTATAATTCAGGTTTGGAAAATATAGTAAATAGCTTTGTACTTAAAAGCTTTGTTGATATACTAAATTTATGTTTTCATTTACCTTTGTTGTTGTTGTTATTGTTGGAGGCTTTATGTTAAGTGACACAGTTATTAGAGATAAAAAATTTTTATGCCATAGCTGCTGAAACTAGAACCAGGAAAAGTGCCCTGGACAGAGGTTGTGAGCTAAGAGAATGTCTTCAATGTTGTGATGCTTGCTGATGAACATTCGAGGAATGGATTATATTTCTAGCTCCACAACTAATTACTTTGGGTGGCTGAGACATTCTAATTTGTATTTATAAACCCAGAATGAATGAGTTGCAACTTAATTTTCCATAATTAATTGATTCTAAAATAATACATTGTGGGTTGGAAAATAGTATGAGGCGAGGGGCAGTATATAGTTTTGTGAGCCCCATGTATGATGGGGTGGGGGTCTCTTCTTTCAGTTCCAGACTGACTATGTCCCTTGGTAGAAGGTTTATGGAGTAAAAGAAAAAATTGAACAAATACCACTGGATTTATTCATGTTCTGGTCATTTTAAGAATTAACTTTTGCAGTGTTAAAACTGTATGTGTGTTTTCTCCCTCATTGATTTCTGCTCTTATTTCTATTAATTTTTCCTTCATTTTTCTTCTGGTTTAGCTGCTCTCCTTTGTGCTTACAAAGATGGATCAATGTAATCTACTGTGTTAACAGTCTAAGAAAAAACTAGATGATTATATGAACTAATGCAGACCAACCATTTCACAATAATCAACAGCTGGTCTGTCAACAACTAGGAATGCAAGGTAATATCTTCAAGCTGATGAACAAGATCTACAAAAAGACCTGCAGATAACATCATACTTAATGGTAAAAGGCTGAATATTTTCCCCATCTGATCAGGAACAGGGTGATGTCTGCCCTTACTACTCCCTGGGAGGACTCCAGGTTAGACTGTGAATTCCACTGTTGTGTTACTCAGAACACGAGAATTGTGTTTAATTTGCAGCAATGTCAATCCTGTGGCTGCAAGAAATAGGTATTTTTTAAGGGGTTATGTGGAAACCCTTCTGGTTCTCAGGCTGTCATCTGAGAATTAAAAGACCTGAGCTTGTTCTTTTCTCTCTATAAATATTTAATTACACTAAAAATTATTCATCCCACACTGCAGTCATCAATACTGCTGTACTAGTCAAGAGCAGCAACCACTTGGGCTCCCGAAGTGTATGTGTCACTTGGTGCTTTTTCATCATTCAACACAGATAATTAGTGTGGCTTGGTTAAATTTTATGCCCTGCATGCCATGGATTACTAGCACCTTGTCTTCCATGAGGCAGGAGCTCATCACTGCACTGAGCCTGAAGGCATGAGCAAGTTAACTCATCGATCCCCTCTGTATGGGTCCATCTTCTGGAACTACTCTTGCTATCAAGTTGAGTGCTATCAGGAGAAAGAAACCACAGTTTTTTAACTTGGGAAACTATAAAGAAGTATTAAGCTGGTATAGGAGAGTAATTCTAGAGGTGGAAGAAGAACCTTAAATGGTACTTTAGGGCTTACGGGAGAGGACCCAAGGAAGTACAAACTTGGAAGGGGAATCTGGACTTCGTTGAATAAGTTGCCATTCCCCAAAGAAGACATACAAATGGCTAACAGACACATGAAAAAATGTTCATCATCATTAGCCATCAGGGAGATTCAAATCAAAACCACACCGAGATACCACCTTACAGCAGTTAAAATGGCCAAAATTAACAAAACAGGAAATAACGTGTGTTGGAGAGGATGTGGAGAAAGGGGAACCCTCTTACACTGTTGGTGGGAATGCAAGTTGATGCAGCCACTTTGTAAAACAGTGCAGCGATTCCTTAAGATATTAAAAATAGAGCTTCCCTATGACCCTGCAATTGCACTTTTGGGTATCTACCCCAAAGATACAGACAGAGTGAAAAGAAGGACCATATATACCCCAATGTTCATAGCAGCAATGGCCATGGTCGCCAAACTGTGGAAAGAGCCAAACTGCCCTTCAACAGATGAATGGATAAGGAAGACGTGATCCATATATACAATGGAGTATTATGCCTCCATCAGAAAAGATGAATGCGCAACTTTTGTATCAACATGGATGGGACTGGAGGAGATTATGCTAAGTGAAATAAGTCAAGCAGAGAGAATCAATTATCATATGGTTTTGCTTATTTGTGGAGCATAAGAAATAACATGGAGGACATTGGGAGATGGAGAAGAGAAGTGAGTTGGGGGAAATTGAAGGGAGAGAAAAGCCATGAGAGACTGTAGACTCTGAGAAACAAGCTGAGGGTGTTAGAGGGAGAGCGGTGGGTGGTTGGGTGAGCCTGGTGGTGGGTATTAAGGAGGGCATGTATTGCATGGAGCACTGGGTGTGGTGCATAAACAATGAGTCTTGGAACACTGAAAAAAATACAAAAAAAAAAAAAAGGGTGTAGTTCCAGACCCCTAGATGGCAGAGGGGTTTGTGGGATCACCCCAGCTAGAGCTGGCCTCTAAACACAGGGAAAGTAGCAATAATTCTGGAGTCCTGGTGAGCTGAAGCTTGTAGGCACACATAACCTGGGACATGACTGTAGGCACTGTTAGAGTTAGGCTGGTGAAAGAGCATACAATAACTGGGAGGGGAAACCCCTTCCTCTTGCAATGTCTCTTTAGAGCACTCCAGAGCACTCTACTGCCAAAACTTACCATCATTCCAACTGGGAAGGGAAGTATTTATTTATTTAATTATGTATTTTATTTATGTTTTTAACAGAGAAAGAGAGCACACAAGCAAGGTGACTCCCCACTGAGCAGGGAGCCTGATGCGGGGCTGGATCCCAGGACCCTGAGATCATGACCAAGCCAAAGGCAGACACTAAACAGACTGGGCCACCCAGGCACCTGTCATTTGTGTCTTCTTCTTTTTTTATTTCTTCTCTCTTTCTCTCTCTCTCTCTCTCCTTTTCTTAAACTCTGTCAGTCTCCTAATGGTTTGTCAAACTTGTTAGTGTTTTCTAAGAACCAATTTTTGGTTTCATTGATTATTTTTTCTATTATTTTATTTCTTTATTTTACTTATTTCTGCTCTAAACTTTATTATTTATTTCCATCTGCTAGCACTGTACAAAAATTAACATATAATGTATTATTTGTTTCAGGGTACAGGTCT